>NC_139345.1:42010757-42433257 GCF_055883805.1 Amblyomma maculatum | reverse complement strand
AGCCTCCAAGTCATCCCCTGAATTTCTTTTTTTACCAATCTCTCAGGTCTCTTCTGAAGAAATTTAACATGACAAAAAGTGTGGAACATCGACATAGTAGCAACATAGGCGCCGCTTTCACCACTCGGATTAGGCTACGCATACCATCGCATGTAGGTGTCGTCTCGAGTCCGTGGGCGCCCAAGGACCAAGGTTCAAGTGCTAACAGCTCATTAACTTGTTTTTCAGCGGTGCGCGAGTATTCTAAAGTGTCTCTAACGTGCGGCACCTAGTAGCAGTATCAATAGAATTTCTGTTTAAATGCGCCCACATTGAGCACGCCTCTCAAACTGTGTGACTGCGCCACTCGGAAGGCTATAAAATCCGATCGCCCTTCGGCAGCGAGCTGAGGCGCGTGGCGCCCACGCCTCGTAATTTGAGAAGTACTCCTATATACGTCGCTTGTAGCTCTTACCAATTTCGCTTCAACTGAATTAACAACAATTTTCAAGAACAATCAAGCGGAGCAGTGCGGGGGACTTAGTATACTCTGATATAATAATCATCACCAATACCCACGCTCGTTGTCAATGTCATCGTTACTATAACCATTATAAACCGTTTTACTCATACAGCAAACCAATTTTCCCCTCCTACTTCACTCCTCGCAACCTAGGTCACTGGAGACAGTGATCGATGATCAACAGGAAGAACGATGTGCCATAAAAATAATCATCACGTAAGTTTGACTTAATGTCTGATATCACGTCGGCCAATATACCGTCGTCATTATCACCATGATCTGCCACCAGAAGGGTCATCGTCACTGTCGTAATAAGTGAGATAACGTCCATCGAAAGAGCAAAATCACGGCTTGTTGCACACAAATATCGCATGGGAATTCCTACATCTCTGGTCTTCCTACTCCGCTATTTCCGTCCTCGTGCCTGCTGGTCTTGACAGGACGGGGCCGGAGAGGGTTCTTCCTGTTCTTTTCTTTACTGGTTGCTTGACCTGAGCTGTCGTGTTTCACTTCGAGCGAGAATACGCGTCAGCTGTAGCACGCTTCACCAAATTTTGAAGGCGGAAGCTTACCCCTACGGCATCATCTTTACTTTGAAGAGCCGCCGTCTACCAAGGTACGACAAAAAAAAAAAAAAAAAAGGCTCTCTTTGATGTTGTTGCGTGTCCGTTGTCAACTTACTTCTTTGGCAAGTGAAGAAAACAATTCTGAGATACAGCCGCCAAGAAACGCCGGAAGCGAACTGTGCAAGAATGCACACACACCAAGTGCAGTTGCGACGGCTGATGGATTATCACATATTTCCAATGTCACTGCTGGTCTCAGCGGTGTTCTGTCCAAAGCTATGCACGCTATAGAGCGTTTCTGCCTTTACTGTCATAACAACGTGGCCTACTTCGCGATTAGTAAGCCAGTAAAAGTGGCATTGAGAGAACTTTGAATAACCACACTTCTAAAGAAATTTTGATTCAGTCTACGAATATTTCTTGCTACATCAGAATACACATTACACGAAAACGGAAGCCGTCCTTCGACAAGTGCATGCATAATTCTATGGGAGTTCGCTGGTATGAATAGGTCCCCTTGGTCTTCAACAGATAAATTTGCCCGGTACAAACACGTGATTAAAGTGTCGCATTCAAAACATGCCTCCATAAATAGGACATCTAATCAATGAGGCGTCAGAAAATTGATTACAGCGCTTTGTGTCCCAGTTTCTTCTATGTTCCTCGTACATCTGGCACGTGTGTAAAGCATTCCACACAGAAGAACTTTATAAACGTTTCCATGCTTGCATAGGAGCATTTACTGATACAAATGAGCGTTTTCAGCTCGTGTGCTGAAAATACACACAATACAGGTTCAAAATTAAGCCGACGTGATTGCAGTCACAGGTGCAATGAAGAAATAGAACTGACCGCCGTTCCCTGACCGTCGGCGGGGATGTTTTCTTCCTGTTAGCCAGCAGGACAGCGTGAAAACTCCTCGCTGAATAATTTACACTTTCGCGATGGCCTGAATATTTCACACTGGAGTGCAGGGGCAGCGCGATTACAAAGGAAGAGCTTTCGCTCAATACTTCGTTGGAGCAGAAGCAGCTTTTCATAAATTAAAGAGCAAATTTCTGTGCTTCAGTCAAATGAAAACAGCATTTTCTCGAAAGAGCTCTATGAGAGCAGGCTTAAACACAACGCCATTTCACCGTTCAAATGCTAGGGCAGCGTCGATACCGCCTGCCTATATCCTCTTTGTGTGACAGCGCAAGAATTCACACGCCATGCAGTAAACTTACAAGACGGACAGCCCCGCCGCGGAACGTGTAAATTTCCATTCCATGTAACACTCACCTGCTGCTGGTGGTCGGCTCAAGATGATTGCGTAGTCCTTCTTTGGTGTCCTGCGGCATGTGAACGAACAATGTTCGCGCCGCATAGTGAACTTTACTGTTAGCAGCACAGATCGTGAAGCAATTTTTTGCGCAACTCAAACCCGCCACTTACAAGACGAGGCGAGCTTGGGGATACGAGCGTAGGAAAAAATCGAGACACCGAGACACCGAACTGTGTGTGTGGGGAGGGGGGCAGAGCGGCAAAAAAAAAAAAAAGGAAAACCGTAGATATAGCCGTAGTCTTGATATGAAGAGCTACGTTGAGATGACTGTATAGGAGGCGACAAAACTTGTTCAAGAAATCAGAGAGCACCAGAATCGACTAGAGGAAATAAAGAAAAGAGACAGAAAGATGCAAATAGAGACTAAGTAATATATTGACCTCAAGCAGTGAACGAAACAGGCCAACGTAACGTCATCGTATCTAGTCCTCCAATATTTAGCAAGTCGCCAGCCAACACATGCGAGATATAGAAGATTATACTTATTCGGAGCAGTCCTGCGCATAAGACGTTTGGCGGACAAGGTCACTGGTTTATGTTTGCAGTAAAAGTCAGTTCAGATAACTGCAGGAATGAAACGTGAAAAGTGTTTTCAAGTGGGAATTGGCTATATTAATACGACATCGGACTCATTAGTGCCTCAAACCTACCTTATATGATGTCGGTGAAAGAGCTGGTTTGAAATCAGCTTGCCGGACGTTAGCTGCCTTTGTATTTTTCTCTAAAAAGTTAAGCTGACAGAAAGCGAACTCTCCTCGTCGAGCACGACAAGTGAAGTTTGAGATTGAGGACGCGTCCCTGCCAAGTACGTATACCATGTGTTCTAGCAAAAGTACACCAGCATTTTTCAAAAATACGCTTTTTGAAATATGCTTTTTTTTTCTTCCACTTTCTAATCAATTATCTCCGTGATCACGTTATTATTTCACACTGATAAACACACAGATACCTCCTATGGTTTCCATAGTGTCAGAGGGTGTTGGCCGTCTCTACATTCGTTTGCTGATTATATTCAAGATCTCCAATCTGATAGCCTTGGGGATATCGCAGGTATCATAAGAGGGTTATCGCACAGCTTCTATCTTCCCCGTTAGGTCCCTTTCCGTGTGACACTTAAAGTAACACAGGACGTTTTACTTATACCGCTACGGATGAGGGTGGCGTTGGTGAACACTATTAAGGACAGATTATACGACACATGAAGCTAAAGCAGAACACTGAACAGCCTTCACCGTAGATCGGTGGCGTTTTCTTTCAATTCATGTTCTCCCTTCAAGTTTATTCTTTATTTTTAAGCTTTTTCTCTTTTTTATTTTTAAATTGGCTTTAAGCCCAGTCAAGCTTTTGCCGGTCCTAGCTCCCTCTCTTCTTTATGTTTTTGTATGTTTGAGAGGACAGATAAAACGGGAAAGGAAAATATCATCGGAAGTGGGATGACGTAGGTTTCCACTGGCGGCGTGTTGTTCTATTTTACAATCAGTTATCTCCATGATTACGGCTATTTAACACTGATAAACACAGGATAAAATCTCCTATGCTTCCCTTGACGTCAGTGGCTGTTGGCTCTCTAATAAGTGTCTCACAGGAAGTCCCTCATTTTCTCCGCATAAGTTTGCACTGACAATACATTTTTTAGCGCTTTGTTTAACACGGACTGAAACGTATATATGGTAGCTTCGCATTTTCTTGCTATGAATATGAACGGAGTACCTGGAGATGGCGACCGCAATACATTCGAATAAGTTCGCAGAGCAGCCGTCGTAATAGGGACGAAAGCTACTTTTTCCTGCATGCTATTTGAAGCAATGCGCATAGAACACCGCCAAGAATCCGAAACACTCTAGATGTGGTTGCGCAAGGCCACGACTGTTCCAAAGCGAGCCGTTCACGTGTCTGGTGACAGTGACAAGGAAGAATTCCCACAGTGGTAAACAACAAATATGAAGAATAAAAAGAAACAAAATTAGGGGATGCCTTTGAACACACACACACACACACACACACACACACACACACACACACACACACACACACACACACACACACACACACACACACACACACACACACACACACACACACACACACACACACACACACACACACACACACACACACACACACACACACACACACACACACACACACACACACACACACACACACACACACACACACACACACACACACACGGATCGTCGCCAATAATAATAATAATAATAATAATAATAATAATAATAATAATAATAATAATAATAATAATAATAATAACAATAATAATAATAATAATAATAATAATAATAATAATAATAATAATAATAATAATAATAATAACATTAATAATAATAATAATAATAATAATAATAATAATAATAATAATAATAATAATAATAATAATAATAATAATAAGGGAAAGGCGCAGTATCTGTCACACTTATGTCTGTGGACACCTGAACAACACCACCTAGTTCTTCTAGGTGGTGTTTACCTGAACCGCGGCGTAAGGGAAGAAAGGTAGGTGGGAGTTAAAGTGGAAAGAGAGAAAGAGGAGCCGTAGTGGAGGTCTTCGGAATTATTTCGACCACCTGGGAATCTTTAACGTGTGCTGACATTGCACAGCACACGGACGCCTCCTCGTTTCGGGGGGGGCGCTGTGAGCGCGCGAAGCGAGAGGACGTGCAGCGTATCGGCTCCACCAAAGTTTTGGCTGGAGCAACGAAATTTCGACCTCAACCCCATCAAGCCAGCTGCGACTGTCTGTGTGAAATTGGCAGCTACCTGTGGACACCACCCGCACACAGGTGGGACTATTAAGGCATTTTTAGGGCCGATCATCACTTGCGTGTCGTGGCGGCGACGCTAGGCCTAACGGCTGCGCCGCAGCCCGGCCGTGGGTGAGTCGCCCAACAGCGGCAAGATGGCTCAACAGCTACAACGTGGCTACGACCCGGCCACCATGACCTGGTCCGAGATTTCGGCAACTTCTGCGCCTGATAGCCCGGATTCTGCGCCCATCGAGAACCCGAGGCTATTCAAATTGGTTGAACGCCGCTCCCGCAAGCGGAACGCCAAGAAGGCGGACACCAAGTTCAATGACCCCTCAACACAGCAAAACGCTGCTGCGCGCGCTGCAGCACTTCACGGCGGGCCCCCACGTAACTCTGGACCCGTTTGGAAACCAAAGCCGTTTCCGCGGCTTCACCCCGAAGACATTGTCATCATCCTGAAGCCCCGGGTGACCGTCGCTCTCAAGGATGTCTTCCAACATGGCGAGCTGGGAGCAGCGTTCGCGGCCTACCTGGGCACCCAGGCCGCAGCATCGCTCAGCCTCCTCCCCACGTGGGAGCAAAATCTTATCGTCGCAGGCACCCGACAACCGCACGTCGCTGACAAGCTTCTGCGTGAATTTGAAATTGAGTCACCCAAAGGTCACCTCCCCATGTACGGCCAATTGAAACTGACTGGTGATGTGTGTCGCGGCGTCATCACCGTTGCCAACTACGAGACCAGTGAGTCACTCCAAAACAAGATCCAGTGGCGTGCTGGAGAGCTTGCCGATATCCGCAAGCTTGGAAAATCAAACGTCGCGGCGCTCACTTTTGTGGGCAAAGTGGTGCCGCGATTCATTCACTATAATTCAGAGGTGACCCTTGTACGTGCGTACAAGCGAACTGTCCCGGCCTGCGTGCGATGCGGTACCTTGGGCCACCGGGCGGACACATGCCCCTGCCCGGACAACGAAAAGTGCGGCCTGTGTGGCCAAACGGTGCCGACCGTCGACGGGGTCAAGGCACCTCATGAATGTACTCCATCCTGTGCAGTGTGCGGGCAAGCCCACCCTACCAACTCACGTGACTGCACAGGAAAATTCCGCCAGCTGAAGGTACCAGGCCCCAAGGCCAAACGCCGTGAGCCCCCAGCAAAACGGCGGCAGCCAAGGCAGCACGCTTCAGGTGGCAATGGCGGAACGCCGCCTGCTCCTACTGCTACCGACATCAAAACGCCGCCTGGGAAGAAGAAGGCGCCTCCACCGCCACCGCCCAGTGGCACGGACAACCACCACTTCCCGGCTCTCAAGACGGGTGGCGCTGCCGGCGCCCGGGCATCCGCGCCCCAACAATGCAAACAGGTGAGCAACTGGGCGGGAATCGCCTCCTCTTCTCCCCGGCCCCCCTCTTCCCCACTCCCCGTCTCCGCGCTCGATGCGGAATACAAAAAGCAGATTGACGTGCTCCGGGCACAGAATGAAATTTTACTGAACAAAATTCAAAATTTAGAATCAAAATTGGCGTCCGCCGCTCCGAGCCCACAGAACTCGGACGCGATGGAGAGCGATGCGGAGCTGTCGCCAGCCCTCGTGACAGCGATCTCCGCGATGGAGGAACGCTTATCCTCAAAAATGCAATCTATGATCGAGGCCGCTATGGACCAGATCTTCACCAAGGTCATAACTGCCATACCCGCGGTCGTCTCAAAACACATCTCGGACAACCCCCGCCTCCTCCGTCGATCGGGGCCCATTAGGGACGTATCCCGTCCTGCAAAATTCAACCGTCGGATCACTGATTCGGACAATGAGGAAAGCTGCCCCGCTCCTGCCGCAACCCCCTTGGTGCCGCAGGTAGCTGGCTCTGGGGCAGCCACTCCCTCCTCCTCCCCTCCAAAAATGTTCAATCATGGCGAGACACCTTAGTCAAAGACGCTCTTCTACCTCCAATTCGGCCATCTCAACATTAATAACACAATGGAACTGTAGAGGTTTTAAGGACCGCACTAAGCGGGCCAATTTCCGCCTCTACCTTGAAACATTCGAGTCTGTACCAGCCGTGGTTGCCCTCCAGGAGCCAGGCCTGGGCGCCACACTTTCAAATTACACGACGTTCCAACAGGATCCCGCGTCTTGTCTTCTCGTACACAAAGCATGCACAGCCAACTTAGTGGATCTCGATCTCCAACTAGATTATTCCTATGTAATGGTGACAATCCTACCACTCCGCCGCAGGGACCCGCCATTGCATGTACTCAACGTGTACTGCCCTCCCAAACTGAAGCGAGTGACATTCGCGGACCTCTTCAGCCGCGCGCTAAGAGTAGCGGGTCGCGATCCCCTCCTGATCGTGGGCGACTTTAACGCTCCCAGTCAGCTGTGGGGGTATCGCAAGGAGGAGTCGCGCGGACGTAAGTTGGCGGAACTTGCGTCCACGTTGGGCCTCACCCTCCACACTGACCCGGTCTGCCCAACACGGTTAGGAAACTCCGTGACACGGGATACGTGTCCGGACTTAACCTTCACTCGCAACATAAGACACGCAGACTGGCTCAACACCAAGGAAACCCTCGGTAGTGACCACTGCATCCTTAACATTACAATACACACACGCCCGCTCAAACGTCCCACAACACAAGCCCGTATCCCAGATTGGACGAAATTCAGGCAAAATTTTGACTCACTTGATAACACACCCATTTCCGAGCAAGGCTACTCAGCATGGTCTCAACAGCTGCTGACACACCTTCGCACGCATGAAACACAGATCCAGCTCTCAGAGGCGGTTACGGACGTGGATAACCACCTCCTACACCTCTGGGAAGCCCGTCGCAGCCTCGTCCGCCGTTGGCGACGCCAGAAACACAACAGAAAGCTTAAAGCTCGAATTGCCGAGCTCACCCAGAAAGCGGCTGAGTACGCGGCCCATCTCGCCGACTCCAACTGGGTGGATAGATGCAACACGGCCGCGCGACAAATGTCTAGCCGCAACACATGGCGCCTCTTTCGAGCCCTCATCGACCCAACCCAAACACGAACTGAAACACAGAAACATTTGCAGAGAGCCATGCATGCTTTCTCTGGCAACACGACACAACTGGCACAGAAACTCCGGGACCAGTATCTGTGTACAGCCCAAGACCCCCGTGGATCATCATACTCTTATGCAGGAAGAGAGAACACAGAGCTGGATCAAATTTTCCAGCTCCATGATCTGCGGGCGGCTCTTGCCAAAATGAAACGAGGCACTGCCCCGGGAAGGGATAAGGTCACCGTCAAGCTTTTGACGAACCTGCCCGACTCGGCATACCAGTCCCTCCTCGACTACATCAATGCCATTTGGCGCGGGGACACCCCCCTGCCAAGCGACTGGAAAACGGCTCTGGTAACCTTTATTCCTAAATCAGGGAAACCAATTGACACAGATAACCTCCGTCCCATCTCTCTCACCTCCTGTGTGGGCAAACTAATGGAGACGATGGTGCGGGACCGGCTATCTGAATATCTTGAACAAAAACATGTATTCGCAGGCACCATGTTCGGATTCCGCCCACACAGATCCGCTCAAGATGTCCTCCTGCAACTCAATCGGGAAGTCCTTGACCCACTCGAATGCCCCCATAATGACCGGGTTGTACTCGCCTTAGATCTCAAAGGGGCATTTGATAATGTAACACACGAGATTATACTCACCCACCTAAGCCAGACCGACTGTGGTCTCAACACATTCCAATACATCAAGCAATTTCTCACAGATCGTCAATCCTACATTCGCATCCAAGATAATGAGCATGGTCCTTACCTACTCGGCACGCGGGGAACCCCCCAAGGCGCAGTACTTTCCCCGCTGCTCTTCAATTTGGCTATGATGCACCTGCCTGCCCAGCTCGATGGTGTCGCTGGTGTGCAGCACGCCCTGTATGCCGATGACATCACCCTGTGGGCCACGCATGGCAGTATCGGGGACATTGAAACCAGCCTGCAAACAGCTGCGACGATAGTAGACCGCTACGCCCGCCGCTGTGGTCTTCAGTGTTCCCCACAAAAATCAGAATTTGTGCACCTCCGCCACTCGCGAAAGTGCACAACTCAAATCACTCTATCTTTAGACAGTGGTCCCATACAAGAAGCTGACGAGATACGGGTACTCGGACTCTACATACACAAACACAGACGATCAGACACTACATTGGCCAAACTCCGTAAGGTGGGGGATCAGGTGGGCCGCATGGTCCGCCGGGTTTCAAACAAACGCGGGGGGTTGCGAAGTAAGGATGCCTTGCGGCTGGCAAACGCCTTCGTGACCAGTCGGATTTTATATTCGACACCGTATCTCCACCTACGGAAACAAGAGGAGGATGCCCTTGAGGTTATCCTTCGTAAAATTGTCAAGCGTGCCCTGGACCTCCCCATCACTACTTCAAACAGGCGTCTTATGGCCCTTGGGGTGGTGAATACTTTCCGGGAGCTCCGGGAGGCCCACCTTACAAATCAGTACACGCGTTTGTCGCAAACGGAGTCGGGTCGCCGCCTTCTTGCTCGACTCCGTATCCAACACACCACACTCATGGAAGACAGGTTTCGCATCCCAGAATTGTGGAGACGCGCCCTCTGCGTGCGACCTCTGCCAGCGAATATGTCACGCGAAGATCATAATGGTCGGCGCCTGGCACGAGCGGAAGCCCTAGCCCGACATTATGGCAACAAAACAGGAGTATACTACGTGGACGCCTCCGGCCCTCACCACGGGGGATGGTACACGGCCGCTGTAGTTCACAACAGCAAAACGGTTAACGGTCTCACCTTCAGAGCCCACAGTACAACACACGCAGAAGAGGTGGCGATTGCTCTCGCGGCCTCTCATTCCGACTCAAAATACATAATTACCGACTCGCGAGGAGCCTGTCGGAACGTCAGACAAGGCTGGACTCCCTTACTAGCCTATAAAATTTACTTAAATTGCATACGGGATACGGACCCCGCACACCGCTACCTTATATGGGCCCCTGCTCATCAGGGTTTGGCAGGAAACGAGGCAGCAGACGCAGCCGCCCGCGCGCTCTCTCACCGGGCTGTTTTCTCCTCCCTACCCGATCAGGAACCCGATTTTAATCCGGCCTACACCTTCAAAGATATCACGACGTACTATCAAAATTGTCATCGCCTTTACCCCAGCCCATGTAAAGGACTCAAAAAGGCGGATGAGCGGCTCCTTCTCCGCCTTTTCACCAATACATTGCTGTGCCCGGCAGCCCTAAAACATTTTGACCCCTCCTTTAGTGGCAGCTGCCCACACTGTGGAGCGGTGTCTTCTGACATCTATCACATGGTGTGGGCCTGCCCCTCCAACCCGTCTATTCCCCCCATCCCCAACCCAACCCGGGAGAATTGGGAGGCGGTCCTGCTCGGCTGCCACGACTTACAGGCCCAACAAGCCTTAGTCGGACGCGCCCGAGCGGCGGCAACCGCCACTGGGGTCCCCAACTAGGGACCTCCACCTAGTGTTTGTAAGGACCGGCCCCTTACGGGCCGATCCAAACATCCTTGTGTAAATAAATGTTCTTACCACCACCCTCGTTTCGCCTCCATCGAAACGCAGGGGGCGTCCGCGTGCTGTGCGATGTCGCCAATAATCCATAAATGAAATACGGTGAAGACAACAGTATATAGAGGAAGAGATGTAGCTCATGATATGAGGACAGCACCGACTGGCAGTTCTACACGCGAGTACGCGGGAAGCTGAAGACGACGCCATTTACATCTCCAGCCCTAGAGATTGGCTGTTTAACACTCGGGATGTTTGGCTACAGCCCTGTCGATTCGTGCGAAATAAAAACAAATGTGCGACACTCAGCCTAGTACAATGCAGCACCGTGTAGCAGTAAAGCGTATGCTAACAACGACGCGAGTTCGAATCCGGCTTGTGACTGTGATCTTTTCATATAAGGGATTTTTTATCAGGAAAGAAACCCGAGTATACGTTCTCGTTATAACGCCTTCTTTCGCTATCACATGAACTTTTGGCCGTGTTATTCTGCTCCTTCCACACTGGGACATGGCGCTAAATGGGAGAACACTGTATGTTATTTATATCACGAAGAAGGGGCTGCAACCGGGGAACGTTAAAATGTACAGTACTGAAATACTACGCTTTTGGTATCGAGAAATTCAATGAAACTTCATATGACAGCTAAATTTGACCAGAGCCATGGGCGAAAACTTGCATTAAGTGTTAGCACCACCCAGTGCAGAGTTGAACGATATCAAAACGTTATCACGCTTACGCCAACCATCAACAGGAATATTTAGTACTGAAATACTACGCTTTTGGTATCGAGAAATTCAATGAAACTTCATATGACAGCTAAATTTGACCAGAGCCATGGGCGAAAACTTGCAAATAGTGTTAACACCACCCAGTGCAGTGTTGAACGATATCAAAACGTTATCATGCTTTACGCCAACCATCAACAGGAATATTTCAGACACTCCTTGATTCAATTAACAGTATGACGAGCGAAGCTTAATGGTGTAAAGTGCAAAATATATAAACGAGAAAAGCAAACAATGCTTCAGCAGCGTTTGAAATTGAGGTACGCAGATATTAAAAAGAATTCAGTAACAATTGTATGGCCAGGATTTCCTTCAAACTGCGCTTCATTTTTCCGGCTTTCGCTCTTCACCTTCTCTTCCTTGACTAAAAGGAAGACAGAAAATCTCAACAAGAAGATTGCCGAAAACGATTGCCGTAGCGCCTAGTTGAAATTTCAGACACATCCGGAAAACCGTTTAAATCTACTCACGATATTAAAAAGCGATCTGAACCATTGCATGAAACCAGATTATATGCGGCTTTTGAGTGCCCTGGCAAAACAATATGTTCTCCCAGGAGTGTTGAGCAATTTCTGAGAGCCTAATCGAACTAGAAAGGGACTCAGTGTCGTGAGCTCAGGTGTTTTTTTTTTTCGGAGGCTATTCTAGTAAAACAAGAAATGATAAATTACGCCTACCGTTAAGTAGGGCTAGGGGGGCGAGTAAAGACTGCGCGGGTGTGTTGACGTTAACCCACAAAGCGGTTGACGTAGGAAGTTTTTGAGACACCCAAGAAAACATGAAAACTGCGGTATTAAGCATCGTTTCCTTGTTTACTCTTACTACTTGAATATTTCGCAAGCATAGTTTCTTGTTTTTTTTTTTTTTTAATGTGATGAATGGTTTGAACTAGGACGGGAGGGCAAGGAACCTGTTTCGCTCGAAATTGCTAAAAAAAAAGACAGGCCACATGAAAAAAGATATAAGAAAACAAGGGATGGAAAATTAGATCTGCCTAGCCTCTTTTTCTTGAGCATACCGAAGGAAGAAGGTCACTGTGGTGAGCAGTGTACGGTTAACCGATTCGGGGAAAAAAAAAAGAGTCCCGGCTAGTTTAGAACACCTGATACACATCGGCTACCAATCATCCGTCGCGATTTGTCCTTCATATCCAGGATCGCTTTTAAGTATTAAGCCCCGTGAACCAAACCAAACCACACCAAACCTAACCAGAATAAAAGAGTTCAAAAGTTGGAAAACTAAGAAAAACCATAATCTATACAACACATCTAGTACGCATTTAAACATGAATACTACTTCAAAAGCAAAAATATTGTTACAGGGATGTGAAAGGATGTAACCGCAACATCAGTTCATCATCAGGGACACACTGCCAGAATTCAGCATAACTCCGTTGTCGTCATTTTTCACCTCACCAGCATGTCTTCGTCGTCTCGATACTGCATACCGTAAAACAATTTACAATTACGTTACTTCCTAATGCGAAATCTGAGCGCAGATCATCAGCTTTTTCACATTTTCGATAGACTGAGGCAAAGATTTCGAGCAAGACATGTATGCACAATTATAGAATTTTTTTTTTAATTTTTCACACATATTCCTTCAAGAAACACTCCACTGTCTTGAAGGAAGGTTCGTGGTCGTCCGAAGCCTTCCCACGACGTCACCCATTTCGCTCTTTTTTTCACTGCCACCTTTTTCTTTTTCTTTAAGAGATCGGTTAAGGTGTCCGCGCAGAATTGCGACAGATACAGCGCCATTTCTTTGCTACCAATCAATTTTAAACGCCGCTGATGCCTGCTGTACTGCGTATATTTCTATATGATCTGTGGTGCGGCGTTCGAGGATGCGCCAAAGGAAAGGCGCCGCACGGACGCCTGGATCGAACGCCCGGCGGGTTGTTGTTGTTGAAAACCTTAATATCCACCGAGAAGAAGCTCCGTTTCGGACTCCCCGGCACGCAGGCCTTACTCAGGAGCCTCGCGAACTAAGGTTTGGTGAATATACATTGTTGCTTCACGGCCTCAGCCGACAGAACGCCCGGCAGGGTCAGCTTCGTATATGCGTGAATCATAACGTCATGAGCGGATGTGACGCCGTTAGCACTTCCGGTTATTAGACACGCCGGATGTGACTTCATAATGACGTCACATCCGGTCATGACGTCACGAATGATGACGTCATCATGTGATGGCGTCATAGCCATCTGTCCTTACTCATGACTATGTAGTCATGACTAATGACTACAGAGAAGTAATTAATGACCAATTAATCATTAGTTAGTACTGGTTAGTGACTCTTTAGACATTAGTACTGGTTAGTGCAACGGAGGAAAAGGGGGGCAGAGCTAGTTACGAGGATGACGGTGACGCCGACGGCGACGATGACGAGAAACACAGGAATGGGCGCTAAAGAGCTGAGCTCTAAAATACCCCCTTTGCGGGGAAGCAGAGTCCCGGTGCGTACTTCAGATGAGCTCAAATGATGCGGTTTCAGAAGGGCGACATGAACGACTTCTGGGTGAGGGGCTGTGGAAGGATACTTGGTTGTGTGGAAGCGTGATCTTAAAGGTCACGTCGGTGAGTTGACGCAAGACCCGGTAAAGGCCCACGTAGTGAGGCAGGAGTTTCTCGCACATCCACCCGTCGGGCCGGGAGCCAGATCAAAACGAGGGAGCCGGGAGGGTAGTGGATGTCATGGTGATGAAAGTCGTAATGGCGCTTTTGAGAGCGCTGAGACACGCAAAGCCGACTACGTAATATGGTGGTTGGCATCAGTGCAGGCTATGACATTAGAAGCGTAACTGCAGGAGGAGCAGTCAAAATGAGGCAAGATGTCGAAAGGAGAGAAAAGGTTCGCGACCGAAACGTAGAGAGAAGGGAGAGCATCCAGTGGTATCATTACGTAAAGAGTTATAGGCGAATGTTACGAAAAGTAAAGAGACGTTCCAGTCACGATGGTGGTCGGAAACTTACATTGGAAGCATGTCGGTCACTGTGCAGTCAAGACGCTCAGTAAGACCGTTCGTTTGTGCATGATAGGCCGTTGCGAACAGGTGACGAAGGGCACATGAGCGAAGAAGGTCATGGACCACTTGATATAGGAAGCACCGGCCGCGACATGTGAGCATTTAACGGGGAGCGTCATGAATCAAGATGATCAAGATGACGTCACACAGAAAGTCTGGAACGCGGAAACGCTGGTAGTGGAGATAGCTCTGGTTAAAGCATATTGGATGGCGTAATCATGTCTCTACAGTAATCTATTTGTTCCCTGAAGTCGGCGTGGTAAAAGGCCAGAGCAAGTCGAGACCAATATGAGAAAACGACTCCTTCACGACACTGTTCGGCGCCGTTGTGGAGAAAGTCCGAGATGGACAGAACGTAGTCTTCGTCATTATGGTGAGGCAATTCGGGAGTATCTACGGGATGCTGGGGCAAGCAGTCGTGTCTATGTAATCGGCCTGGCTTGTAAATTACAGCAAATGTGTGCTCCCGTATGCGCAAGATCAGCTACCTAAGCGCCCTGAGGAGTCCTTCAGTAAGGACAGCCAACACAAAGCATGATGGTCTGTCACTACGCAGAAGGACCTGCCTCCCAAAATAAGGGAGGAATTTAGTCAACACCCAAAGAGTGCAAGATATTCCCATTCGGTTATTGAATAATTGTGATGGGAGGCAGATAGCAGTGTTACGACCATGCATCCGCATTTGCGCGCTCTATTGTTCGCCTGTGGGCATGGATAAGTGCTGTGGATATGTGGTGATGGTCCAATGGCTCTAAGTGAGCCTGTTTCCATAAATCCTTTTTGTAAGCCTGTTTTGCTTTGTGGACACCCTGCAAATGCCAAATTGACCCTGTCAAGAGAACGTCTGGAAAAGCACAAAGAAACGTCCCCCTGCGGGAAATAGCAGGAAGTGCTTTCTTTCTTTTGTTCACCCTTCCAGTCGAGAAGTGCTATCCTCCAGTGATGAATGCCTCCTATCCAAAGGAGACGACAGAGTGACATGTCCGCTGACGTGCAGGACAAGAAAGGAGCATGACGCATACGGCCATTAAATGATTTCCCGGGAATGCAGGAAAGATTTGCAATTGTCGAAAACGGACAATGCTGGGAGCGTATGCGGCGCCCACGTGCACTTGGGTTTCTGAGAAGTAAATCCCCTTGCCGGAACCAGCTGCCTATCGATTCTTGGCTGAAGAATAGAAATTTACCTCCTCGCCGTTCCCAAGCTTTTCCCGCCAACAAGTGACCAGGCTCAACGAAACAATGCCGGGCCAGTCAGTGCTTCAGACCATCAGTGCAGTGATGTGTTCGATTGGATGCCGATATCTGAGGGGCGTGCCCTGGATTTGGTTGGTCAGCATCTTCAGAGAGGGGCTGGACATAGGGGGTTTTAAGGACGCTGCAGAGCACGAAATGTCGCTCTGGGCCCTGGGTAAACGGCTCATCCAGTCGCCTCTCGCTAAGAACTCTTAACGCTTGCCATTTTGCTGATGTACCCTTCTTTTTCGTGTAAATAATCTTGTAAATAAGTTTCTCAAAGTGCCATTAAACCTGCTTGTACATATTTCACCAACTTCGAAGATTCAATCCTACTTCAACCCCGAGTCTCTGCACGCTACCAAGTGAAGGCCGGGTCGACGTAGCCCCAGCGTCACGACAACTGGTGATCAGCGGTGGGATCTGAATCTACAAGCACAACGACTGGTGACCAGCGTTGGGATCTGAATCTACAAGCCACAACATCTGATGACTGGAGGTGGGATCTGGATCTACAAGCTACAACATCTGGTGATTCGAGGTGGATCAGAATCTACAAGCCACAACATCTGGTGATCGGAGGTGGCATCTCAAGCAACAAGCAGGAGCAACAATCGGCCAACAAGAGAGCAGCTCGGAACATCGATCGCATGTGTGGGTGAGTGCTTGGCTTTTCTTCTGATGTGGACCAGGTTCTAGAACAGGGTTAGATTTTAGAACTGGTAAAAAGTGTTGAAACGCCTTTAGGTTTGGTAGTTTGCACTGTTGTTTTGGAAGTAGCCGACACTCGGAGCGATCATGGACCTACAAAAGCTGCAGAAACCGGAACTGTTGCAATTGTGTGAGGAATTGGGAATTGATACAAGTGGTTTGGCACGAAAACCTTTGATTATAAAGGCAATCATAGATTTGGGAGCCGATGATGAGGAGCTCAGTGAAGCATGGAACCTCATCGCCCAAAAAAAGGAGGAGCAGCTCAGACAGCAGAAAGAGCGGGAAAAAGAGGAAAGGGAGCGCGAACGTCAGAGGGAAAAAGAGGAAAGGGAGCGTGAACTTGAGAGGGAAAAAGAGGAAAGGGAGCACGAACGTGAGAAGCTTGAAAGAGAAGCAGAAAAGCTGGACCAAGAAATTGAGCTCCGGAAATTAGAACTAGAGTTGAGCAAGAGGTCGGGCGATTGTCCCCAGCTAGCGGTACCTCGTCTCAACAAGGAGGCAGATTTCAAGATGTCAAAGTACATGCAGCCATATGTGATATCAGGGGATATCGGTCTGTATCTGGCTAACTTTGAGCGAACCTGCGAAAAACTGTCCTTCCAGCGAGACACTTGGTCTCAGAGATTATTGACGGTTCTGCCCAGCGAGGCAGCGGAGGTTGTCGCGCGGCTAAGCAAGGAGGACGCGGACAACTACGAGAAGGTCAAAGCTTGCCTTCTGAGAAAGTATAGGCTTAGCGCCGAGGCGTTCAGACAACGTTTTCGGAACGCTACTAAGTCCAGGGACGAGAGTTACCCTGAATACCTGTACAATTTAAGAGTAAATTTGGGCGAGTGGCTAAAGAGCACAGATTCCTACAGTGATAGGGACGCTGTAGTCGAGCGAATTCTTTTGGAGCAGTTTTATAACTGCCTCCCAGAAAAAGAAAGAAATTGGTTACAGGACCGAGGCGAAATTAAGTCGGCAACTGAAGCTGCTGAACTTATTGAGGAGTATGCTTCGCGCCGACAATTCAGCAACCCAGCAGTGGATAGGCCCCGCAATCCCAAGTTCAGTGTGAAAAACCGTCAGGAAAGGCACTTTGCTAGAGTTGGAAACGAAGAAATGAAGGTTTCTTCAGGCAAATTCCCTAGAAAGGACGGCAGTGAGAAAAGTGGGGAAGTGACCAACGTGCAGAACACAAAGAATAAGCTTGAGGCTAGGAAGCCGCTCACATGCTTTAGGTGTAATGAGCAGGGTCACATTGCCGTCAACTGCCGGAAAGAAAAGTTTGCTTTCTCGTATGTCAGTGACTGCGATGAAAATATGCAGCTTTTAGAACCCTACCTGCATGACCTAGTAGTCAACGGGAAGCCTTGCAAGGTACTGCGCGATTCGGCCGCAACGATGGATGTTGTCCATCCGGCGTATGTGTCGCCTTCCGACTATACAGGACAGTGTGCGTGGATCCGCCAGGTAGTGGAGGAACAGAGTGTGTGCTTGCCAATCGCGAACGTGGTCATCGAGGGCCCTTTCGGCGAGTTAACAACCGAGGCTGCCGTTTCAGAAAAGCTGCCTAAGTGCTATCCGTATTTGTTTTCCAACAAATCGGACATGCTACTGCGAAAGAGGGGCATCCTTTTCGGAGACAGTGTTGTGCAAGCATTAACACGTTCAAAGGCGCGAGAACTAGCTACACTGCTCATACCAGAAAATTCCACAGCGGAGGAAACGGCAGTTAAAACAGTGGTAAATGCGGAAGATAGCGGGCCAGAAAACTTTGAGAGCGAGGCATCTCAGATAAGTCAACTTGAAAGTGAGCTTGATGAGACGCGGAATGAGGACGTTCTTGAGAATAACCTCTTGCCGCCAGTGTCTAGTAATCTCACGAGACTTTTAAGTGGAACCCGAGAGGACTTAGCTATGGAGCAAGCCAATGATCCCAAGAATAAGCTCGAAGTACAGTGGGAAGGACCTGCTAAAGTCGTTGCAGAGCTTTCTGACACTAACTACGCAGTGAAAATACCCGATAGGCGTAAAGCAGTGCGCATTTATCATTGCAATCTTATGAAGCCTTATGAGCAGGGGGAAACCATGGTAAATCTAACGTTAAACCTTCCTGAGGAGATTGGGGATAACTTGATTTGCCTCAGCGGAAAAGGAAGCAACGCTCAGGAGCTTCTCAAAAAGACGGAGCAGAGAGGAGAACTAAAGAAATCCCAGCTGTCCGATCTGGGCGAGATAATAACAGAGTTTGAGGCCTGCTTCGTGGACAGGCCAGGCAGAACTGATTTGACTGAGCACGATATTGAGCTGACTTCAGACGTGCCAGTGCGATCAAGGTGCTACCGATTTTCTCCAAGGCAAAGAGAAATTCTGGATAGGGAAGTAACTCGCATGCTGGAATTGGGAGTAATAAAACCCTCGGAAAGCGATTATGCTTCGCCTATGATCTTAGTAGAAGCTCCAGGTAAAGACCCTAGGCCTGTGGTAGACTACCGAAAGCTAAATTCTCTCACCAGGGATCAAGTGTATCCTATTCCGAATATTGAGGAGAGAGTAGAACAGGTCAGTAGAGCGGCATATGTGACTACGCTGGACCTTACTCGAGGATACTGGCAAGTACCGCTCACTGAACGCGCCAGCAGATACGCGGCTTTCGTCACTCCGACGGGCAGCTACCAGCCAACAATGATGAGTTTCGGGCTCAAAAATGCTCCATTTTGTTTTTCCCGACTCATGGATAGGGTTTTAAAGGGGTGTGAAACATTCGCAGTGCTTTACTTAGACGACATTGCGGTTTTTTCCGACTCATGGGCGGACCATATGGTACATCTAAGAGCTGTACTGAGCCTTTTGCGTCAAGCTGGACTAACCGTAAAGGCCGAGAAATGTTGCCTGGCAAGGGCGACCGTGGACTACTTGGGTCACAATGTAGGTCAAGGTTTCAGGAAACCCAGCGAGATTAAGATTTCTGCGGTAGCAGACTACCCGCGGCCGAGCACGAAGACGGAAATTCGAGCATTCCTGGGTCTGACTGGGTACTACAATCACTACATCCCTAACTATTCAGCTTTGGCTAGCCCTCCGACCGACGCTCTCCGCAAGACAGAACCGACAAATGTAGTCTGGGACGAACAAAAGGAAGCCTCCTTCGTAAACCTGAAGGCTGTGCTGATTAGCCGTCCGGTATTGCGAGCTCCAGACTATGGCCGAGAATTCACGGTCCAGTGTGATGCCAGTGATCGAGGGCTAGGTGCTGTTCTCTGCCAGAGAGATGACGACGGTAATGAGCACCCCGTGCTCTACTTGAGCAGAAAACTGAGTTCTAGAGAGAGGGCTTATTGCGCGTCAGAGAAAGAGTGCGCTTGCATTGTATGGGCCATTCAAAAATTGAAGTGCTATCTTGGAGGGGCCAAATTCACCGTAGAGACGGACCATTGTCCCCTGGCTTGGCTGCAAACTGCGACATCGAAGAACAGTCGCCTTCTTAGGTGGAGCTTGATTTTACAGCAGTACAATTTTGAAATAAGATACAAAAAGGGGAAGTTAAATGGGAATGCGGACGCGCTTAGCCGCTGTTTCTAAGCAGTCCGAGGTGTTCCTCACCATGTATCCAAATTGATAATCAGGTTTTTACTTTTTTTTTCTCGTGCGCTTGTATATGTGTGACTATGTAAAGCAGCACGTATGGTTTTCTAGGAATACGTGGGTCCTGAACGTCTTGAGAGTGGGCTTTTCTCGAACAATAATGGCAGTTTTCTTTTGACCTGGTCTCTTCAGACGGGAGCCGAGTGCTTGCTTCGACATGTGGTTGAGTTTCAGACAGCTCGAGCAATTTGGCCTACGACAATCAAGACAACGCGACAAGCAACAGCGAGCTTCAAGCGTTCACGTGCAGGCCATTAAGTCGTCTCTTCATGCAGCAGCTGCGACTGCTGCCCTCCGAGACTCTTCTGACGGGGGAGGAGGCTGTTACGACCATGCATCCGCATTTGCGCGCTCTATTGTTCGCCTGTGGGCATGGATAAGTGCTGTGGATATGTGGTGATGGTCCAATGGCTCTAAGTGAGCCTGTTTCCATAAATCCTTTTTGTAAGCCTGTTTTGCTTTGTGGACACCCTGCAAATGCCAAATTGACCCTGTCAAGAGAACGTCTGGAAAAGCACAAAGAAACGTCCCCCTGCGGGAAATAGCAGGAAGTGCTTTCTTTCTTTTGTTCACCCTTCCAGTCGAGAAGTGCTATCCTCCAGTGATGAATGCCTCCTATCCAAAGGAGACGACAGAGTGACATGTCCGCTGACGTGCAGGACAAGAAAGGAGCATGACGCATACGGCCATTAAATGATTTCCCGGGAATGCAGGAAAGATTTGCAATTGTCGAAAACGGACAATGCTGGGAGCGTATGCGGCGCCCACGTGCACTTGGGTTTCTGAGAAGTAAATCCCCTTGCCGGAACCAGCTGCCTATCGATTCTTGGCTGAAGAATAGAAATGTACCTCCTCGCCGTTCCCAAGCTTTTCCCGCCAACAAGTGACCAGGCTCAACGAAACAATGCCGGGCCAGTCAGTGCTTCAGACCATCAGTGCAGTGATGTGTTCGATTGGATGCCGATATCTGAGGGGCGTGCCCTGGATTTGGTTGGTCAGCATCTTCAGAGAGGGGCTGGACATAGGGGGTTTTAAGGACGCTGCAGAGCACGAAATGTCGCTCTGGGCCCTGGGTAAACGGCTCATCCAGTCGCCTCTCGCTAAGAACTCTTAACGCTTGCCATTTTGCTGATGTACCCTTCTTTTTCGTGTAAATAATCTTGTAAATAAGTTTCTCAAAGTGCCAATAAACCTGCTTGTACATATTTCACCAACTTCGAAGATTCAATCCTACTTCAACCCCGAGTCTCTGCACGCTACCAAGTGAAGGCCGGGTCGACGTAGCCCCAGCGTCACGACAGCAGGCACTGGTACAGTATTTAGCGCTGGCATAGACAATTATTTGTGAGTGGTCTTGTTGGTACTGGCAAGGATAGCGCCAATACCGCGGCCACTGGCGTCGGCGAGCAGGTCTGTAGACGCAGAAGGGTCGAAGGACGCCAAGACAGCTGGAGCGGCGAGGGCAGAAATAAGCGATATGAAGGCATGAGTTTGGTCACGGCCGCAAGTGAAATGTACGCCATTTTTTTTTGTAGGAGAGAGGTAAGGGCGATATCTTCGAAGTTTCGAGTGAAGCGGTGGAAGTAAGTTCAAAGCAGCACGCCACTTGAGCTACGCGGGGTAGAAAACGGCTCGACCTTTATCAGGGTCGGGCTGCACATAAGTCGCATCAACCAAATGACCCAGAAATTTGATTTGGTACCGGCCAAAGCTGCATTTATTGGCGTTCAGTTGCAGACCTGAGCGGTAGAACGTGGCCGGGGTGGTAGGGAGCCAGTGGAGGTGGCTTGCGAACGTGGGAGAGAAAATGACAACATCCTCTAGTAGCTGATGACAACGATGAGGTAATAAAGGCTTTACGAAAGCAAGAGGTCGGAGAAAGCTCTGGCTTGGTCAGCTGGCAAATCCGCTGCTATCGTGTCAGAAAACAGGTTCGAATGGAATAAACCGATACAGACGACCCAGAGAAAGGCACAGGCGTGAGAGCAGCAACTTTGCAGTCAGGCAAGGAAAACAGGTCAGCGACAGCAATGCCATGGGGTAAAACCTCGGTCGAGTGGCAGTAGTTAAGGGCGGAAAGTTAGGTGTGGTTACTAATGACGGCCACGATGGTTCGAGGGAGTATAAAGTTGCGATGGAGAACATCACCAGATATTGGACAAGTGACGTATGTACCGCCAGGAATGGCAGGGAACGGGGCCAAGGGAACATAGGTGGC
Source organism: Amblyomma maculatum (assembly GCF_055883805.1). Classification (NCBI taxonomy): domain Eukaryota; kingdom Metazoa; phylum Arthropoda; class Arachnida; order Ixodida; family Ixodidae; genus Amblyomma; species Amblyomma maculatum. The sequence continues at coordinate 42,410,939 of NC_139345.1, read as the reverse complement.
ACCTTCGAGCTGTAGACGAACAAACTCGATGGATTGGCGGTGGGTCTTGATGGGTCTTGAGTTGACGCAGAGGGGGAGGTTTAGCAATTACCCAGGAAACGTGGGCTGTTAAAAACTCAATGCTTAGGGTCACATTGAGGGCAGGGGTCAATGACAGTGAATAGCGCAGGTGCAGTGTGACCATCTATGGTTACGCGCGTTTTGCACTGTCCCACGATGGCAGCGACATTTTCATCGCCGACACGAACAGCTGATGAAGCGGCGAGTGTGACAACCGTCTTGAGGCGATGGCGAAATAAGAGCCGAGGACAGAATTCTGGGCACCAGTGTCAATGAGGGTAATAACAGGGACACCACCCACATATACTTAGAAGGTTACGGCGAGAAGCAAGTGTCAGCAAAGGGTTTTCAGGCGTCGTCAATACAGTGTTACCTCCGAGCGCTGCACTAGTTAGTTTTCCGGAAGAGAGCCACAGAGGTGGTGAGATGGTGAACGACGAGGTTAGGGCGAAATGGGCCGGCGAGTCTGGGAGACAGAGCGGATAGATGTGCGCGGGGCACAGAGTTGAAGGCACGTGAAGCCGTATCACGCAGAGGTCGGGTGAGGTCCGTAGTCGTCGCAGCGATTATAATAGTAGCGAGCTCGAAGTAGCGGTACCCAACGGCTGCGGCTATGGCGAGCAATGTGGCCGACGCGTGAGCAGATAGAACAGATGGGTCGACCTTCTCAGGTGCGCCATTCTGCAGGTGACGGTAGCTTTAATGCACCGAGAATGCTGCAGTAGGATCCGCAGCAGCTACCACTGGAACGTTGGGTTGGAACGAGGGCTGCGCGGATGTCTGACCAGTTCAAGTCCACGTTCGTGTTGAGGCCCACATTCGCGAACTCCTGGCGAACCACGGCTTGGATTAGGGCTATAGTAGTAGCTGCCGGCTGAGGGATAAGAGCAACGGGAGTCAGATTTCAGCTCGCTGCGAACATTCATGGTCAAGTTCGCTGGATGGGACGGCTGCTGCAGTGTCGAGAGATCTTCGCATGAGGACGTAGCAGCTGTGTATTGCAAACGATCGAAGCAGGTAGCAACACAACGGAGTTTAGCTGCTTAAACCGCCGGGATACTTGGAGGAAAAGTCGACCGTCATACAGTCAATGCAAAGCATGGGATTAGGCAGTGGGATAGCATCTCGTCAGAGCGTTAACAATATGTTAGCAAACGACGAACTCTCCGGTTATTGCCGCAAAATACAAACACGTTTTAGCGTACTGTTTCCCCGCATCTAGTTACCACTCCTAATGGCCTAGTAGGCACACATGTTGGGAGATGTGAAAGTATGTGAAATGGTGGGGGGGGGGGGAGCGAATGGAGTCGTTTAGAGCCAGATATCGCACCGAATAATGCGATGGCGATGCTGTGGCTGGTCCGAAGCGGGCGAGCAACATGCCGCGATGTTGGTCTGTTAACTCTCCTAAACAATAAAACACGTCCACCAAAGTGCTCGCACCACGGTAATGGCTGCGTATGCGCAGATGGCATCCTAGTAGGTGAACCGTAAGTTAAACCCGGTAGCAATATGCTATAACTCTCTGTTATAGAAGCGTCGTCAGCGATTCCCTTTAAGATGCGGCCTACCTTGTCGGACTCGGACATAGTGTCGCCCTCTTTAGGCATAGGGCTAGAACGTCTTGTATATACGACAATGTGCTTGGGATATGCTAGGCATTTAGCGTCAAACTTGCACCTGATCGGCTTGCCAAATAGATCCCGGAGCTTCTATTTGCACATATTCCAGGATGTCAGATCGTCTTCGTGTGTCTCAAGCCAGACGAGCGCCGTCCACACCAGGTAAAAAATGACGTTCGCAAGCATGAGGGTTTCGTCTCATCGGTTATGCTTGTAGATGCGCTCGTACATTGCGAGCCAGTCTTCGACGTCGACGGGATCGGTGCAGAAAAAGATGCACGGATCACGAGGCCGCAGCATGACGACGGTAGCCGCTGGTAGTGCCGCTGCCGAAGGTGCCGCGTCGGACGGCATAGTGCTATCACCAATCTTGTGGCCACTACGGACGTCCAGGTTTGGGTGTTGAAATCGTCCCGGCAAACCTCCACCAGAACACCAGAACATTACGGGGAAGTATACGGAGGCAATCGCACCACTTCACCGTCAGGGGCACACTATTGTCCCTGTTGACACTGTTGTGTATATATATATATATATATATATATATATATATATATATATATATATATATATATATATATATATATATATACAGGGTGTCCTAGCTAACTTGAACCAAGGGTTACAAAATAATATATTTGAGGTAGGTCAGTGAAACCAGTTGCATACAACTACCAGCCTCTTGCGCACTACAGGCAATTTTTTGTTTTTCAATTAGTTAATTGGCTAATTATGTTAATTTTTCTAATTTAATAAATATTCACCTTAGACCAAAAATGTGAATTGGAAAGCTGTAGAGCACCTTCAGAAACCCCCATTCCATTAATTGCGATAAAGAAAGTCTCACGTGCATCTTTTTTTCCGGGCTCAAAAGAAAGCCCGCGAAATACAAATAATACCACGTGACTAGCGCATTTGAGCGCAGCGATCGCGGTGCTCTCAGTCGTGGTTTGAGCGAACGAAATCAGCTGCTGCCGCGACCCGATGGTCCCGTTGCAGCGGCAGGCAGAAATGTTGGCGATGGTTGGAGCGAGCTCGAGCTCGCCCGTCGTCACCGCGATCTTGGCCAGGCCTGTGCACCGCAGCAGCCTACATCACGACAGGCGGATGACGATAAAGAACCGGCAAATGAAGGTGCAGCGCTAATTTTACTCAAATCAGATGTCATCTCGCCCCTTTACCCAAGCCTGTATGCGCAGATTCAGTGGCTGATACCTTATCGCTCATCCGTTTGCCGTAAAGTTCGCTGATGGGAGAGAAGGAGAGTTTGTTAGAATCCCGGTGGTGTCGGCTCGCCGCTCTCGGTGCTACTTGCACCATCACGTGGGCCGGCTGTCGGACGCGGGCGAAGAAGCCATCGCAGGCATATCGGCCTGCCGCTTTAACGGGGCAAAGGAGACACGGCCGCAGCTAATTTCGTTCGCTCAAACCACGACTGAGAGCACCACAATCGCGGCGCACAAATGCACTAGTCACGTGGTATTATTTGTATTTCGCGGGCTTTCTTTTGAGCCCAGAAAAAAAGATACACGTGAGACTTTCTTTATGGCAATTAATGGAAGGGGGGTTTCTGAATGTGCTCTACAAGTTTCCAATTCCCATGTTTGGTCTAAAGTCGATATTTATTAAATTAGAGAAATTAACATAATTAGCTAATTAAGTAATTGCCAAACAAAAAATTGCCTGTAGTGCGCAATAAGGCTGGCAGTTGAATGCAATTGGTTTCACTGACCTACCTCAAATGTATTATTTTGTATCCCTTGGTTCAAGTTAGTTGGGACACCCGGTATATATATATATATATATATATATATATATAAACGATTAATTGCAACCTAATAACAAAATTACAGGGATAAACAGCGAAATCGGCACCCCGCCAGAACCAACCAACCCAGCCTATATTCAGCGTGTTGTCGGTTTTCACCAAACCACACCAGCAGTCTGCGTCGTCTCGACTGCATACCGTAACATTACCATCCTAAACTAGCCTTAACGATGGCGCTGCATAAAAGTGGCTGGGTTGAAAAATTGCTGTATGACCTTTGTAAATGCGAACACGATTAGAACAACGTCCAAATGCAGTTAAGTGCGAAATGTCTACACATGATGTTTCACCTTTGAACAGCGACAGCAGAAATGCTCTCCAGTATATAGTGAACTGCCACATTTTAGTCTACAGAAAGGCAACCTTAAATGAGAAGCCTGAGCAGTTTGTGGCGATTCATGGTATACAACAGCGTGGTGGGAAATACGGGCTTTAATAAAAGAAACGAGATGGCACAATCAAGGGCTGAAATACGACCTCAGTCGTATTTGAGTCGGAAACGGCTAAAAATCTTAGCTGTGCCGCGGAATCGAAAGCGTAAACTTTATGACCTAAAATGTTCGTGAATATGAAACTTCTAATGGGTTCTAAATTTATAACATCCGAAGTTATGTGACCACAACTCCTTGTTACAGCTGGCTCTGTATGCATTCATTATAATCCTAAAAGCTGGCGTTTGCATTGACATCATACACGAACAACCTGCCCTTTATCCATGCTCTGTTCCCGCATTTCATAACTTCGTCTCGACGCAATGGTCTGGGTTTCACAACATTGGACCGTGATGAGTTGGGAAGAAACAACAAGCTGATACAGCAGCCAACCGGTCAGCTGAGGACAAAATCGTCCTTTCTGCCTTCTGATAACAGCGAGGAAAAGGAAATCCGTTTAGTTTCCAAAGCGCACGTTCCTTTCTGAATGTTGCTCTGCACTATGTCTACTCTCACAACAGTGAACAAAGGACGGCACGCGACCACGTTTGACCGATCCGTTCGCTCGAGAAATATCCGGGAGGTATTCGATCGATTAAAACCGGCCACGCCGGAGCAGCAGCCCGCCGGTGGGAACACGCATTTACATGAGATACGTATAGTCTATAGATTTTAGTCCTTTCCGTGTTCTCTATCACGTGGTAAGCGGCCCAATTTCGACTAGCGAGTGCATTACCCAAAGGAGAATATCGAGGCCTATCTCGCCTTCCCCTTTGGTTTGTGTGCTGGGTGCTCTCCGTGCCAGGAAAACACGTTGTACCCAATTTTCAATGAGCTGTCTTAGTCTGAAGGACCATATTTGTAAACATGATAAGGTGCGAAAGAAAGAATGGGGCTTAGTGCTCATTCTTGGAACTGTACTCGATGCACAAACGCCGGGCGTGGGCATCGAGGCGCTCGATATCCTCTGACTTCTACGCTGCTCGCTGCTCTCTCCCCCCCCCCCCCCCCCCCCTTTCACACAAACACTCGTTACAACCGCACAGTCACCTGCATAGGAAGCCTTGAAAATGGCACTTCAGGCGCGTCGACACTATATTCGAGCTTCAGCGGCTCCGCAGAGCTCGATTGTAAACACTTTGCATGAATTGTCGCTTAGTATTCCTGAAAGCTTTATCTAGTCCAACGCGTGCTTGAAAATGTTGCAAACTCCCACCAGAGTGCACCTTTAGAAGCAGTCGGGTGCGTGGAGTGCGTGGGAAATGTACGTGTGGGCCTGTACGTCACTCTTGGGGCGGCCGTCGCAATTGATCGTCATAGCGACAGCTAAGCTGATTTCATTTCACTTTAATGGCGAAAAGCGTTCCTTGATTTTAATTAATTAATGCGGTTCAGTGATGGCACATAATCCGCCGACTAATCAGTTACCGGCCATATCATCTGACAACTTTCAACTGCCAGAGCCCCAGAGATATTCTCAGGAGTTTTTGCTCACAACAATTATGCAGGATCTTCTGAAGTACGAGGTCTTTAGAGCTTGAATTATGGTGCATTTAGTAAATACTGAGTTGTATGCTGAGTTGCTTTCACTTCGGTGGGCGGTGGAGAGATTTGGGAAGAGACTGGAGAAATCTCCGTACCATAATGCCACTCATCGTTTTTATGTTTACTTGTTCATGCAGAAAGCCATCAGCATGCGGCTGTATAAGACTGTAGGTATAGCTAAACAGGACTAGTTAGAGCATTTTCATTTTGGGAGCGTAGCGCGAAAAAAACTATAAGGAAGGGACGAGACAAGCGCCTCTCAAAACTGAACTTTTGTTGTTAGGGTTAACAAATTATATGCAAAAACATAAAAAAAAGCAGATGAATTTAGAAAGTGTATGTGTGCAATGGCACGCAACTACAAGACAGGCGAGAACACGACGTGACACAGCGCTTGTGTAACGTCGTGTTCTCGCCTGTGTTTGGGTTGCACGACTTTGCGCTGTTACATTTCCTAAATTCAACATGTTCCAGCTTGCCCAAAATTAAGTTTCAAACGAGACAAAGTGAAAAAAAAAAAAGGTCTGGGGCTCTTCATCTCGTTTTTCATGCTTTCTTCGTTCCCTGCATATATTCTCCAAACCCTTTCAATAAAAATTCGTTTGTGAGAAGCACACGTGTCGTGTTGCTCCCTATTTTTCTGTCCTCGTTTTTTTGCGCATTCCTGAAACCCAAAATAATAACGCGCGGCTATATCACTTTGTTTCATAACTGTTCACGTTACCAGGTTTAACTGGAACGTTTGTAGCCGCGATCAATCGGTTCTACATTGTTCGACATTGTTTTGGACGATTACGGCTCTTTCTCTTCCAAGCTTTCGCTAAGCTTTAAACTGAGAGCGGTCGACAACAACAGACAATCTGTTCCTCAACGATTGACGAGCATGCTTGTTGATATCACTTACTCGGTACTATTAACGTACTTTTTTTTTAGTCGATATTTATTGCCTCAGGGCATCAGTAGGGTATGAGATGAAGGATAAATAAATGATTAAATGAATGAAAAAAGGTTGGCTGATTTTATGAAGTCCAGAGAAGTGAGAAGTGAACGTACTTTGTGGGCGAAAATCAGCCAAATGGAGTGAAAATGGCGAAACGGAGTGGCGTCCATGTGCTGTGCGATGTCAGTGCATGTTAAAGAACCCCAGGTGGTCGAAATTTCCGGAGTCCTCCACTACGGCGTCTCTCATAGCCTTAGTCGCTTTGGGACGTTAAACCCCACAAACCAACCAACCAACTATTTGAAAAATCCAGTCTGCAAGTCTTTTGCCTACGTCACTGTCATCACCTCACGAATTCAGGCGGATGTGTTTGGCAGCGTGGTTCCGCTATGCCTCACCAAGGTGGGTATTCAGGAACTATAGGAGCAACCCTGTCTTCGAAGAGGCACTTAAGCGGAGCAACTGCATAGGCTGTGATACTATTTAAGCGTACGAGAGACGCGAGTTCTGTGAAAAATATATGTCGCCCAATGCGCTAAAAGTTGAAGCATGGTCTAATCCGAGAAACATGGCTGAAGAGAATGTGTGGTGACGCGTAAATACCGCAAAGACTTGGGAATTCACCGATGCATGTATAAAGCACAGGAAGCACTCTGACGAGTGGGGTTGCATGCCGTGAGGAAAATGCTTTGTTGGGTCACCTCCTTGCTTCGATGGTCGTGTTGCGTATAAGCTGTGGAAAGCAATGGCACGTCGCCAGAAGCGCCACTGCTTCCTCGGCTGTAAATTTCGCATTTTGCCGCTAAATGTTCGTCGGCTGTCTGCCATATCGTCGTCGTAATGTGTGGGTGCTTTCCGCGAAATCTAATACCGAGGGACGCTTATTTTTGCTGATAGAGAAATGAGGCCTCTTTAGAGAGCACGTTTCTAGTATCGCACCAGTCGTACCCCAAAAAGTGTGAAAATATAGGCAGCTCCTAAGCGGCACATAAAAAAATGGCCTGAAGCTGCCAGAAATTTTATTTGTGTCCTGTGTTCTCTACACGCCCACGAAAGAGATTAAAGCATAGCATTACCCCTGGTTCGTGCTTGTGAAAAGACTATAAGGTCCTTCAGTCGTATTCCCTGTAATATATTGGGACATTGTGATGACAGTGGGCTCGAAGCTCAGTAAAACAGAAAAAGGCTTCGTAAAGCAACATTTTTTTAGCTGACTTCCGTCCGCAAAAAGAAAAAGAAGAAAAAAAAGCACGTGACGGTGGCTGTAGCCACAGTCCCACACAGCGTTCGTCGTGTAGCAGAATGAGTGGTGCTCTCGGTTGCGACAATTTAAAGTTGGCTCGAAAACTTCGAGAATCCGAAAAATGTGCAATCATCTGCCAGCGGCTGATGTCATTTGAGGTTACTCTAGATTCAAACCCTCGTGTCTGCGGTTTGCAGCGCTAACATACAGTACGAAGCTTCTGCCATCGCAGCGTTATCTTCCGGAGCTTTACAGTGAGGTCGTCTCCACTTCTGTGCTGTGTACCGTTTGCGGGTGCACATTAGCCTGTAAACTGCAGAACCCATGGTCCGAAGTAGTGAGCATACACTAGCTAGATTTAGCATTGATAGTCATCGTACTTTGTCGTGGTATGGGGTGAAAACGCATTCCGTACTTTACATGGCCATCGTGTCAGCGCAATAGCTGGGGTAGTTTTACGAGCATTTGACACAAATCAAAGGTTTATTGCTGTTTTGAAACAATAGGTCTAGAACACAGACAACTGAAAGGACAAGCGGTCTTTTTTTACTGAATCCAAAACCGTAACCACAGCTACGACCATCCTTGAAGCCTTTCATTATTGAAGCGCTGCGAATTAGTATAGCGTCAGTCCATGTCGCTTACTGACGTCAGAAAGACTGACTGACTAAAATACCTCGTTGAGAGAGGCGGGGGCAGGCATGGGAGCGCTAGTGGTGTAGAATCGGGGTAGTGGTTTATTGTCTTGAATAATCAAACAAAAAGGAAGGGAAAGAGTGTGCCGGCCGCGGCAACTGCTATCTAAAATCTGAAGCACCTGAGCTGCCCCCGGCGGGAATAAAAAGGGGATAGGTAGTAGATAGTGAGAAAAAGTGCAGAGGCTAACGACAGCAAGAAAGGGCAGGGGGAGCTTCCGAATAACTGATTTCCCTGGAAATGTTTGGAACCATGAGCTAGTATTGACAAATTAAAAAATTTATTTAGTAACCGCTTTCAGTCTTGAATACCAACGTATGGCGGATAGGAAACAGTAAAGTATTTTTATTTGTAGCGTTCAAATAATTTCAAATAGAAAAAAGACAAACTGCAGGGCACTTTTAGATCTCACAGCAGAATTCGCGGTTTATGGCCGTGGATCTGATATCGCTACAGAAATCTCTGTCATAACTTTAGAATTATGCGTAGTTACAACACACAACTACTCAAAAATTGCAGTTGACCTACAGAACTAAATAAAAGCCTGTCGTTACGAGAAAATATATTTTACAGTATTTATCTATTATTTAATTTTTTTTCCAACCGTGTTAAAAAAATGCACCCACCGTTGATAGGCGTTGAAATGTAAGAGAGAAAGTTGTTATGTTTGAATTATGCTGTGCTGTGCGATATAAGTGAAGCCCTCCACTACAGCTCCTCATCTCTGACTCCCTCCCTCCCTCCCTCCTCTTACGCCGCGGTTCAGGTATCCACCGATAATTGACATATCTGTGACAAGGTGGACCTTAAGATGGACGCCAACTTGGATTGATAGGCTTGCAAGCCACAATGGTGAACACTAATTCGTTTTTTTTTTTTTTCGCCCTTACTTTGCCAGGGTGAAAGCAGGAATGCTAGACAAGCAGAACTAGGTTCAGCTTTTCCCATTATATTCTATTGTATATTGAATTGTATCCTACAGCCTTAAAGGCAATAACGATTAAAAAAAGCGTGGCTTGACGTAGTTGGTGTCATAAGCTGCCTCACATGTATATGTGCATGATGTGCTTGTATATTTGTGCTTGCTTGGTTGTTATCGATGATCAGTGACTTGTGACACGTGCTCAGGACATGACTGTCGAACTAGTGTTGTGGTGCTGTGCGGGTTATGATCGGTGCGTATGTGGTGGGCGTTATAAACCGTATTGAGTGGCGAACGATCTCCAATGCATCGGACGGACCCAGTCTACTGAACCTCTCTGCGGGCGCAAAAACATACGTTCACCAAGATTCGGTGCTTGCGGATGTCAAGAATATTCTGAGACAATATTCTTCAGTGGGGGGCAGTGTTACAAGCTGCCTCACATATAAAGTGGAAGTTACGGGATCTCCCCGCTCCTCCAAGCATGCTTCGACATGACTCTCCGGGGCAGCGACCGGCCAGCGCGCGTCCTTGACGATAGGCCGCAGCGCAAAGAGCCGAGCGTATAAAAAGGCATACCGCAGCACGCCCGCGGCAGTGCGCTTTGGGGAGATAGTCTTCTGGGCCATTCTCGAGGCCGCTCGCTCTGCGAAAGTGTCTTTTGTTTTTCACCGAGCCCGCGATCAACTCATCGTTTCTCACTTGTACGGCCAACGCAACCGATCAACTCTGCGACTATGACGCCTCATCGAACAAGAAATATGTGAGAATTCCTTTTTTTGTCACAGACTGTCGGTTAATTGAATATTGTTTTCTCCTTTGTTTAAACCTTGATCTGGCTTAGTAGTTTACGCTGTGTCTCCTGTGTAATTCTTGCCCCCCACTTCAGGACTACTTGCTCTGTTATCTTTATAGTCTTCATTTATCGCAGTGTTTGTTCATTATCGGTTTTCGCTCTTGTCAGTTACCGGGTCGTCTTTTATCACTATCGTGTCATGACGTTTTTTTTGTGTGTTCGATTATTATGCAGTGTAATTTGGACTACCAGCTATAAATATCTAATTGTTGATAAAAAAAAAAGTGACTTTCTTGAATTTATTCCCCAATCACACACCGGCGCACCTACTTCACGGGTTGACCGGCCTAACATTTAACTGTGTCGTCAAACCTCATAGAGGGACGACGGGTAACCGTAAAGGGAATTCCGCACTTCTGTTGGCCGTAAAGGCGGGGGTTTGTGACAGAGGCCCCCGCCAGTCACCATGCGATTTCGCGCCTGAGGATTAATCCCTATTGTTTTGTTATTAACACTGGTTAATCCCATTTCACGGTACCCTCGGCAGTCACGTGCGATTTCAATCTATAAGATGGATTTGGGACAGTTGGTCAAGGCTCTCGTCTGGTGATCGGAGCGGTACGAGTTCGATTCCCTATGAAGGATGATTTCTTTTTCTTAAAGGTTAAACACAGCGTCATTCGTTCGTGGCTGTTTGCGTAATTTCGTTGATCTTGGATTGGTAGGGTGGCATATCACTGTTATGAACATTGCTTCGGATTTCAAGAAATGTTTAACTCCAGCCCTTGATAGTGAAGAGATACACTCACTGTCTTTAATTTGGAGCCGCCTACAGACAGACAGAAATCGTCAAACGGGAGAAGCAAGAGCCTGAGCTCTTAAAACAATAACGTTGGCCTGTATTAATCTTTGTTCCGGCTACAAAACTAGGAAAATGTAATCATGCTTGCTGGCGATAACCATGCCAACCTGCCTGAAAATATACTGTGAGAAATAATGAAACACATGTGCTGCGACGGAAGGACAAAAGGAAGCAGAGTGATGAAGCAATTAAGAGTAAGGTGTACCAGCACAGGATCAGTGCCCTCAATTATACCAGCGAAGGAAGTGCATCACTTTCTTAATGCCGTCTGGAATGGAGAGGTAAGGAGACATACCCGACGGGACATAATAGGCTTGATATTCCGGGTTTCGGCTTTCAGGGGGCCTTGGCGCAGTCACCGATCTGCTCCTGAGCTGAGGAAACCAAGCACAGGATACCACTGATTCCTCATACAGTTGCAATATCCGGTTGTTGACCGAAAGTGGAGCTTACGTTGCATTTATTGCAATACAGTCGCAGCGCATTTGCGTCAATCAAGGTTGCCCGTCTGAATCAGGTAGTTACTGGTGTATAGCGTTACAGGTGCGGCGCCTTAGCCTGTAAAGATAGGAGAACTCCTTTCAGGGTTGTCTCTATTTCGATATCTCCGAGCAGATTTAAGCAGATGTATTTATTTCTCACCTCATCACTATCGCTATCGTATTTCACATGTCTAGCAAAAAAGAAACCGGGAACAGATGCTCATATCTCTATCAGCTATCTGAATGCAGCCTTAACATTACAGGTTAGGTTTACACCGTCTCTTGTAATCATCTGCATTACGTGGAATCTGACCCTTGTTCTTTCTAGTGCAAAGTTCGCTGCAATCTATACCGTATTGGCCTCAGTACATACGGCTGCTTTCTCACGTTGGAGTTGACTGCAGGTTTTTCTCCTTAAATGTCCACTCTTCCTAAACAAGAAAACAAGCTGCTTGGCATTGTGACTGTTCTGTGCAAAGCACACGCATGAACGAAGGAAAAAAAAAAGAGCGCATATAGTGGGTCTGAGCACTACAAATTTTGAAATGATTTATACTACATATATGCATATTTAGAAGCGCATACTGTTCATATTATGGCTTTGACCTTAAGGACCACTCTTAATTTGTGCGCCTTCCAAGCACAGAACACTAAACGCTACACCTTGGCCCACTTCACAGAACGAAGGCGCCTGAGGAGTATCAGCAAAGAATGCAGAGTGGACGTCCTGAAATCTGCCTACTTCTCTTTTTTAAACAAATTAGTTGCTCTCGCTTCTGACACGTTGGCGAGTTCCCAATTGGCGGTGCTTCAGACTGTATATTGGCTTGTTCCTAGGAAATGATGTAAGTAAACTTCTAAGAGCTGAAAAATTTCGAGAAAACTGCAGAATCTGAAGTTGTGAAATGCGAAGGCCTGAGCGTTGCTGCACACACCGTACATCTCACGTCCCTCATCGAATACAACCAGCGTTCCGTTAAATGTACCATTTCACTGGCGTTCTGTAATTGGTTGGTTGGGTCGCAAAGCGACTCAGGCTATGAGAGACGCCGTAGTGGAGGACTCCGAAAATTTCGACCACCTGGGGGTCCTCAACGTGCACTGACATCGCACAGCACACGAACACCACTCCGTTCCGCCTCCAACGAAACGCAGCCGCCGAGGCCGGGATTCAATCCCGCTTCCTTGGGCACAGTAGTCGAGCGCCGTAACCACTGCGCCACCCCGGCGGGGCGTTATGTAATTGTATGGTAATTGGTTTGCGCAGTATCGGTCACTCGCTAAATCCGCTGCTATCACCATCACAAGGAGAATTATGATGAGCGTTTCACGATTTCGGGCGCGGTGCAGTCGGAGCGCTCTGCTGGGGATCCGAAGGATAATAATAATAATAATAATAATAATAATAATAATAATAATAATAATAATAATAATAATAATAATAATAATAATAATAATAATAATAATAATAATAACAATAATAATAATAATAATAATAATAATAATAATAATAATAATAATAATAATAATAATAATTGGTTAACAGGCAGGGAAAAACGCAGTATCTGTCACACTTGTTTCTGTGGACACCTGAACCGCGCCGTAATGGGAAGGGAAAAAAGATGAAGGTTCGATAGCCGGTGGAGACACCCGGTATTCCATATGTCAGTCTTCCTGATAACGTCATCAGGACGACTGACATGTGGAATCCGTTCAGCGGCACGCGACCCGCCTGACGGCTGAGGCCGTGAAGAGTGCTTGTAACCTCACCTGATCTCAGCCTGCGGGGCACTCCTGACCCGCTCCCCGGCTTGCGTGCCGGGGGCGGGAGATGAAGGGCTCCTTTTCGGTGGAAATAAAGTTTTCATTCATTCATATGGAATACAACCCGACCGCGGCGGCTGCGTTTCGATGGAGGCGAAACGGAGAGGCGTCGTGTGCTGTGCGATGTCAGCGCACGTTAAAGATCCCCAGGTGGTCGAAATTACTCCGTAGCCCTCCACTACGGCTCCTCTTTCTCTCTTTCCACTTTCATTCCCACCTTCCTCCCTTCCCTTACGGCGCGGTTCGGGTGTCCACAGAGCAAGTGTGACAGTTACTGCGCCTTTCCCTTCCTGTGAACCAATTTAAAAAATATGGAATACCGGGGTATGCCGCGGAATCTCGCGAAAAAGGGGGCCCTTCTCGCGGACGCTCGCTGCTAACGCACGAACACGCTGGCGATTCATGAGCCATTAAATGCATTCACCCTAATACCGGACTTTCAGAGCTTTCTTTCGGCAGAGTAGCCATTAGGCCCCTCATCAGCATACGTGAGCGCTAGCACACATGCACACACGCTTCTACGCGGCCATTTACACGCAGCCGCACACACAGGTACACAACTGCGACGATAAAGACGAAATAAATGGGCATGTTAAAAACGAATGAAATGTGCTCATCGCTTATTAAAGGCTCAGAGCCTTGAAAATATCAAATGATAAGGATCTCTATTGTAAAATAAACTGCGAACTCAATCCCCCCCGTCCCATCCCTTTCCTCCTGCAAGTAAATACCCCTTTGAGGTCTGCATTTCTCACAAAGCCTGCAACTATAGCATTGTCCATGGCTGAAGTGTCTGCCGTGGTTTAAACTAAACTGCCTTGAATAGCCATGAGTTGTCGGCTGCGCAACGCTGGTTTGAAGCTGGCCTGACTCATGTGACGACCTTATCGCGCCGGATGGCGGCTTTCTTCCGTGCGTGAACGCCGGTTTATGCGACCGCTGCACAATACGAGGGCCGATGGCCCTTTTGAGAGCGTACCGACGCCTTTGAAACTTTCTGCACGACTTCCTGCGAACTCAGCGTCACGTGAACATCGACCTTTGGTTTGAGATTATGCTCGCAGGAATATTTCTGCCGAAAGGTTAACACTGACGCATACGCCGAGCCATCATATTTTCCCGTATGAACAGTTGGCACGAGGCAAACGACGTTAGTGTACCTACCACACGTGTTCGCAGATAAGTACGGGGAATATATAAAAAGAATCAGTATTTGCCCAAGGGCGCAATTTAATTTTTTTTCTTATTCATTCATTTTCGTGTTAACCGCAAGCGACTTCGAAGGGCTTCGCCGCTCACTAGCACCCGGCCTCCAGCTGTTTCGCTTCTGTAAACAGCTATATTTGTAGCGCGAATAGATACGCCTCCGCCGCGGTTTGTCTGCTTCATGGGCACGAAGGCGGGCGATGGGGCAGTGGGGGCGGGGGTGTAGGAGGCATTTAGGGCCTCTCAAATTGATTCGCAGAAATTCTTCCTGTGTTCAGAGTCGATGAAGAGCAGCTGTCTCTGTGCCTTCCCGACGCCGAGGAAGTCAAAAAAGAAAAAGAAGATACGGAGCGCATGTTCCTCGCTCTAAAGAGGTCGGTCCGACTGCCGTGCCCGAGGCCTTGCAGTAGCCAATTTGGTATTTAGTTTTCTGGCTTCTAGTCTCCGCATCTAAACTGGCATTTTAAAATCCGATTTTGTACGTGCTGATTCAAAATTAATTTGACACTGTTGAGCTGGATGCCAGCCTTAGTGCTGTTCGTTTCACTAATGGCAACCACACGGCGAGAAGAATGCTTACGTCCGCAGTCTTTGCTGCATGTGCCATATTACTGCGGCATCTAGTTTCTTTCTACTTCGTAACCTCCCCCTTTCTCCTTGCCTTCGCCTCCACTGAATATTTTTCGTTGACTGCACTGCGTCTTAGACAGCACTTTTTACCAGTCCTTTTTGTTAATAATTGTTGATGTGATCTACCTTCGTCGCGGGCCATCTTTAAGACAAACATCATGTCTTATCGGCATCAGTAGCATGTAGTCTTCCATGGCCATATAAGTTACCGTATTTCAGTTGTATCATCAAACAGGCAGTTCTTACTAGCTTGGTTATCAAGCGTTCTTCAGTAACTGTTTCCATTATAGACGTGAATTTCTGCAGACTTAAAGCTGTCATGAACAAATGATATATGAACTACCCTGTAAATTAAAAAAACAAGATAAGAATTTTAAGCCTAAGTAATGACAGTACAAGCACATAAGTGACAGGCGAGATATGCTTTGTATACGTTACTTAACTTTCAGTTAGCAGTACTATGCGTTTAGCGGCGAATGGTAAAGTTTCCTTCGTGGACGCTCTGAGCTAATGCTGCGTGAAAGCAAGCTCGCTGACAGAAAGCAGCCAGACAGAGAGCTATCCAGGCTTCCTCAACGCAGACATCCCGGAAAGTGAGAATTTGACACTGCGAAGAAAAGAAGCTCCGTATACGCACCAGCGTTTCAAAGTTGTTTGAACGAAGACCGATGGCTTTGCATGAATTCAGTGTATTCCAATTCATTTTTTTTTTATTTGCGTCGGGCTGGCCGTTCATCACAATAAAACAGGCTCCCTCACTTTGGCCTTCGGCAGTATACAGCGCAAAACACTTAAGGGACCCTTAAAGGGCGATTACCCATTTCATGCACACTCTAAAACGAACTTTATTTCTTTCAAAAAATTACTTCTTGGATCTCGAAAGTTACCAAACATTTTTTTTCTTCCGTGCTTGTGCTATTGCGAAGTTATTCAAGAATGTTCATATAAACAACCTCGACGCAGTGTCGTCTCCTCGGCACGTCGTTATAAAGTGAACTTTAAGTTTCAATCAGAGAAAAGCAGGAAAAGAATGTGGTTAAGCAAAAGTAATCCAGCACACAGATGGTGCACCGCAAAGATATCGAACTAGCTTTTTTTGTTTATTTATTTCTTTCCCTTGGACATCCAGGAAATACCTAAAAATATGTTGGTACCTGCTCAAAATTTTCGCGAACTGATTCTCTTACAAGAGGGGTAGGCGTCCATGTTGAGATGGAACAGTGATCAATCTCTCCTGCCAACGTCAGGAGGCGCTGGCTCAGAAGACAAGCGTTTCAAGAGATAAGCTGTAAAAAGATAAAGGTCCAAAAGACGAAGCGGTAAGGTTTACTTTTTCTCGCTCAGATGAGTACCGGGTATATATTGCTGTAAAACATTACAGCTATTCGGCTCTTGATCTTGCTACACTCAGCAGCTGCTGTCGTCAGCAGCTGTGAAACTTTTGCAGCTTCACAACAATGCCGTTCCGTGTTTGCTCATTTCTTTGGTGGTGCCACGTTTAGGATCATCAACGTTTGCACTGAAGCCTTTTCCACGGTGAGTCTGAAAAACAGCGCATTTCACGCATTTCTCTGGATGCTCGGCGATATAGGGTGCGCTGCTGAGAATAGATACATTTAGCTAATCGGGTTTACGTTGCTCTCCGCTGGCGGCTCCGCAGCGGAGCGGAGTGCATGTTAATTATTGCAGCGTCTACGGCATCTACAATGCCCGATTGAGCGTAGTGGGGTGCTGGCAATGAGGCGCCCTAGAAAAGAGTAATAGAGGAGCCTTAGAGTGGAGTAATGCCGAGTGCTGTGCTGCCCCACATATTCCTGAATAGCGGAGTTGCACTGAAACGAATATGAATTCCTTTAAATTTACTACGTTAGAACTGCTAAATAAAGACATTACTTGGATTTCTTGTGCATTACTTAACTTTAACAGCCTCCTTTTAATTTAATAGGAAAAATGTCATGTTAGGAAAAACATTGCCGAATATTACGTTACTTCTAATGCGAAATTTGAGCAAAGCTGACCAGCTGTTTCACCTTTTCGATAGATTGATGCAGATTTTGAGCAATACATGTATGTAAATTACAAACAACTATATTATTTTTCACACATATTCCTTCAAGAAGCATTCCACGACCAGTTCTTGACTGTCATGAAGGAAGCTTTGTTGTCGGAAAAATGAAGAGAGCAATTAATTTTTCGGGAGGTCGCGGGAGGCAGTGCGTGGGCCCATAGGAACGTTGCGCGACGGACAGATAGCAGCGACTGACTGATTCCACTGACGCTGCTAGTGAGTGAAGAGAAATTAACTCTGCGTTTCGGCTTGGGATGCACGCAGCATGATCCGCTGATACCGAGCCGGTGCTTCGGCAACCGGAGAACACCATCGCCACCACGCAGGAAGAGGGGGCTCTACACGCAGCGGCGAACGGTGGCAACAGGAGCGCGCGTAGCAACCGGAAAACACAAAAGGGGGGGGGGGGGGGGGGGGTACATGCAGCGGCGAACGGTGGCACCAAGGAGCTTCGCTCTGAAAAAAAAAAAAAGTTAGGCTTTTTTGTTTTGAACTGAAGGCTGCCATGTTACACTTTGACGACGCTCGTTCACTGGGCGCGCTCTATGGTGTGAGTAGAGCGAGCACGAAGAGCCGCAAAACCACTGGCCACCTGAGCATTTCGCGCATGCTCAGTGGCGTCGCTACCCGTCTGCACTCGTCCGCACCGCTCCACTCTGCTGGTCGTAGAACCGCTCTGCTAAAAAATCTCTAATGTTATTGGTATTCTCAGATGAGGCACAGCAGACGATTCTATCACTTTTCTGTTTTTGATATGCTTTCACCCTTGTACTGTCCACAGCGCAGAGGTATTTGGCAGCTGCTGTGTGATAGTAGCGCTCACTTGGACCTTTCCTTAGTTTTTATTCCTATAAAAAATGCCATTTTTGCACAAAATGCCATTTTTGCACAATCTTTATATTTAAGGCCGACTTTTCGTTGAGTGCAGAGCGCTGAATAAAATATTATTGGTGGTAGATGGGTGGTATTTTTTTAATATATTCTTCAGGGTTTGTGCATTAAAACAGCATGAAATACTTATGCATTTTAGACGGGACCCATATATTTAGGTAAAGCGATGCGTACGATCTGAAAACTAGAAAAAAAATGATACCATTGGTTCGGTTAAGGGGTTCCTGCCTTAAGGCTCACTGCAGAGCTTCAAAGAAAGAGGCCGACTTCGGCTTCAGTGATGCGGGTGTATACGATTTTTATTGGCTAAGAAGACTGTTTTCTGATACGCAGACTGCTACTAGAAAAAACAATGAGCAAAAGAATTGGAATCTCTGATTTAGTTGCTGACACGTGCAGGATCTTTTCTGGAAAAAAAGGCTAGATTATATTATCAAATTACACCAGCAGAAGCCACGCGTCTGCCACAAATAAGAGCAGTTCCACTACCAAACGTTGATGAATACCTTTACTGTGAAGCTTATTCACTCATTTCTTTCTTCGGTACTTGTAAACACTGCGCTATTACGACGGCACGAGTTCTCGCACGCTGGAAAAAACAGCGAAGTTGTCGGCGAGAGCACGAGGCAGAAAATGGCCAAAGAATCTCTCACGATGCCCACGTTCGTGAAAGTAACTTTGAAACCAAAAACAAAGAAATACCATGCGTGATGCGGAAAGAGACTTCGTGCACTGCTTTCCCTTAGTGGGAAATGTGGATCCTATTTTCCCTGTACCAGAATTCCGGCTGCTCTCGAGGTGGCGTTAGAGAACGCCAGAATGCTTCAGACGATTGGGAAGAATGGTGGAATGCTGTGTTCACGCAGCCGAAAACGCACGAAAACGGGCTCTTCCGCTTGCCTGGTTGACGCAAAAAAAAAAGGAAAGCGTGCGCTTTTAAATTAGGGAAACAGGAGCGAGCTCTTTATTCACACGAGCGTAGTTGGACGGAAACTTTGGGAGCGTTTCGGTGCACGATTAAACGAGGTGTGAAGAGGGAGCTGAAATGGGCCACTGGCGTTATCTCAATAGGCAAGACGCTTCCCTCAACTGCAAATGCAACAGCGACCAAGGAGAGGAAGCGAAATCTGAACATGAAATAATATGTACGCACACACACACCCACCCACCCACCCACTTACACACACACACACACACACACACACACACACACACACACACACACACACACACACACACACACACACACACACACACACACACACACACACACACACACACACACACACACACACACACACACACACACACACACACACACACGCACACACGCACGCACGCACGCACGCACGCACGCACGCACGCACACACACACACACACACACACACACACACACACACACACACACACACACACACACACACACACACACACACACACACACACACACACACACGCACACACACACACACACACACACACACACACAGGCACGCACAGGGCGTTGTGAGAGCAGAAAAAGCTTACAAACCATGTCAACTAACTGACGTGCAAATGACAAAAATGAAAGGTTTTGCTAGCAGACAAATAGGCGCGGTGATATGCGTGGAAGAAATGGCATAAAGTTATAGACAACGCGTAAGGAAGTGCAAACCAAGGAAATAACAGTTAATGCAAACAAAGAATAAACATCCTGAGTGCCAAAACTTCGGCACGTGAAATATAAATTGATTTATACAGCACAGTGAAAATGTGTAGGTGGGCTTCATTTCAGGCACTGCGATACAACAGGCAGCAGGGTGCAGAACCGGACGAGAGCTACTGTGGTGCATCAGTCTGGAGTCGATGATGAGATGAGGTTGCGATTCTCTCTCCGAAACAAGGCCGGAAGAGACACCACAGAAACACCCGTATTCTTTCCGCGTTCCTGCTATAGCCTTCTGTGGAAGCATAATTATATTTGATTTGCAGGATTATAAGAATCTGTTTGTGCTCGACTCGTAATGTCCGGCAGGCAGTTCAAAACCACTATTTCACGCATAACCCGAAAAGAGATTTCCATAAATGACTGTAATTATTCCAAAATATGTATATTTTGATTCGTGTGGATGCAGCAGCTTATTTATTTAATTTGGTTGATTTACAAGCAAATGGAAGGGTCCAATGTAAAAGCTTCTCTTTTGCAGCTTGTGCGGTCCCTCACCTCTTTAATCCAGTGACATGCAAATGGGCAAACACTTGATAAAACAGAACAAACAACATGATTACGCTGTAACAAGATGATTTAAATAACAGATTCCACAAGGCAGATGAACTCTTATGTTGTGAAGGTATGAATGTTAGTGCCGGCCTATTGGTAGGAACTTAGCACCTGCAGCAAGATGTTTGCAATCATTTCATGACTGTAATTGGTTTCCTAAACAGTGATGAACTGTTTTTCATGGCTGCGTGTATCATATTTCGGTGTATTCCGTTTTAGGTTTGCTTAATTTGTTATTAAGTTGTCATTAAGTGTTAATAAATAGAAATTACGAAATATATCTCGTTTGCAGAGTTAATGACTTTTCGGTATGTTGTACGTGATGAAAAGGCATTCGATATGCGAGTTGTAGGGAATGTTTAGAATAGTACAGTCATTTTATACAAATTGGAAGCTGATGTGTGTCAGAAACTAGATGTGAGTGGTTAAAATGCGAGGCAAAAAAGTGATAATGAGCAGTTAGCTGACATAGGTAAGGGGTACCGATCTCAATATAGTCTACTTGTTATGCGCGGCTTAGTGTCTAGAATAAAATCCACATGGACGTCGCATTTCAACGTGTTTTTAAAATATATGCCAAGCTATTTTACTGGGTCAACAACACCTATATATTCTGAAATATATAACATATTTTAGGGATTTGATTGCACGTCTCTCTTGTTTTAAAGGTGACAACTTGTGTTTTTTGCAGTTTGCTTTAAAACCTGGCCCTCGCTTCATTTTGAGAAAGAGGCAGACAAATTATTTGCAGCGTTTGTGAGGTCCTGTATAAGAATTCGATGATAAAAACAATAGTATGACATACGCAGTTAACGAATTTAGCATCTCGATGGATAAGAGCAATGCAGTTCATGTTAAAACAGAGATGAACTAAGTAAGATACCTTCCTGAGCGACACCTGCTTTTATTTTTATGTGGATGACATGTTTGTGTTCACGGGCACATATTGTGGTCGATTTCTAGTGTAGGATGCCAGTAGGAGAGAGGGAGGGCCCCTGACGTCATATATTTCAAAAATATTGTTACCGGGGAACACGTGACCGACAAAGTGGTGCGCTCGCAGACGACGACGATGACTGAGGAACGTGTGAACGATGAAGGGCTATTCTAGAAAAAGACAACGACGTAGACAGTGTGGATGCTCGACGGTCCTTGATGTCTACGCTCCGAGGTCCGAGTCCTTTCTTTAAATGCTGTCACATGAATGATGCACGAATTGTTTTCCTGTAATACAACTACATTGTCATAATATATATATATATATATATATATATATATATATATATATATATATATATTATTTTTACAGTTGTAGTACTACGCGTTGTGTCCAGCGCTGCCTTCTTTCTAACAAGAGATAAAATTCGGTGGCTGGCTAGCCCCCACCGCAAGCGGCGTTGACCCACCCTTCCAGCCCCGCAGGGCCAGCAACCGCCACCCTTCACCACCTGCTACCCCGGTTGCGTTCGACAAGGGGCGCGCGTCCGTGCGGAGCCTTTTTCTTGTCGCTTCCTCGAACGCCGCATCACACAGCAAACAGAAGCAGACCTAGATTACTAGGAGGCGTTTGCACAGCAGGCATCATTGGCGTTTTAAATTGATTTATAGGATAGAAAAGGCGATACATCTGTCACAATTGTTGTTGTGGCTGTAGGAAGAAGGAAAAGAAAATGCACGGGCCTGCTACTGGCTCTGTAGCTGAGCTACCTCCGCTGCCTAATAATAATTATAATAATTGGTTCACAGGAAGGGAAAGGCGCAGTAACTGTCTCACTTGTTTGCTGTGGACACCTGAACCGCGTCGTAAGGGAAGGGAGGAAGGTGGGAGTGAAAGTGGAAAGAGAGAAAGAGGAGCCGTAATGGAGGGCTACGGAGGAATTTTGACCACCTGGGGATCTTTAACGTACTTCCGCTGCCTCGTGCAGACAGAAAAAATAGAGAAGAAAGAAAAGGAAGAGGGAAGAGAAAGACGCGCGCCGCAGCAACAGCCGTCGTCTACCACCGAAACGGTGGCGGGTGCAATGACGGCCTACAACAGATAAAAAAATTCTGTGGCAGGCCAGCCCCCGCCGCAAGCGGCGGTGATCTACCTGTCCCAGCCCCATCAGGGGAGAAAGCTGAGCCAAAAAAGGTTGTGGATGTAGGAAAAAGGAAAAGAAAATGCACGGGCCTGCTACTGGCACTGTAGCTGAGCTATAGTGCCTAGAGTATATTCGCACCATAGCTCAGCTACCTCCGCTGCCTCGTGGGGACAGAAGAGAAAATAGAGAAGGAAAATAGGGAGAGAAAGACGAGCTTCGCAATAACAGCCGTCGACCATCAGCGATGCGGTGGCGGGTGCAATGATGGCCTACAGCAGATAAAAATTCGGTGGCTGGCTAGTCCCCGCCGCAAGCGGCGTTGACCTACTGTCCCAGCCCCGTAGGGCCAGGAACAGCCAGACTTCACCTTCTGCCCCTCCCTTAGTTTTCTGCCACCTTGTTGTGTTGGGGCTGTAGGAAGAAGGAAAAGAAAATGCACGGGCCTGCTATTGGCTCTGTAGCTAAGCCACTGATTGTTAAAAAAAAATTGACTGTTATAGGAAGGGAAAGGCGCGGTAACTGTCTCACTTGTTTTCTGTGGACACCTCAACCGCGCCGCAAGGGAAGGGAGGGAGGTGGGAGTGAAAGTGGAAAGAGAGAAAGAGGAGCCGCAGTGGAGAGCTGCGGAGTAATTTCGACAGCCTGGGGATCTAAAGCCGCGTTCAGACTACGCGCGCATCCGTCGTAAGTATCGTATTTATCGCAGTGCGCATAGTGGCTGGAACTCCCGTTTACGTAGCTTGCGACCGCGCATGTTCACACTGGGCCGTTCGGTAAGATGCGTTCTTTACGACCGGCCAATCAGCGCTCTCAACATGGCGCTGGTTAGCAAGCGGCTGATAGCGGAGGTCTGGGCTCTTCAAGCTCAAAATGAGATGTGAAAGAAAAGACTGGACACACAAATAAAATACGAAAAAGAACAATGGGTATATTAACAATTAACAACTCGATTATAAATACACTTCGTTTCACACACGCACGTTCGCACACAGTTTTCAAACGTCCGCTCACCGTGTTGACGCACCGCTCACTCCTTCGCACATTTCACGCGCCCGCTCTCATTGTCGGCGTACTGCGCACTCCTGCTCGGTGTCCCGTGATCGCACTCTCTCGCACCAAAACAGGCGGATTTTACCAGTGCCCCGGAGCGATCTTGGAGACGGGCCGGGGCGGTGACTCAAAGGCCGTACTACTGACTCCAAACAATGAGCCGGGGCGCGCGGCAGACTCGGAAACGTCCGCGGAACCTCGTCCCCCCTCAGAAAATGCTGTTTTCTTTTTCTCTTTTACGGTAAGCTCGTAGTAGAGACAGTAGAGAGCCGGCCTCTGCCGAACTTTTTTTATGAGAGGCTGATAATTCCACAGCGAAGATTCCGCACTGCACATGATCAAGCTGCGGACAGACACAATCACCGACACAGACACAATCACCGACACAACCCCAATAACACCGGCGAGCCGAGACACTGCAGCAGAGTAGGAGCGTTGGATGATGTCGCCTACTAGTGGTTTGCGCGCGAAATCTGAAAGGACCGGAAGCCCAGTGACCGGAAAGGGAAAACCGAAACGGCTGTGCGCATTGGTCGCGCGTAACGAACGTATCTGTAATAGTCGTAAAAGTCGCGGGTCCTCCGACATTTACGCCCACGCTGGCTGCGTACGTTGCGCATTTTACGCTCAATACGACAGCAGTCTGAACAGACACGTTACGTTTTTTGCGCTTACGCTTACGATCCTTACGAACGATACGTGCGTTGCGCACGTAGTCTGAACGCGGCTTAACGCGCGCTGACATCGCACCACACACGGACGCCTCTTCGTTTCTCCTCCATCGAAACGCAGCCGCCGAGGTTTGGGTTCGAACCCGGGTAAGGCTAATTACCCGGCCTCGGTGGCTGCCATCCCGGTTGGAGGAGGGGTGGTACAAAAGCGCCTGTGTGCTATATTGGTACATGTAAAGCGAACATATCCGTGGGGCTCCACTACGGAAAACAACATGCCACCGAAGTTTATTTTTGCGATGTAGTTCTACATCTCAAAATCTAATATCTCTGCACCCCAATTCTTGGCCGATCCCCCTGTGTATGTGCCATCAAATTAGAGAACAACAACAACTAGGGGATGTGCCATCAAATTAGAGGAGAACAACAACTAGTATTTCTGATTGTATAACAACAACTAGTATTTCTATTTCTGATTGTATATATTTTTATTCCACATATACCCATTAGCCTATAGTCTTCAGCCACCACATTATATGAAAGGCCACACGACATAGGCGTAAAGTCTCCCTTCAATCAAGCCGTGCGAACATGCCTGCGGGGCCCAGGGACAGCGTACATCGAGCTTGATCTCACCTTTTCATCTGAAAGGTGAAGTCTCAAAGGGTATTGCCTTCCGACGCGTCATATTACGTGGTCTCATGACGTCAGGCAACAAAACCAGTAGTCAGTTTACGGCCATGTTGCCTGAGTACTGCCAGATGCGTTTTTCGCTCACAACGCTGAGGCCGTATTTTCTGGACAACGGGCTTAAAAAAAAAAAATGCTATCGCGGTAAACCTTCCTTTACATTATTTGCATTCTGTCGTATCAGGAAGATTGCTACAACTTTATATTTTATTTTCCTGTCGCGGTGAATGTCTGCCTAAACATTTTGGCGGAGTGGGATGAATATAGACGGTTTATGACTTACGTTGGTTTGTGTCATCCATGCTATTTGTCCAGCGCATTTAAGATAAAAAATTAGAAGAGTTAACGCTGCTGAACCGAATATTGAGCGAAAGGAATAGCTGCGGGTGACCGAGCATTCTTCTTCTTCTTCTTCTTCTTCTTCTTCTTCTTCTTCTTCTTCTTCTTCTTCTTCTTCTTCTTCTTCTTCTTCTCCTTCTTCTTCTTCTTCTTCTTCTTCTTCTTCTTCTTCTTCTTCTTCTTCTTCTTCTTCTTCTTCTTCTTCTTCTTCTTCTTCTTCTTCTTCTTCTTCTTCTTCTTCTTCTCCTTCTTCTTCTTCTTCTTCTTGTTCTTGTTCTTCTTCTTCTTCTTCTTCTTCTTTTTCTTCTTCTTGTTCTTCTTCTTCTTCTTGTTCTTGTTCTTCTTCTTCTTCTTCTTGTTCTTCCTCTTCTTCTTCTTCTTCTTCACACACAAAGCCCCGCTTTAACCAAGCCGTATGAATGTGCCTTGCGGCCTATAGGGGTAACGAAATTCCAAGGTCCTAGCAGGCTGATTTTGACATAACCGTCCCATTTGAAACGAGAGATCCAAGTTGGCAGCTCCTGCCAACTTGAGGTCGTCTACGGGGGTCGTCTAAAGGTCAAAGGTCTATGGTGGTCACCGCCGTGCAACGCTGACGGCTCAAACTGCGAGCAGTAATGCTTTCGCAATAAAAAAGGAGAACATTAGCTTAACAAAAAGAAAAACAGCACTAAACACATACGTAATTGTTATTCGCTAGAAACCAGGTTTAAAATACAATGTGAAGATGCGGAAGAACAAAAGAACTCTTCCTGGCCCGTAAGTGAGGTAGTAGACATTCTTGTAGTCATTAAACCTCGTAATTTGTCTCACTGCATTGAATTCTGTCAATTTTATGCAGATATAACTTGCGTATTTCTACTACTCTTCCGGAGCGCGCTGTTTGGAAGAAAAGCGT
Organism: Amblyomma maculatum; assembly: GCF_055883805.1. Classification (NCBI taxonomy): domain Eukaryota; kingdom Metazoa; phylum Arthropoda; class Arachnida; order Ixodida; family Ixodidae; genus Amblyomma; species Amblyomma maculatum. Next base: position 42,384,903 of record NC_139345.1, on the reverse strand, counting down.
GAGCCTACAGAGCGCTCTACGGCTGATCAATTCAAGAGCGTTATTATTTCGCAAACTTACATAAAGCATTCTAAATGAAAAAAAAAAAAAGTTATGCATTCAAAGCCCCATAATTTTGTTTTGAGCCAGTTCGCGCCTACATACACACGAATAGGCATTTTCAGAGAGTGCCTCAGCCCTCAAATGTATTAGAGGCGCGGGAAAAAAAAGGAGTAACAAAGTAGGGAACCTAGGGAATTCATTGTGAGAACGAACTCCTCGCTAGGGAAGCTTTGCCGAGAAATCTAGGGAGAGAGAGGGAGGTTGAGAGGAGGCCAGAAGGAACGTCGGGAAGGTAGAAGGAGAGAGGGAAAGAGGGACGGACTCGATGAATGAATTGAGTTTTGCAGAGACGCGCCTTCTCAGACGAGGTATCGACGCTGAACTCGGCGCGTCGTCTGCTCTTGGCGGAAGCGGGAAAGATCACGCCGTGAGCTTCGTGCGAATACTTTGTGCGAACTGTTCATTGAGTGCCGAACTGAAAAGGAAGAACCTGACTCTCCATTCGGAAGCGGTGACATGATGTGACTGTCTAATTTTTCGGATTGGACATTGTTACACTAAACCTGAAAGTGCGGAAGCTAAGCATAGGAGAAATTTGTGCTGCAGTTAGAGGTAAGCACACTTTTGTTACATGTCACAGTAAATATCCCTTTGATCGCTGTACATTTTTAATTTAACATGCTTATCGTTCGTGTTTTGCGAGACATAATTTCAGATGGCTATGACTTTAATTGTGCTGTGTTTCAAACGCCTTACTTTTTATAACTTGGTATATTTGCTAAACTATAGAAAGACCCTAAATGTATTGAAATAACGACACAGTGGTGAAACGTAGTGACATAAAAGACAAGTAATAAGTTTTGTGATTAAGTCCTTGAATTTGTTGAGTTCCTGGAAATCTGTACGGCGCTTAAATGTGTTTTCGCGCACGCCAGTGTAGAATTTTGTGATAATTACTTCGGAAAATAGGTTCTGTTAATAACGTCATACTTTATCTGCACAGAGGCCGCCTTGCGACAGTGTTTTTATCGTCAAATGAAAAAAAAAAAAAAGGAATATCTTAATCTCGGTTGTACTGCTCATTCATCGGTGGAGGTTTATACCCGTAAAGTATGTAGCTGGCACCAGTCTTGGGTATGTGTTACAGGTAACGAGTAGTCAGTTATTAATATTAATGATCCCTTAGAGCCAAGTTATCGAACAATGTCAGTGATGTAATTGTTTGCACCTGTGCTATTTGGCCCCTGTTTTTATAAGCATACTTTAAAAGTAACGCGGTTGGGTATGAGCCGATTTGGCTCGCCTATTTTCTAGTCACTTGGGGTATGGATGTTAATCTGTACTTTTTTCGCGCTCTAAGGAACTGCACAATTGCGATGTTGTAATCGCTTACTACTGCATATTTTCACCTCACCATCTTTTTATAAGCATAGTGTAAAATAGCATGGTCGAAAATGAGCCGGTTCGACTGGCTTAATCACTAATCGCTTGCGATACGGATGTTAGTCTGGACTTTTTTCTCGCGCTTTCTAGAGAACGTGTCAGTGGCGTCACCGAAGACTATTTTGATTGCTGCACGTGCCGGAAGGAACTGAGTTGCTTCACGTACGGATGTACGTTACGCGGAACTTCGCCGTTAAGCAACGCGCGTCTAGCTTTGTTTTTGTTCGCGCTGTGATTGGACAACGCCGCTGGTCACTGTATCAATATTTCGTTATGCGTCGCGATGAATTATAATAGATGAAAATTAACCTTCCATACTAATAATTTAATACTGTATCTTTCTCTAAATGAGCCACTCGGCAAGGCTTTGCTTCGCTATGTTAGAAAAGTAAATCATACTAATAAAAATTGAGAAATATGCCAGCTAAGTAATAAAGCTGGCGCCTCTCGTATTTTAGGGTCGGCAGCTATTTCGCCTCAAATCACATTTTTGTTGTCCTCTGGCGGTGTTCAGAAAAAGTGAAAAATATCTTTAACATCAATATTGATGCCGAATTACGCGTTGAATACCCACATCCTTCTTTACCATTAGAAAATGTGAATTCCGGAGTCCATGCAAGGAAATTTTGAAGTACTATTGTGTTAAGTGTTATTCGCGTGGCTCTCGTAGCTTTCTTAATTTGTTTACCGTGAAATTAAATTTGCAAGAAAAGTTTGAAGTACTATTGTGTTAAGTGTTATTCGCGTGGCTCTCGTAGCCTGTAGCTCAGACAAAGTACTTTCTTAATTTGTTTATCGCGAAATTAAACTTGTTATGTCGCTGACTGGGTCGTTGAATTACCCTTCAATTGCGATCATGAATTCGTTTTTTTTTTTGTTTTTACGATCGAGCATCTCGGCGATTTCAGTTTTGAAAACGAGTGAAGGTAGATCGCCAGTGATTTTTACGGCTACCAATCTAGCAAGAAAACTTAGCGTCAAGTGCGCCGCGCGTAATAACGAGAGCTCTATTTACGCAGACTGACAACGTGATCGCATTATTAGATAGCTGCAAATTATCTCTTACGATGAAAGGCGTGTCTAATTTGTGACGTAGTAATAAAATTAGGCGGAGAAGGGGCGGAGATTATGATACGCACAGAATGTATATGCGGAATAATTGTGCCCGAGAACTGTAAACTCGACAATCCCCCATGCACGGAGGCAAAAACTGCCATCAAAATCGACTCCGGAATGCCGAAGGGCCATGCGAGAAAACATTAAATAATTTAAATGTTGAAATCTACTGCTGCCTGGGAAATGATACGGAGGTGCGCATTCTTTCTTGATGCTAAACTTTGGCACGTTCCATAACCTAATTGTAGTTGGTTCCCTTATTTTACTTTCTCGAGGGCCAGTCCCTACATAAATGGCACAGACTGCTTTTGCGCGGCAAATGCAACAATCCGACAAAAATTATATATACACTTATATGTTTCTTTTCCACAACATTCAATCATGCAGACATACATGTCGTCAGAAGCGATCGTGTATGAGGCTGTGAGATTGTTTAGCAACAGTATGAGTCGCGACATCTAGGGAAAATAAATAAAGGACACATTTATTACTCGTTTCTTACTTTGTTGCACCAGAAGCAAGTAATGTCTTGCCTCCATTCAGGTAATAGGACACAGCGGCCATAGGAAGTGACACTTAAGTAAGGCTGTCATTTACTTCCTCCCAGCGAAGCAAATAGAAAAAACAACATTGATTTCTGATTACACATGGCAATGGGATAACACACCTGCTCTCCATAGAAACCCATGTGGCGCACAATCATAGTTATTACCCGCTCCCATGGGCGCATTTGTAACTAGGAGTTCTGTGTTCGATCTCCAGCAGATTGGGACGCAAATCAATTGAAACTGGCGGCCTTCATCTCACTTTGTACGAAAGGGGCGCTACGCCGAGAAAACACCACAACCGGCACCTTACGCTGTCGGATAAAAATATTTATGGTGCTTAAATGAGCTCGACAACAATATTTTGTAACCGCTCTGTCATCAAAATATTGGGCTTGCTAGTATTTACTTCACTTAGTTTGTTCCTCTGATATCTCTCATCTGTTCGTAAACATACAGTAGTATGTGAGAGACCACCCGACATAGATCAGAAGCCCCTCTTCAACCAAGCCGTACTAAAATGCCTCCGTGGCCTACCAGCGCGTCTGGTTAAGAATACGAGTGTCCTGGTCGGCCGGACTCTGGTCTCACTCTCCAATCCGAAAGGAGAGGCGCGAGTTGGGAACTCCTGTCAGAACCATGCTCGGGAAGTTTCGCTCACAACGCCAAATAAAAGGGCCTTTAACGCTGTAGGGTTAAAATGGTTATATTTCGCGGCATTGTGATAGAGCGATTCTTTAGCTCAGAGAACATACCATAGAATTTCTTTTTTAATTTTTTTTTAAGCTTGCACGTTTCTGTCTTAAACCAAAGAGATATCGGTGTAGTCTGTGCAGGTGGATTATAAAGCAAAGCGGACATTACACGGCTGTCATGTGCATGATGGTTTGTCGATTATTTAAATAACCCTTTTAACTTATCGATTTTAGTTCGCTGCTCTTATGCTCGCACTCGGCGGTTGAGCTAGGTCGCCGTCGTACCCGAGGAAGAAAGACTAATGAGCCGAAGAGCATTTATCAGGAGAGCAACCTGGTCTGCGCTACTCGCTCTTCGGACACCCAAGAGGACCCGGGCCGTACGGCACTGAGCGGGCCTCACGGCGGCCGAAGAGCCAAGAACACCCCAGACTCCCTTTCCGTATCCCTCTGGATTCTCGAAACCGCACCCTCTTCTCGCTTTTTATTTCACTCTGTGAAAAAAAAAAAAAAAAAAAAGAAATTGCAATGGCGTAGCTCAACTAAGCCAGGATATACGTAGCGAAAGGTAGGGTTCGGCTTGCTTATCCAATATGTTGGGCTGAACCGGTTAAGCAAGTGTTACTGTCACGCTTTTTTCGATGTGTGTGTGAAGCACATGTTTATTTAATTTAGTGCTTTTTAGATACGAGGACCGCGTCTCAATTTCGAATACGCAGTATCTAGACGTGACAGTCTGTCTGTGGTACACAAGATCACGGGCGCTTCCCCATTTGGTAGTCTGAGCACGAGGATCCGATGCCAAATTAAAGTCGAACTTCACCTTCAGGCACCAGTTGCTACCCCTCGTTGAGCTTCGACTTCTTGCCGTACCATTGGACGGTCTTCTTCTCCTTCTAGCTCGGAAGCGACTCGGGGTCTTGTGTCAATCCGAGATTTGGCGTCTACGACTAGCAAGATGTTCTTCCCGATGTTCAGGCTTCTCCGACGCTCGCTTAGCCCCCACCGTTAATAAGTATATTTATTAGCGATTAGCCACTATTGTTGCGCACACTTCCAGACACCCGTATAGTGTGTGGGGCAGCTGTTCCGGTCTCAAAGGAGATATCAACGACTTGTGTGGAGAGCTCAGTCGAACCTCAGATGCCTGTAGTGACAGAAAGGAGTGGCCATTTGGTGCACAGCTTTCGCCGGTTCAAGCAAGAGAAAGGGTCGAAGTTAGTATTTTCAAAACAAAACAAACTTTATACAATAAGAGATGACACAAAGGAATTTACACAAATACCTAAAAGACAAGATGCTCACAGAAGGCGAAGCGTGCAACTAAAGGGGTATTCAACAAACACGCAAGCTTCACAACAATACATGAGAGTCAGAACAAATAAATCCCAAATTGTTCACCGGGCTCTGTCGTAGACCGACGTCGGAAGAGTCACGACATGACCAACCTGTAGACTGGCGCCGCTCCCTCGCCGATCAGCGGGCCTACCGAACAGCAGGTCGAATTCTGGAGCGGAGTAGTAGCACTTGATAACTGTTAGCCTGTCAAAGCGACCCAACCTCAATTTATACGGCGCGCCGCGTCTGTCTGTTATAACGCAGCATGGCTAGGCGCGCACATGCTGTGTTATAACGGGAAGGCGCGTCGCGTCGTCTTTAGCCAGGTGCGGAGAAATTTTCTGAAGGTTACTAGCCACTTCTCCGCTGGGCGAGTCATTTCCACCACCGAGTGATGAGGAGGGGGTGGCGCCGATGCGCGCAAGACTGCGCGCTCTCAACGCGCAGGAAAAGAGATCTCGACACGTCAGTGCGACTCCGCGCCGCGTTAACGACATCCTTCCTTGCTTCATTCGCACGTTGCCGGGCGGCCTGGCGCCATGCGATGACTTCTGGATCCGTGGGGACTTCTTTGAGTAGCCTTTGAGAATAACAGCCTCCGCTTTTGCAGTTCGCAGTACGTGTGCTCGTCATTAGCCCCTTCGTCTCTTGCGCGCCTACCAAGCGAGCATATGCTCCACGGCTTATATTTTCAGCTGCGCGGTGGGCAGGCGATCACGCGGAGCATGGTGATCGCAATCACGATGATCACGCGTGACGATTACGACGAGGACGATGATGAGCATAGCGGAGCGTCAAGCGCAGGCTCGGTGCAACTGGTTGTCACGGTAACGGCGCATGCGCGGTTTTTGTTCAGGCTGAGCATCGCGAAATGTGCTTCTGCTTGCCTAGTATAGCTTTCGCTACAAAATTTCGAGACACTTAGGAGCGTGAAGGTGAAATCTGCCCCATGCAATAGTGTGCACGTCATATTGTCCATGCCAGTCATGTGAGCCCGGCCGTTCGCGCCACCGCAGCTGAACAGCTGCGCTCGAATTTCGCATTAGGGAGTATCGTAATCGTCTTAAGAATTCTTTATTCATTTTACGGGACACTAATATATTTCGACAGTTATGTGTGATAAACCCAGAGAGTATTAAGTTTAAAAATTTTCTATATCGGCAATGTGGGTAAAAAATATCGCACATCAGAAATGGGCATGCAAATGTTTGCAGAGTACGTAGGCCTTTAAGCCTAAATCGTTTACCAAAGGCGCCGCTGCGAGTGTTATCGTCGGTAAAATCACGTTAACTTTTACTACATCATCAAATACATAAACGGCAACAGCATTTAATGCACAAGAAATTCAAGTTAGATCATTTAGGAGATATGGAACTTAGAAAAGCTGAGCGAACACGTTTTTAAAAATGCGCGTTTTTTACGTCCGGTATTTCGAAGCTCATTCATATCAAGAAAAAACTGGGCTTATATTTGGTGTTCTCTGGCTGAATTTGAGCTATAAATCAATAACCTAAAGTGAGAATTTAAAACAAAGTAACATAAAAGTAAATATAAAAATCGGAATTCATCACTACATATGTCGTCTTACATACATTGGGGCACCGCACACCGGCGTGGTGACGGCATCCTAATATTGTGTCATCCGAATTTCGTATCACTGTAGCCGTCCAATGTCTGGTCATGGAGGCCGCCGCCGCCACAACATTCCCGCCTATTTGTGCTGGGACACGTAACTTGCCAGCTACTACCTGGCAGACGCGCCCTCGTGAGGAGGACAGCGATGTATGCTGTTCAGTTTGTCAGGAGTGAAAATGATAAAAAGCTGGACTTCAAGGAAGCCATACGAAACAGTCTTGCTAGGCCTAGGAATTGCGCGTCAAACTGAGTTGGTACCCCCAGGACCCGGTAGGCTTGATTTCCATTTCAAATGTGGGGACCAAGCTGGCACGTCCTGCCGATCTAGCCATGAAGCATGTTTTTGTGATGTCACAAAAACAGCCGACCAATCAGTTGCCTGCCATATCGGGGGAACAACTGGACACACATACATATAAACATGTCACCCGCCGGCCTGCAATTCATATCACCGGCCAAACATGGTTTGACACAGTTTGACCCTGGCGGAGACATAAAGCACTGCTTTAAACAAGCCCTATGAACATAACTCCGTGGCCTAATGGTAGCACCTGTCTGATTCGAGATATAAGGTCCCAGATTCGATTCGCGTCTCATTTTCTGTAAAGGACTCCTGCCAGTTTGGGCATCTCATATTGTAACGCTATGCAATACAACGCGTAAACCACGTCACATCTGCGAAGGTTAAAAAAAAATCACCCCAAAGGTACAGGTGCTTTCAAAAATGCTTTTCTGACCACTTCTTTTGGCAATGTCCAGCAAAAAGGCGTGAGTTTATTCACATTTATGCGAATTTTTCTTTCCTTGCGTATATCAAAAACACCTTTTGGCATCCTCTTACACGATATTTCTTTTGAGCTTTTAAAGGATGCATTAAAGTAAATTCTTGCTACATCCCTTTCGTGTCACCTCGAGCGGAAAGGTAGGAGCTTTCAAAGGCCTCATCCGAATTTTGCGCAGAAAAGCGTATATGAAGGTTTAGGTGCCCTTCTCGCTGAAGCTGTCAGATATTTCTCAAGTGTCAATATTGTAGATTTTTATTCTTGTTGCTTATTCATCTATTGCCCATTTTATAGTTTTGTTTACTGTTCCAACGCTGATGTTGTGTTTCACCTTGTATTTTCATGTGCGAAATTTTGTCATCGCTGTGTTATACTCTCGTAACGAGATCCATGGCCTTTCTTAAAATAAGTTATTAAATAAAATATAAATAATTTAAAATGAGTACAGCCAGAGTAAATCTGAAAGTGGAAAGAAAAACACATACATCCGTTTCCTTAAAGAGAACATTTGTAACCACGACCATTCCAACCATCTCGTTTATAAAAAACAAAAAGAGAAATCTCTCAGTTCAAGTCATCTGTAATACTTCGAAGAAAAAGTAGGGAAGTATAAATGAATAAAAATTAATATGAAATGCTCGGCAAAATATCCATTTTGCTTAGAGCGTCAATGCAAGCTGAATTCATTTATAAGATTGCTCGAAAATTCCATAGTCATGGCTATGACTTTTCTGCAGAAAGTTTAGGAAAAGTATTCTCAAAGCATACTCCAAGCACGCATTAAAGTCCCTCGTAGCCTTTCTCTGCATGCAGCAACACAATACATTAATACATTCATTTTTGTTTTTGAGTGTTGCATTATTACGCGGTTTTGAAGTGTTGCTTCAAATAAATACCAACCAAAGTGACATGTCTGAGCAAGCAGTTAATGAAAAAAGCAATCAAACAAATGAACAAATACTGAAATAGTAAAACAGACATTCAACCAAACAAACAAAGATTTAGTCTTCACGGGTGGCATTCTGGAAACACGTAGAGAGCAGCCCCTTGCGGAATGTCACCACGCTGGTCCATGGCCCGCAGCCAATCTGATCAGCTCTTCACCTAAAGGAGACAGGGGGCACGTACGTCCCACTCCACCCACTACCGAAATAATATCCCCGGAAGATCCGAGACTTCTTCCAATCAGGAGAGCCTGGCGGAGAGCGTGTGAAAGTTTTTTGAGTGCTTGATATTACTGACTCTGGAAGAGCAACAACAGCAATGAATGCTGCTCAATACTTCCGGTATTGAACGTGATTACCAGGGACGACGAAGACAAATCGAAAATGCAAAATGAAATATTTTGAACATGCCGTTATCGGACTGTCGAGAGCTTCAGACCATGAATAACACCGGCTGATTAAGCAAATGGGACTGCATTTATTGGTATTTTGCCTATGCCTGGCTTTCTCAACTCTCATTAGAAATTTCTGCGTGCCAGTGAAAAAAAAAAAAATAAATTTAAGGAAAAGCGTACAATATCATATGGCGCCCCTTTTTCTTTCTTCTCGGAGGAGTCTTTGCCGTTGTTTTACGCCATCGCATATACTTCGCGAAAGGTGAAATTACAGGTCCAGCAATTATGCACTGCTCGGAAAAAATACAGTGCGGAACAGCTACCCAGACATCGACAGATGAACTTGAGCTGTTTGGGGCTCTGAGTTTTAATTTTGTTCGATAGTGACAGCTGTAAACTTCCGAGTGAAGAACACAGGTCCATATACACTACACTTGCCTGCGCCTTCATTTCTGTTTTTTTTTAAATTTTTTTTTTAAGCAGGTTTATCTGTTGCTGTTCTCGTGCCGGTAAATTTTTGACGTGTGCCATGCAAAACTCAACGTCCGCATCGCCACACAATGCAGCTTCATTGCGCTATTTCATTTCTCAAAGCAGTATAAGCGGATACAATCGCAATCTATTTATATTGCGGAGATTTGAAATCCTTCGCTGCGCATTTTATTCCGGTTCGGTTCTCTTTACGCGTGTACGTACTGATAAAAAGTATGAAAACATGGTCACTACCAATTTCCCAGAAAAGCTTGCTCTGCTTCCTCTTTCTTGCAATACCATACTTGCACATTTGCGTGCTTTGCTGACCTTGTGAAAACAGCTAGCAGCGTCACCAATTTGGAGGCTAAGCGGCCAGACAAATCGTCTAACGCTTGTATGAGCCACGGGCATAGCAACAGCAAAATATCAAAACATTAGAAAGAAAAAAGAAAGCGTCGGAAGGTAGCCCATTCAAACCCAGGAATTCTCGCGAGAAACGAATACCGAATATCGTAAATATGGCCGAGGTCGATCACCTCGAGTGTTAACTAGAACTCTGTTATACTGCGCATTGCATGTTATCTTCATCGACCTTTAAGCACAGACCAAAGTCATAAGCCGACAAGGCTAAGCACAGGTTTTCGAGCGTCTACTGGGTTTACGTACGTTTAAACACTGCCACATTTTGTACAGGCGTTAATTTTCACCATCGAGACTTGGAAATGGGAGAAATAATTCGCATTAGGGGAGGAGGATAATCACTAGTCACAAGGCAATGAGCTACAATTTGGCACAGGTTTGAGAGTACTAAAGTCTAGGCAACGTTTCAGAGTGGAAAATCTACTTTCTTGCCTGTGACGAAAATGTTTGAACACGACTGCGTTCTCGGGTTTCTGCTAAAACCTTCATAATGTATAGGCCTGCAAAAATAGACAGCCCAATGGGTTAGGACGCCCAAACGCTGCAACGGGACTCCTGGAAGCACTCTTGAAATAACTAAGCTCATGTAAACGAGGACGAGATTTCTAATCATCTGCGAGGCTGTGAATACTGGAGGTGCACAACTAGCAAAGCGGCAAACATATTCGGCGTTATACAGTTTACAAAGGGTGCGCAGGAGTAGGAGCCCAACCGCTCGCGAAATGCTCTTCGTAGCAATTTGAGATGACCCCCATCGAACTTGTGACAGGCCGTGGTTCCAGATTTAATAACAGCGAGAGTTTCAAGAACAACGCTTTGAGCTTTAGCAATGCCACTACGCACCAAACAAGTCAACCGGAGTGAGCTGTGCCTTTCTGCTCTTTAAGTGATATCAGGCGCGATGTGGTGGGTGTATGTACAAATTTTAGAAAAGCCATTGGCGCATTATCATTTTAAAACAGCGAACGATCGCGCGGATGCTTTGCACTTTTCTTGTACTTATAAGTAACGAGAAATATTTAGCTACGCAGAAAAACGCGCTGCCCTTCGTCTGGATGGTAGCTGAGATAAAAAAAGCTGGCGAAAAGCACGGTATGGGTTCTGTATTCTCTACACCATGCAAACTGGTTGGCCTTTGCGCGAGAATAGGATAATTGTGCTAGCGGCACGTCGCCGCGTCTAGTGAATATTGAACGTGCCTATTTAAAAGGTTGATAAGGGTGATAAAGTTGTCATCATGCGCATGTCGTGAGAGTTCGTGACGATGCGCATGCGTTGGATGTTTGCGCGGCGATTGTATATTTGATAAAACACAGTTGTAAGTCCAGTGCCGTCCGTGTCGCACATCTTTCCATGTGTACGCGCCTTTTGCATTTGCTGGAATTCCTATTCTGCTACTATTTCGGAATGCCAACTCGACATTGTCATATGACCTAGTGACGTAATAACGTGACGACCGATGAATGCCCAGCCATGTATTACCTGCCAGCTAAAACTGCCACTGGCATGTTCGTGACGCTTCGCTCACAACACCGACAACGAATTTTCTCGTGGATGGGGCCTTTCAGACTATAGTGTAAACATTAATGCCACAGCATTAGAGTTTTAGCGGCGCCGAAACCACGCCTCCATCAGACACGAAATTCCCTAACTGTTCGAGAAAGTGATGACATCATAAAGACACGTACGAGACCGCAAAGAACCGATCACAAAGCCTGCGGAAGCCAAGTACAAAAATAGCCCCTTGGTCCACCTAATGAATTTCGAGTCCTCTCTAGCAACGGTGAGAGTCGGGTGATGCACATGCAGACGAATGCAGCAATGAAGTTGGCGCAAACACGGAAAGAAAATGCGGCTGAGAACTCGAATCCTATTCCGTATTTCCTCTTAGCGAGTTTTAAGTGGCCACGGAAAGAGATAGAGAAACTGACTAATGAAAAAGTCAGAGAACTCACCGGCGTTTAAAGCAGCTGACTTGTTATACAGTGCTGAGATGGGATTGAAGAAGGTAAGACGCAAGGGATTAGAGAGGTACAAAGAACGATTGAAAAATAATAAAGTAGAAAAATTCGGGCCTTTAATGAAGGATGATATATGCATTGAAGTGACATTCCTGAAATTTATTAGAGGCGACATGCAATATTCTGATAATGTCGATTGCATATAGAGATAGTGCAATGCTGAGAAACGTGCAGGTTTTAAAATTTTCCCAGGGGTGCAATACCGTCTAGGCAGGAAGATAAAAACGTTAGTTGCATGTGTCTGCTGCCTTTGACAGGCTAATGAACTATAGAAACAATCCACTATTAGAGGCACTTGGCTACATTACATTTTCATAATGCGCACGCTATTCGGCATACGCTGAGCGTTCAGAAAGAACAAGCTCCAAATTTTATAGCGCGCCGCAGTTGTCACAACAGGGACTGTTCTCTTGTGCTGAATGGAACCTAAGCTTCTAGTGAACGCAGCATTATGACGTAATCTATTAATAAACAGTTCTCAGATGGAGATGAAGTACGGTTGGCAGACGGGATATGAAATGAAGAAAGGCCTAATGATGTGCCGGCAGGCTCCAACGCCGTTTTCATTTTTCTTTTTTGCGAGCATATCGTTTAGCCCTCTGGGACGCACCGTCGTTCATGAAGAATTAAGATCCTCTTGCAGTTTTAGTGCCCAAATTTTTTTTTGATGTGGTGGCGTTAAGGAGCCGCTTTTATATTTCGTCAATGTTTTAGAACGCAGCTCGTTGGTGTCCAGTCCTGCGTTTCGCGTCGTCGCCGCCGTTGCGTTATCCCTCATAACAAGCTCCGCAGTCGGAGCAGCGTGCACCTCAACCCCCCCCCCCCCCCCCCCCCCCCCCCCCCCCCACGCACACGCACACTCCCCTTCCTCCGTGGTGGCGATCGCGCGTATTTTCCGATTGCGGCGCGAGCTCCTGCCGCTACCGTTCGCCACTGTGTGCTAAAACTGAGGTAAAAATCGAAGCGCTGATGACCGTAATCAAGTTGCCTTATGAATTATCAAGCCAGACAAAAAGTAACAATGAACAATATAGACAATCGAAATAATTATTGACTGCACAATACAAGCAACAGATAATTACCCGCTCACCCATTGCTCGAAAACGGCGACCGTTGTCGCCTAGCTAGTTAAGAAGTTAGGTTCCCTAAAATTTCCACCGTTTTCCAGTTTTATTCTACCTGTACAAACATAGTCTCGCTCTCATCTTCCAGTCCAATGTCTTTCATATTCTATATTCACTTTTTGGAAATTGGCTACAGCCATATTGTCTCCCGGTAGAAGAATAAATGTTATAAGCATCCTCTTGGAAACGAGGTAGTTGCGGGGGCCCCTTACGCTCGTTTTATATATATATCTCTACGCCGTCTATTAAAGGCACATGTACTATTTCTAATCATTCTCTTTTTGATACAAATTATAATGAACAAAATCCCACAACTATTCCGAATCTGTGAGATGGGGTGCCCCGTACTGTTCGACGCGCACAGTAGGCATGTTTTTTTCCCGAACCAGGAAGTTGTTCAAAGCTCACCCACTCTCTGTGACTCGCTATAAGAAATATAGCCGGCAGGTAGCCTATTCGGCAAGAGGCCGTTAGAGAGCCGGGTACGGCCACTGAGGCACTCTGGAGGCCGATCGTTATAGCATTCGCCTTCGCGGACTTCCTCTTCAACAATGGGAGCGTGCAAGAACGCTGAATGCCATAAAACGTTTATGTGCGACGAGGGACACCTCATGAAGGAGAAACAAATTATTCACTGCGTAACGCTTCAGAAAAATCTTTCGCGACGATATTGTGACCATAGATTTAGAATAGGAATAATGTCGACAAAACATAAAGCATAGTGCGTAATACCAAATGCAATAAAATTGAGTTATTTTGTAATTGCTTTTTATTAACGTGACGACGTCAACATTGGCGTTGATTGGAAACCTCGGCGGCATCGTAGCAACTGTCGGCGTTAACAACAAAACATTTGGAAGAGGTTTTCCGCATCATGAAAACCGCGGGCCTGATCGATAGGCTGTGATTTCGCTGTGATGTTAAGTGATATGACGGTGACGTGATGTGATGTGACGTAATATGGCCCAGATGTGACTATACTGACTTCACCCATCCCTCTCTTACCCATCACTTTTATATCCACTCACTCCCTTCCCGCAGTGCAGGGTACCGAATCGGTTTCTTTAACCGGTTAACCTCTCTGCCTTTCCTCCTCCTCATAATTCTCCTCCTTGGAAGAGGTTGAACCCTGCTAAATCTAATTGGCGAAGCGAAAACATTGTTTTGCTTGGTTTTTATGTGATTAGGCTTAGATTTCGACATCGGCAGACATGGAATTGCAGCGACTAAATTGCCGAGCATATTGTAGAGTCGAGGACGTATCAATTACAAGAGGGAACACGTGATGTTGTATCTGCCATCAAATATCGAAGGTCAAGGGTCAAAGTTTGAAGGTGAAATGCTAAAGGTGAAAGTTCAAGTGGTGGTGCACCATACGTGGTACCATGGTTAAGCTATATAGCCACACTGGAACGTCTGGCTCATTGAAGGGCAATAGGTCTGCAAGGTGACCTTGTCTGGTACGTGGCGTAGGGAAGCTTTCGCTTCAAAATCACGATCTTGTTTCCGGTACATGGTAGCCGGCTGAGGACTGCTGACATGGCAATTGCACAGTGGGTTCTGTGAAGTCAGGATACCACATGGCATGACAGAGTTGGTAGCAGTTGTGATGAGCTGGGAATCGAGCCTGGGAACCTTCTGAACCGGGTCAGACACGGTACACCTAGGCTACACAAGTACTGTGTCCGTACGGCTTGGTTAATAGGGCAGTATATTTACGCCGGGGGTTCTGTTATGCAATTTGGTAGCTTAGGGCTGCATCCTGATGAAAGAGTGTCCAAAAGAGGGGAAAGCCACCTAAGATCTACCTTTAGGTGTGAGGCGACAGCGTAACGTTGGTCGCGTCATACAGCACTGACGGAGGAGTATGCGTCATATCTTTAAAAAGGAAATTAGAAGACGTCCTTAGGACAATAAACTAAGAATTTTGAAATGAAATAAACAGCCGTATAAAATCAGCGGAAAATGCACTTCCGTCATTTATGCTGGCGAATATTTGGGTAATAAGATGGTGCAGAATCCGTATTCTATAGGCGTCATCGATCAACTTGTCTAGAAACTGGCTTGAGCAAAGCTTTGTGCCATTCGGATGCAGGCAGTTTAAAAAGACTTATACGATACTACTCCTAGAATCCGTTTTATCCGTGCAGGTTTCACTGTGCAGCGAGAGAGCAAAGCTGTCTTTCCACATCACGCTGCCACTGTATGACGTATAAACTTTGCGTTAACGTTAACGGCGTTAAAAAGAGCTCCGGGCATCAACTTCTTAACGTAAATAAAATGGAATACTATCAAAGAATAATGCTCCAGCTGTATCTGGGCTAGATGTGTTGCCTGGTTTAGCTGAGTAGATAGAGCGCACCTGAAAAAATCATTCAAGCAACATTCGACGTCCATTTGACTTTGCTTTAAAAATGACAGCTACGATGCAAGTAGCTAAAATCGTCTTCGGAATTTCCTAAGGAGGGTTGTGCAAGTCCTTCAGCTTTGGTGAAACACGCCCAGCGTTGCCTGAAACGTGGCGAGGCAAGCAGAACGAAGCACTTTTCCCGCTTCCTTGCAGCCTGCGTTACGCCTCAATGATTTCGTGTTACCGCGGAAGCTTCAATATAAGTAGCTAAGTTTGAGACGAATGGGCTGGAACACAAACAAAAGAATAAGTTCAGAGAAAGCGCAAAAAAAAAAAAGGTGTAGAAAACGGATTTCAGACTAAAATGAAGGAGTTTGCGTCCGGCGTGTTGTACAGCGCATTTTTCGGGATGAGGTCGACACCGAGCGCGATGCGCAATTGCACCTCCTCTGGTTATAAGTTTCCTACAGTTAAGCTGAAACTCACGCGTGTGACGCGCTGTGCCAGTTGCCTTAATTGAATTTCGGGGTCCAGCCGTTTTCGTTCGCTTATAGCCTGCATAAGAATCTACCGTCTCCTCTTTTTCTTCTCCCTTTCGTTTCGAAGATGAAGTATCGACTTGCTTATAGTAGAAATCGACCAGTGCACTATATAAATATAGCAAATGAGAACCATGTTGTGAGTGAGGCGTACGCGTGTAAGCAGTAAACAGTAATTGCTTGAACGACGTGAATACAGTGCTTTTGTCCTCTGCACTTACGGCTGTTCTGCTTTCCCGGAGGTAGCATGAAAAAAAAAAGCAGTGCAACACAACTTTCATTTGTGCGTTGACAAAGGATAGCAGTAAAAACAAAAACAAAACAGCAACATCATAATGACAGAACCGAGTAGTTAGTAACCGTAACCGCTATTTTTTTTCGGCTCGAAGGTACGCCGCACAGTTGCATGTTTTTCGGCAACGATGACTCTCGGATATGCGATTTCGTGCGCTGGAGCGATGAAGTCCTGCATATGAGCATGCAGCGTTACAAAGCGTTCGTTCTCCACATGATGCCATATAGGCGTAACGAACTACAACCATCGCCAGCAGGGTCTGGAGCAAAATTGCGATGGGTTGCGTAACGAGGTAGTTCTCGTTTGTTTCCGCAGGAAATGAACACCGAAAGAAGAAAGAAATGCACTTCATACTTAGCCAAATCGACGCTCTACGCAAGGCGGCAAGATATTTCACGCTCATTACACTGTTCGCTCAGAGTACAAAAATTGAGTGGCCGTTCTCATCTAACAAGGCGCTCGCAGGTGCGCTGGCCTTTTGGGAAATCACGAGGTTGGATGGGATGCAACGCCGCTTTATGGACATAACATGGTTGCGCACGCCTGTAGAGCAGAAATTGCTCATTAAGTGTAGCCTTCCAAACTACAAGCTTCATTATGAACAAGGGCAGATAGCAAACGCGGACTGGATAAGCAAAAGGCGGAATGTTGTGTGAGACTAAGGGAGCCTGTGTGATTACCATTACTGGAACATTGCGACAATATCATTACCATTCCTTTGCCAGTAGGTCTGTGGTGCGATCCGAATGTGTCAAAACGGTTGTCTGAACCGCTCTGGCGAGGCATTAGACATTATCGCAACCGTATAAAAAAAAAAAAAAAAACATTTCGTCCAGCAGCTGTTTCATATCCCGGTATATAGCTCATATAGATGACAGTTTTACTACGAGGTCCGCGAAATGATTTCACTGTCGGAGAACGAAAAATGTGAAATGCAGTCAGCTTTGCGAGCTTCATAAGGTTGACGAACTAAAATTATTCGAAGCAGCTTCCTACCGTTGGATGTTCGTCCTCATTGACGTGAACCCTTCGACGAGTTTGTTCGACGAGTTCGTCAGCCGAGGCTCAGCTTCGTTAAACGACTGCATTCCCCCTGCTTTGGTACGGTGCTGCCTCGACGTTGTGAACGGAACGTGCCTAACCCTAACCAAAGTACTTCACGCCAACGCCAGAGCGCATTGGAGCTGACGCGCCGCGCCTGTGGGCTGCTTCACTAAACGTGCACTCAATAATAGCTGCCACATTGATTCCTTGCTCCACCTCCACACAAACAAACAAAAAATACAGTGAGATTGGAGGAATAAAATGAGTCTTTCGCTGTCAGCGACGCTGAATTGCAGTCAGTGTTTTTAAATAGTTAGCGTCATTTGAGTTGTCATAGCCATTTTTCTTTAGTGTAACGTGTAAGTCGGCTTCGGAACGGACTCATTTTTAGTGCAGGTTGATAATGCGTGATGACCTACGTAAATAAGTACTTGGGCCTGTCGTAATTCCGGGCCCAGAATTAGCAGCCGGAATGGGCACTCAAGTTTGTGCTTGCTGAAGGGCTGCATGCTGACTCGCAAGCACCGTCTGTCCACCGCATTGCATTTCTCACTCTTATTATTTTTTTTTTGGAAAGCTCGCAGCACTACATGCATAGTGCGCATGCAGAAATTTTACTCTCAACCAGTATGAGATCATAGTTTGCGGGTATACAAGTGAGAGTACACAATGTTTGATTTTCGCTTTGCCACAACGTGATGAAGCAGGGTTTCGATTTTGGCCTCACCGCGACCGCTCTTGATTTGCAAGCTGCTAACCTTAGCGAGTGCGCAGTTCATCGCCCTGTGAATGTGCCCGACCAATAACCTCCCTTACTATCATAGGATACACTTGCCCGGAGTAGGTTACATGAAAACTACGCACCCCGGCAGTTTACACTTTATTAATGTTGCACGCATAACATCTCGGACTCCACTTATCCAGTTGATGTTGGTTAATACTTGTTTTGCTTCATGTCAAGGCAAACAGAGAATATTTTAAAACGTACGCGAGGGTTTATAAGCAAACTTTTGGCATAGCGCTTGTAAACGCGCAACATTTTTTTTTCTGGCTTCACTATAGTCTGGTTGACGGAGCTGACTAGAAATGTCTGCACACAACCAAGCGAAAATGCTAACTAAAGCTTAACTCGCCACCACGCTCGGCCATTTCGGATGGCCTCGTCACATTATTGTCTCGACAACGCGGTGCTGGTACTAACTGGCACAGCACTTACAAACATAGCCGCGCCACGTAGCCTCATGCAAATGTACCCCTGTGACCAATCAGGTCTCGGTCATGTCACCTCGACGTGTCACGTGCCACTGCACTGACATCACAATCAGCCAGCAAGTCTGCCAATTGCTGGAACAGCTACAAATTCGGCCGTGTCAATTTTTGGATCTGACCAGCGCTCGGCCATGTCACCGGCAAAATCTCTCCTGCCAGAGCACCTGCCAACTCGACCATGCCATGTGGCTCCATGACGTCACACAACCCGTCGACCAGACAGAGCTCGACCATGGCAAGTCACTTTGCAATGACTCACTGTCTCGCCCAATCAGCGAATTTTATTACTAACTATATCGGTTTCTTATTTTCTTTAATTGCTCGGGCCGAGGTTTTAGATTTCTCAAGACTCTCTAAAAGAACATAAAAAAAAAAGGCAGCGACGCTCATTGCCCAGTCCATTTCTTTGAAATTAAGTGTATTTATTTGTATTGCCTTACCCAAATTTGGAGCTCTTTGAGGATTCTCCACGGGGGCTACAAGCTTGTCTTCGCTTTTCCACTTCTCTGTCGCAGCAGGCAGTTTCTGTCGTGGGCTGTCCGTGCTCTGAATTTACTGAGCAGACATCAGCGCTCGCTTTTATCTGCAGCCTTACTTCTGCTTTTCATATTCGTTTTTTTTTTTGTCGCTAGTCGCCCTAGATCGCTGTGCTCTGTCTCCATCATGCGGCTTTCTTTTCGTGCCTTTGCGAAGGGGGCAGCAAGCGCGTTGCCGTTCTTGCCCACTCAGCGAAATAAAGGGTCCACTTTATCGGCCGGGCTGCAGCGAACGGAAGACGGAGCTTTTTCGTTGATAGCCGTACACCTGAAATGCACTCATACAGGCGTAACGTAAGCAATGTTCTAGTATCAGAAGTGAAATCACCCGAACGTGAGCCATGTGTTGAGTGGCTATCAATTTTCGGGATGCGGTTACCTACAGCGCAAAGCTTCAGGCAGCTGTGGCTGTGTATCTATTCGATGAAAAATAAAAGCGGACGAAATGCAGATCTGCCTTTGTTTGTTTCATTTAATTTCCTTCCTTTCAGCACACCAGCTAAACGTATTTGGCGCAAATTCTCTGGACGAGCAAAGCAGCAATGGGGGCTAGTTCTCTGGACACTTTTCTATTCACTTTGTGAAGCTATTCACTTTGTGAAGGGCTAGCAATAGGTATGCTATGCCAGTATAGAAAGCTCGGTTAGATATTTTCTTTTCATAATGCACCTGCGATTTTTCTTTTTCAGTCAATCGTCGTTCTGTGCTCAGTCTGGCTTTTTTTTTTCTTCTTTGTTCATCCTTCAGGTTTTGGCTCACAGGTAAGTATTAACTATAGACATTATGTATATTCTTCTGTTGAATAGATGTTATAATGCTGCTGCTGCTAAGTAGGAGGTGAAATGCGCTCTTGCATAATGAGAACGCGCACACTCTTAAAACCAGCTTATACGCAAATAAGTTGTATCCACGAAAGAAACTACAAGCTTTTCAGGCTTGTAGGCTTCAAAGTGATCTCACCAAATTCGATAGCCTCTTAGGTACCGTATCAGAAGCTGTCCCTACGCGACGAATAAAGTTAGGAGGATTATGCATAGTCCTTCAGTGGTGATGCTCGTATCTTCCCGGTGCAGAAGCTTGATTCAAAAGCCCCTCCTGCGTTTCTACTCGACGCTTCCGGTGCCCACATCTCCTTGTCACAGCGCGGTGTACACGGTACGCCCACCTGATTTTCAGTAAGGCAGCGTGACATCAACAATGAAAATGGCCGGACAAATAAATGAGCCTGTCTCGGGAGAGGAAATGCTCAAAGAAAGCATAACAGTGCAACAGGGCAATTCCGCGCTACATAACCCCCTCGCGTCCTGAATCTAGTTTGTGTTGCCTCAATAAGGCTGCTGACGGCTGAATGAGGTTGCGGCTGGAGCAAAATTACGTACAGTGTTGCGTGAAAGTGGAGAGACGACACGATTTGACAAAACTGCATGCCCGCGTTTCCTGACGGCGCAAGGGTCTTTTTTCACGATTTGCATGAGATAACCTCCATGATATGCTTGCCCGCTTGTCCGAGTACATTTGTCAGGTGCGCACTTTTATGCAGAAAATCGTCAATCGCAACGGATCTCGTGGTCTTTTCATTTTTGTGCTCATGACAGCGCGAGTTGTCCGCGAATTATGGCTGAAAGGGCGGACCCATTCGTATGTCAGCACGGACGCGGATATTCCTGTTATTGTCGCCGAGTGTATGAATGTCGCGGTGAGAAGGCGCATTGCAAATGATAAATAATGAGCTTGCTGATTGCTTAAAAGGTAGATTTAATTGCGCCTTACAAGCTTGTTTTTTTTTTATATGTAGGATGGGACGGAGCGGTGGTAGCCTATACTCGATTTATTGTTATTCAAAATTACTAGTTCCGTGTCTTTAAATGTTTGATGCTCGACGGCATCCCTGTGCGCAGAATATCAACCAGTACGTGCTACCTACATCTCGAGAACCGAAATAAAACAACTGAAATATTGTATACCTGTGCGTCGTTTTTGTCATCATAGGCGGATTAATGTTTGAAGAAAAGAAAAGCTTAACAAACAGAAGAAGTTAAGTTCGGTTGGTTGATCTAAAATAATATTAGTGCAACGTTTAAGTTTTGCCTCAAAAGTGGACGCGAAATCATCTTTAACACCGCATTTTCATTCCTTGATTAAGTTTATATTTTATTTAGGTTCTTTCTTTTTACTTCACCAATCTACTCCACCTTGGGGGATTTCCCTAAAATATTTGACCAAGTTCTTTACTTTTTTGAACGTAATTGCAGTATCTGTCTCACTTCTCAGTGAACCTATACACGCACACGTCACTGGACGCCTACACTTATCAGATGTGTCAGGTCAATCACACTTAACGTGAACAGGGTTCCGGGTGGCCACGCATGTGTTTTTTTCTTTTGCAGATAACCCGGTCACGAATCAATGCAGAGTATGCCACGAGTACGGGGACATTGAAGTGGGGCTTCGTGTCGTCCGCCATTTTTTTAGTTCAGCCTCGTGTCGTCTTTTCTTTTGTGCGTTTTTACTGTTAGGCTGTAATTACACACTATCATGAACCAACTAGCTCAGATTCAGATCATTTTTCATGAATATCTCAGTAGCTTGGGCCCAATAATGATCTGCAGATGCGCAGACACGCGGAGCCATGTTACCGCTAAGTGTGATTGACCTTGTACATATTTCATGGGTTAGAATCCATTGGACACTGCCCTGGAGCTTGAATAGCAGATAGATGTTAAATGAGAAGCGAAAACATATGACATCACCTTGAACTATGCGCAAAGAACGTATGCGTCACACTATTGATTCGAAATCACATGCGTTTTTTTCTCCGAAAACGTTTTTCTGAGAATTACGGAGGCGGCAAATACTATTTCGACTGAACTATGTGTATATGCTCTGCTTAAATTATATGGCACTTGCCCTTCATGGAAGAGTGGCCAAGGCACAGGCGGCGTATTGTACGTGACGGAACAGTTTTCGTATTAAATTATTTATAAAAATTAATACGATGTACAATTGTACTAAATGTAAACCTTTCCTGACAGATCGGACAGATTATAGGGATGATTGCTCTATGCAGGAATTCGAAGCTACTGCCTGTTTTCACAAGAAAATCAGACGATAACCTCCCGCACGTTTCCTCGTATAATCATTACATCATGCCAGATATCACACTTTCGTATACCAAGGAATATTGAAACTGATGAAATCTTTTATTCACTAAACCTTATTTCTGAGGGATTTAGTGCATAAGTGGACTAGAAAGCTTTAGCTCAAAAACAACCACAACCACACACAAACAGGGTGAAGACACACAAATTGACGTCATCAGCTGGAGTTGAGGGAATGAATACTAATTGGTTACAACATAATAAAATCGCCAGTGTTATTTTATACCACAATTTAAGCAGTCATTGTCATCCGACGTCGTGCCCCATGGTTAGAAACTGAGCAAGATTGTTTTTGTTCCTAAGCCAGGTTCCACTAACTACCGGCCCACATCACTAACCAGCGTCTGTTAAAAAGTTATGAAGCCCAATATAATTTTTCCAGTCACAAATTTCTTGCATCTGCTAAGTTCTTTCACCCTAACCAATGCGAATTTCGAAAATGACTCACATGCGATACCCAACTTGCACTATTTCTCCACGACATAAGCACTAATGCAGACGTTAACATACCTGCCGACGCCCTCTTCATCCACTTCGAGAAGGCTTTTGGCAAAGTTCCTCACAAACGCCTGCTGCTAAATTGTTCGCAACTAATCCTTAACCAGCTCGACTAAACATCCGTAGTTTGTAAAAGCTAGCAACAAATCTTCGCCATCTAACTTACTCTTTGGTACGGGAAAGTTCTTATCCATCTCCTTTTCTCAATTTATATCGACTTACCTCGTAGTATCTCATCAAACATTCGTTTATTCGCCAATGATTACTTCATTTATCGCATTGTTATTAGCATTTCAGATATTTAGGTCCGTTAGTTTGACTTACACAAGTTGGAGGCGCGGTGACGTGGATGGCCGATGGTCTGAAATGCTAATAAAAGCACGTGTTTTTCCTTCCACAGACGACAAAATTACTCTGCCATAAATAATCTAAACGGTTCCAGTATCTCATCACCCTTAACTGGCATACCCATACAACGCGTGTTGACAGGACAAGGAATATGAGGACAGGACCAAGCTATAACTTACAACTGAATAGAATCGTACAACGACAACAAAAATGATGTCCCGTCAGTAAGCCGCACCACGCTTCCGTATACGTTGAAACATTGTTAACGCGCTTCACTTGCTCAAAACCGCACCATTCGATTTATCTACTAAAACTAGTACTCCACCAGTGTTACTTCCCTCAAAAATAATTCACGCCTACCTATACAACATCGACCAATTCCGTATAGTTGCAATACTGTGCATGTTTCGTAAGATGTATCACAATCTTTCTTTTATCCAAACAATTCGTGGCTGAAACAGTCTTCCCACAACTTCCATCCTTCATGTAATCCCAAACTATTTCATAAAAGCCATCGATACCATGTTTTACTAAGACCAGGTTGTTAGCCCTCAGCTCATGTAAAGCTCTCAGCCAAGAGGCCTTGATGTATCCGAAATATATCATTAACATTTCAAGTTCGTATCCACTTATCATTAAAGTTTGAGAATAGGAGTTGCTGCATTTGCAAAAATGGAATTTTGTACACCATGTCGCACTCGTGTCGTGGCGCCCAAGCAAAGATGCAGCAATCGAACGAAGAGCAGGAACGGACTGCGACAGACCTAGGCGTTTGAAAGGAATTTCCAATAAACGCCACATCAGCGAAGAGAAGCGGCGGCAGAACAGGAAATGGTTACAGGCTCAGGTTAGGCCCACAGTTGGCACAGTGGGGGGCCGCCTGGCCAGATCTGCGAAGGTAGAAGTACACAAGCGATACACCCAGAGTACTCAAGCGACAGTCGTTGCTACTCCAAGGATGCAGATGCTGTTACTCCGTAAATTACGTAAGTTCCAAGGCC
Source organism: Amblyomma maculatum (assembly GCF_055883805.1). NCBI lineage: Eukaryota > Metazoa > Arthropoda > Arachnida > Ixodida > Ixodidae > Amblyomma > Amblyomma maculatum. The sequence goes on along the minus strand of NC_139345.1, from coordinate 42,360,891 downwards.
GCCAATTCCTGGAGGAATGTAGAGTTGAGAAATCTCATCGCAGTTGTGTATGCACAGATCGGCCGGGCTGCAATACGAGGCCCGACCAGAGAGGCTTTTGTGCCGGGTACCCCAAACAAACGTACGATGCGTATTTTGGTTACTAGCTAGGGATCGGCAACAAGAATACGCGTATGCTCGAGACCCCGTACGTGTGGACAACGAAGAAGAAAACGGCAGAGTACGTCATAACTGTTACTTGGGAAGTGGAAATTTGCACATTGCGTAAGGCTGACCTTACTGCAAATAGTTGACCGGATAAATGGCACAGCAATGGGTAAACAGTGGGAAAAAGTCCAGTCTCATGTAAGGTAAAAATGCCCATACCTACTTGTTTTGCCCCGCTTCGACGCATTCTTTGCAATGAGATTAGGAGAGGGGAAAGGACCTTCGGTGGCCCTGCAACAAATCATTCAGTAGAGTTAAATTGGTTCTGCGCCTCTTTTTTTTTGTGTGCGTGCAATGAAAACTAAGCATTTAAATTAAAACTTCGCCTTTGTCTTTCACGTAACATAACACGACGCGAAGCAACATTGCTGTGCTGCATATGGCTCGGTGTTGCTTTCCGGCACAAATATGCTTTCCGTATGAGGACGACCGACAGCCTTGCCTGTGAACGCTGCGGTTACAAGGAGACAATCGTTTATCTCCTGTGTGAATGCCTTAGTTTCTCGAGCGGGAGCCAATAGCTGCATTGTGTTCTGGGCAGCCTCGATTCTAGCCCTTTAACAGAAGCCAAGGTTCTCGGTCCGTGGTCACAGTCCTCATGGCCAATAAGACAGTTTTGCTGCCTCAGAGTCACTGGCCCGAGATAAAAATTGTGACTGTGTTCCCTATCCCCTCTCTCTTACCATTTTTAATCCCCCCAGTCTTCTTACCCAGTGCAGTGCAGCCAACTGAAACGCCTACTCTGGCTAACATTCCTGCCTTTCCTCCTTCTCTTTCTCTTACCTTCTCTCGGAATAAAATAAAGTAAGAAAAAGTTGAATTCACTATGAGAATTAAAGGAAAGGAATAAATATCTAGAAGAGCGGAAGGGGGGGGGGGGGGGGTTGTATTTTCTTTCCACTGCGAACTTACTTCAAAGAAGTGTTCCTTTTTGACCTATTATTGACTTAATGCGTTCACCCCTTTTGTAAAGTCCCACTAAGGCAATCCTTGCGTGGCTTCGCTTTGTCCTTTCTGGCCATGATGTGCACATATGTTTACACAACCTATTTCTATCGGTTGTGAATTCTGCTACGATATAATGTACTGAGGATGGCTGAACTTAAATTCCGAATATTTGAAGACAATTCACGTGTGCAAAGAGAACTACGAAAACTGCTTTCAGAATGACCGCCTCCGCATGTGACGTAATCACCAGAGTGACAATTCAAAATATCGCCTCAGAAGCTTCAGCAAGCTCCATTGCTTGACATAATGTGCTCTTGCAGGAATGAGTACAATAACATCGAAGTACACCCTGAAAGCAGTGTCGAGCAGAAATCGCTAGAGCTATTAATCAGAGGGCAGAGGGGGAATATTTTCTTGTAAAATTTTGGCAGCTTCTCGCAGCAAATTTTGCAATAATGTGATAATATTTAAAAGCTGAAGGGGTACGCGCCATTATGGGGCTGCAGCCTACTTAAATAATGCAGTTTTACAAACGTCACTTCTATGTTGCACAATATAACGAATGCAGTTGCACAATTTGATGAACGCGCATGTAACACGCCAAACGGCAGTTTTGCGATGCATTCTTGCGATTTAACGAGACCATTTCAGTTCATGATGAAAACAAAAAAAAAAAATAACCTGCGCGTTGTATGCCGCGCGGGCTGAGTTTCACTTCTCTAATGAGCACGTAGGTGTCCTTGGGAAAGAGAAAATGAATTGCTAACACCTTTACAGTGACTACCTCTGGCAATGCAAACTGATTTGCGCATGCCAAGCACTACGCTGGTGACAGCGTCAAGTAATTTCTCTTTATACAACCGGCTATCCATTCCTAGAAAACTATGTAGACGTTCTTGAAACTGGACTGCCTCCAGAAACTTCTGTGGATAATTAAGAAAAGTAGACGGCAGACTAGAATAATAAATGATGGCCTCGCTAGCGCGGCCTGTTTCAATGATAAATGTTCTCTACACGAGTAATTATCTGTTGCGATATGAGATTTTTTTTTTTTTGCTAGTTCAGCAGGATTTCTAACGCACAGTTTCGGCGCAAGAGAATTTTGTCGTAGTATTTGTTGCGTGCACGTTTCTGAAACTAATTTTGTATCGCAGTAGAGTTGGGATAAATTTTCGTCTTCGCTTTTCATAGGGAGGCCGGCACTTTGCTCTTCTAACGACACATCTTGAGAAGAAAAAGACCTCCTCTATTCATTTTAGTGATGCACACGAACACTCTTCAGCTAAGAATAAAGCGACAGGTTTTCTTCCGCTAAAATCTCCACTGGTGGCATCATTTGCTTCCTAAGAATAAGTGGTGTGTGTTACAATAAGATACTCAGCTGTTGTTTCTTAAGAGACTGAGCAGCTGCCCCATAGGTGCTGTCATTACTCTTACCATTGGAAGAGAAGCTTAGTTGTTTTGCAGAAGAGTTGGTCAGGAAAATCAAGGGGGTTTCCATAGTCTCGGTCACATGCTGAATGCCATTGCTTAGCCGCTGTTATATTCAGCAGTGGCCCCGAGGCAGAACAATTAGATCACGACTATGGCGGGGTCGCGCGATCAAAGCAAAATACAGACACCTGTGTGCTCTGTGATGCTTAAGAATTACAGGTGGTTGAATTTAATCCGGAGACCTCCACTACGACTTTTATCATAGTCGTTCTGCATCTCTGAGACGTTAAACCCTACACACCATACCATACCATACCATACCATACCATACCATACCATACCATACCATACCATACCATACCATACCATACCATACCATACCATACCATACCATACCATACCATACCATACCATACCATACCATATCATACCATACCATACCATACCATACCATACCATACCATACCATACCATACCATACCATACCATACCATACCATACCATACCATACCATACCATACCATACCATACCATACCATACCATACCATACCATACCATACCATACCATACCATACCATACCATACCATACCATACCATACCATACCATACCATACCATACCATACCATACCATACCATACCATACCATACCATACCATACCATACCATACCATCATGAGCATCACGGGTATGCCATACCTGTCCACGCTATACTACACCATTCCACACAATACTATACGGTATCGTAGCGTAACATAACATACTATAAAGTACCGTGCCGTATCTTATTGTATCGTATTTAAATATTTGTTTCAAATACCCTAGAGGCCCGAGCGGGAATTACAGAAAGGTGTGGAAGGGGGGGGGGGGGAGGGGGCGGCGTGGGTACAATAGTAAAAATAATGCAATAAAAATTGCAATAAGTACATAAGTCGTTAGCCAGAAACGCAATGTTGAAAAGCGGAACTTCAAACATTCAAAATATAAAGCAAAGGGCACCAAACATTCAAGCTTTTTTTGGAGAGTAGCATACATTTCAACACCAATACAAAAAAATAAACAAACGTAAGAATGAAGGTTACAGCTAGAAGTGATTTTTAGACTGGTTGCAAAGTTTTGTAATCATTGGCAGATGCAATGGCGCCACGGAGTTTCATTGACGGATGGCGAGGAGGAGAGATGAATGAAAGAAAAGATTAGTTCGAGCAAAGATGGGTTCCACGTTCAGTTGATGATCAGGGCATGAAAATATTCGATGGGCCGGCATGATATGGCACTACGTAAATGAAGAATAAGTATGATAAAATTTGTAGAAAAAGGACAGTACGGAAAGCATTCTCCGCCTTTCGAGAAGAGGTTGGTGAATGAAGTCGAGGGCATTTTCAATTTCAGTTACACATACTGATCGATAGTAGTTTTTAGATATGACACAGATGGCTACATTTTTAGAGACTGCAATTTTGTTACTAGGTATTCTGGCTCCAAATCAATGAGGCGCAATTCAACCAGCCTACTTCTTCACACTTTTACATCCAACTATAAGGAGGAGATCTCTGCAAAACCAGGCGAACTTGATAGAGTGACACACCAACCTTAACCTCAACGGTATCAGCCCTTGTTCTGTGCACCTCGAGTACAGGCACTGGCTAAGAAGGAGTTTGAGATGCAACTAAGAATTTCCAAGAGCGTGCATGTGATAGCGATTATGAGGGTAGTGAATTGTGGCTGTAGGATTTCTGTTGCGCCGGTGCGTGAGAGCAGCGCCGTATAGCCGAACATTATAGAAGAAAAAATATTAAAGAAAAATTTAAAAACTAAGTTGGTTGTTAATGTTGTTAATGGTTGGCAGGCTGTTCAGAGTTTGATGGCTTCAAGTACAGCATATTCTAAAAATATACTGGGTGATTTCTTCAGCCATTTATAAACATTTACTTAAATGTCTGTGGATATGTGTGTGCTCTTTGCACGTGGGTTTCACAGCAAGGCGTACAACGTGTATGTACATGTACTTGATGGTGCCTGAATATTATTTAATTAGTAACTAAAATAAACTAACCAAGTTTTTTTTTTGTTGTAAGGGGTAATATTGTATTGAGAAATCGACGGCCATTAACATCTAACGCGAAAGCATTAAAGTTCCCGTTACTGAAAAATTCCAGCGCCTGCGTTTTAAGCGAAAGATCACTGGCATGGCACTGGCAGGCGGTATAGCTGGCAGCTGAAGACATTGAAGGGCACAGATTCTTCGACAGTTTGCGCGAGTTCACAAGACCACGTAGCATCATGAAGTTGGGAGGAGCTGCCAACTCTGGTTGCTCATGTTGATGTGGGAAGGCAGAATAAGAATCAACCTTCCAGTGCTCTTGGATGCCTAGGCAGGGCTTGGTTAAAGCAGGGCTTTATATGTCTAGTGGTAGCTTACGCTGTTGCGTCATATACTTAAAGGCGGAGCTTAAGTGTCCCCAATAAGTTTTGTTAATCGGCAGTGTGGTTAGAAATACTGTGTGTGAAAAATGTGCATTGTATATCTCGTTGATCTGGCTTTCTGGCATAGCATAGTTAGATAAGAATGTCGTTAAGCGTGTTAATGTAGCCGAAACAATGTTAAGTTCTTTAACAGGACCCAATACACAAACGACATTTGCACTTATTACGTAGAACGGGAATATACCCCCAGCCCCCCCCCCCCCCTTTTTTTTTTTTTCAAACTGCCATGGTGGAAGGCAACGCAGTGCCTTTCCAAATGCGTATTTCTTTTGGTTTAATATTAAATTCCGAGCACATTATTGATGAAGAAAATTTGACAACTTTGCTTACGTTTGACTTTGACGGCCTTCGATTTCCCCATACAATATTGCCCCTAAAGTCATATGAAAACAAAAAATCATCAGTAATTTTAGTTAAATAACTGTCTAATCATCAGAATCTTACACATGCATGATGTCCGCCTTGCAATAAAACTCAACTGCACAAACCGCAAAGACGTAAAAATCGCAGGTCTTAAGATACAAGTTTGGAAATGGTTAAAGAAAAATAACCTTGTATTCATATTGGAAGGGCACAGCGCGAAAAGACACGGGACGAAAGGAAGAAGACGTACACACGAGAAGACGTACACACGTCTTCTTCCTTTCGCCCCGTGTATTTTCGCGCTGTGCCCTTCCAATATGAATCGATACCAACTCGCCCAATTGTCTATCCTTCTTCACCTTGTATACGTGAATGACAGAACACAAAAATGCCGAAATTTACTTCCAGCCTTTCAGTTGGGGCCAGAGGGTAAAAGATGAATTTTACCTGCTGCAATTAGTCATCTGGTTGTTATCGTAGATATTTAGCTGACCATTAGTAGCAGCCATATTCGTTTTCAGAATTTCAAAAACGTGATCGCCCTTTGCGTCGCGGATGGGCGAAATTTTGTACATTTCGAACATAATTTGTAAATTGTGTGACTGCTGTGTGAGCCCAGTGAAGTCCATGAAATGACATCACTTGGCGGCTCATATACCACAAGACCTCTGTTCCACCCATGACACCAGCGCAGAGCAGGCGGGGACTGGAATGCCCCATGGCACATGCGTCATTTTGAACGGAGCGTGGCCAAGCGACATGTTAAGGCATTTCCTACCGCACCAATCGCCCTGAACCGCCGTGAATTTTTTTCGTGACCTAAGTTTCTTCACCAACAATTATGTGTACGCAAATTGTATACCATTTCTCTTGGGTGCGCGATAACATGAGGCTGTTTTATGAAAGGCTACTCGTCTAAACTGATGTCACTTGGTCACACTTGTCGGAATTACTTCTTGAGTGCTTTCACTCGTCTTCGGTACCACGAAGTGAGGGCGCCACAGTTCTACTGACCAAGGCCCGGACCTTTTAGATGCATGGAGCTGAATTAGGCATGCCCAGGGAGTGAGAAGGAACATAGCAAATAGAAAAGTCGCTGGAATAATTGCGTGCCCCACAACGGTCATCATTCCAGAGAATGACTTTTATTACGGCTACCAAAGTTCATGTCTGGTCATCTAACAGTGGTGCCTAATTTACGGGCACAACTGAAGCCGGCCTAAATGACATGCTTTAATGGGGCGTGCAAAGAGGATGAGTGAGTATGGAGCTTTAGTTTCATAGTTTTGTGGAATTATCGTCGCCATAAGAACGCACAGACAAACGGAAATTTAAGCTACAGAAGAATGATTACTTACTTTCTAGTAATAACAAAAATCATGTGAGTTGAAAACAGCAGTTTCTCATGAGCAGAATTAAAGAGCTTAACCGCGATCAAGAGATAATATGGTGCACAACGCAGCCCAGTAGGTGACGACACAGAGGAGAAGCACACACGCACACACACACACACACACACACACACACACACACACACACACACACACACACACACACACACACACACACACACACACACACACACACACACACACACACACACACACACACACACACACACACACACACACACACACACACACACACACACACACACACACACACACACACACACACACACACACACACACACACACACACACACACACACACACACACACACACACACACACTAAACAAGGACACGTCGTCACCTACTTTCTACTGGATAATAATATAGCCACATTACCGCCAGGCCCCCTTCCGGTCTCTTCCTCCTTGACTTCCATTATATATCTAATAGCAGATTCGAAAATGCCGAATATTTCTCAACTATAGTGCCGCTATCATAAGCTGCGTGCAAGAGAAGCCAAAACTACGCCAAAGGAGGCAGATGAACAAAGAAATGTTTTTTCTTTTCACGAGTAGGGTGTTAAATTTATGCAAATTAAACAGCTTTTAGAGCAACGGCAACGTGCACGCTAACTGAGCAAACCTGTTTTAACCAGTTCATGGCTTTTTTGCGCTTTTACTTTAGTTTCACGCATTTCATCGGATCTTGTATTGCAGATTCAGTTTCCAGAGCTGTTAGCTTCTTGAGCAGCGTGCGCTAGCTAAAAGGCTCGCCGGCCGTTCTTGCGTTTGTGTGTCGTGCCACTTCCTTAATGGTCAGAAAACTTTTCTACCTAAACAAGCAGCATGAGATAAGCTCCTATTAAAGTTGCCAGAAGTTGGGCGCCGGGCAGAACTAATCGGATTCTCCTGCGTTTGATGCACAAATTCGAGAAAGGATCAACTCGCTTTCGAGCGAAGAATGAAAATAGATTGGGTGCTTCGCGCTGGCTCGAGCATTCTGAAGACCATTTTACAAGAATATTTCTTTTTAATTTCAGCACGCCACAGTCTATCAGTTTACAAGGAAATAGACGAAGCAGTACAAGGTGAGAAATACCTAACTGGCAAGTCTTCACTCAAGTAAAAACAAAACATGGACAGACAAAACGAAGTGGCGCCATTGCACGCTTTGTGTGCTCAATGAGGCGAAGCAAGGTGATACTTTGAGCAACTATTGCTCCCAAGAAGGCGAGCATAAATTAAAAAAAAATATATATACACCTACCGCCATGAATGACTTCTGAAAAGCTTTTGGTGGTGTTAAGTAATCGCTTTCATCTGTGCTTTGAGACGGAATCGGATCAATGGAAACATAACTGACTGTAGTTCTTTCGGCGCGATGGCCACTGAGAGGCGAGCTCTTTCCGCGAAAATGCTGATTTTTGCATGGCTTCAAGAAGAAGCGACAAAGGATACAGGAAGAAAACATAGGGATAACCTTGGTTTAAGCAACTCAAGAATTCAGTGCTGGCTTTTTAAACAAAATGCGTAATAAATGCAGAAGAGAATGCCATAGTTTTCTGCTCATCATGTGCTGCGCAGCATCATTGGATAAGCTACAAGCCAAGAAAGTGCAAACGAACAGATATAAAAGTGGCGCAAATTAAAGAAGGCATTGTAAAATGCTTGTATTTTTACATTTTGGTTTTGATCTATGCAAAGTTAATTGCGTAATCAGTCTATGACTCAGCAATATTTGGCCAGATAGTAGAAGAAAACCGCATGCCGCTGGTGGCGTGGTCTACGCTTTCGCAGTGCACAGTGGGAGAAATTTGAACGTCGTGGTCTAGAGCTCCAAAACGTTCAACGGTGTTATTAGGGATTCGAAGCTAAAATTTTTTCTTCCCTTTCGTATTGCTAGCTTATAGCCATATATTTCTATGTGCAAACAACATATCTTCTTCAAGCTGCTTATAGTAATCTGACTATCGATCGCTCTCCTTTTCCTTTCACCCCGAACAGAAATAGGCATGAACCTCGTAGAAGAAGACCTGCTGCCACAGCCGACACCGCTCGCAGCAGTGGAACAGGAGTCCCCAGAAAACGAATCGGCGCCCGGCGGCAATGCCACAGGTTGGGGCAGTGCAGCCATCCAGCGCGATGAGTCGCTGGCGGTCATCGAGCTCGCCGTGCTCACCTTCATCTTCGCGTTTACCGTGGCGGGCAACTCGTGCGTCCTGGTGGCGCTCAACGCACGCCGCTCCAAGATGACGCGCATGTATTACTTCCTAGTCCATTTGTGCATCTCTGACCTGGCCACAGCTTTCTTCACTGTACTGCCACAGCTGGGCTGGGACGCCACGTACCGCTTCCAAGGGGGAAACTTCTTCTGCAAGTGCGTCAAGTACGGACAGATCCTGGGGCCCTACCTGTCCTCGTATGTGCTTGTCGTGACAGCCATAGACCGGTACCAGGCCATCTGCTTCCCGCTCTCCAAGTGTTCGTGGACGCCAGCCAAGTCCAAGCTTCTGGTGTCGCTCGCCTGGGCCGTCTCGCTACTGTGCTGCGTGCCGCAGCTCTTCGTCTTCAGCTACCAGGAGGTGGCGCCCGGCGTGTACGACTGCTGGGGCACCTACGTTGAACCTTGGGGTCTGCGCGCGTACGTCACGTGGTACGCAGTAAGCGTCTTCTTCGTGCCCCTGGTGGTGCTGGTCTTCACGTACGTGTGTATCTGCCGCGCCATATGGCACAACCTGTACCTGAAGCGCAAGAGCTCCGACGTCGAGGTTCGCGGGAAGGCGTACCGCTTCAAGAGTTCGCCGCCGGGAGGCGCTGACTGCGTCTCGCATGCTCGGACCCTGGTGCCCCGCAGCCACACTTCGGCGCGGGGCCTCTCCCGAGCCAAGATCAAGACGGTCAAGATCACGGTGGTAGTCATCAGTTTTTACATCGTCTGCTCGTCGCCATTCATCTGCGTCCAGATGTGGATGTACTGGGGCCCGGGCCTAGACATGAGCGATGCCTGGACAAGTGAGTACAGCAGACTCATCTTTAATTACTATTGTCATTATAATAATCAATGGAGTCTCACTGATACTTTGCTGCAATCTACCAGCTATAACATATTGGTACTGCTCCATGTTTATGTTCTCAGTGTGATATACATGTAAAAAGACTAAAGACGATTTTTTTTTCTCTGCATGACAGTTAAAACGCAAAGAGGGCCATTGCTTGATTTTTTTTATGCCAGGTAGTTCGCGCCATCGGGTATGAGCGGTTTGCCCCTTGAGGATGATTTAGAGGTCAAACTTCTGTGTTAAGCCAGATGGTCGCCATGTGACTTTAGGGCACAGTCACTTAGAGCCATAATGTAACCCGTGACCATTGGCAAGGTCAAGGTCACATGAGGTGCCGTCGGGTATGCACGGTTCTCACTTTGAGGTAGATTTAGAGGTCAAACTTCTGTGTTAAGCCTGGTGGTCGCCATGTGATTTTGGGGTAGTCAAGTAGGCCCACAAGTGACCAACAAGTAGGCCCGTGACCACTGTCAATGTCAAGGTCTCGTGACTTGGCGGTCACCATGTGTCTTTAGGGCATAGTCACGTAGGCCACCACGTGGACCGTGACCATGTCAAGGTCACGTCAGGTGGAATCAATGTGACGGAAAAGTAGAGGGCGCTAGAGGGGCGATACATTTACAAATAGGAGCCCCCGGGCTCCTGCATTGTTTACAACATTGCGCAAGATAGAGGCGGATGAACACCCTTCTACAGTAGCGCACCGGAACTCGAAGAAGCCATGTACATGAAGCTTTCGCTTTCCTCCCGGGTTAACCAAAGTTAAGCCTCCAGCAGCTTAGTTTTCAAATTTATTTTGCATATCCTGAAGAAGCAATCAAACCGACCGTTTTTGTCCTGAAGCGCTCCGTTACAATGTCGCTAAAAAGCGTATATTGGGGAATATTTTTAATGCGTGAATTATCCACTGTATTTCGGACCTGTATTGTCGCTTTTTTAATCGAGGTTAGAAACGAATTCTGCAACAAATTTTTGTTATTTAAAAAACCCTGAAAATTTGCGTTTTTTTTTTTTTCGCATTGTACTCCGAAGGTATCCGGCTCTAGAAGCTCGGTGCCACGAGGTCGAGTCCTGGCAGCATAAATCACTATCCTGTCAACGAAAATATTTCACGTAAAGCCTAAGTGTTCCGCTGTGCAATATCGCAGACAACACTGCGACCAGCAGCGAAATAACACGTGGTTCTTTGGAATAGTGTTGCGGGCCTTCTCTAGAGACCCATCCCCCCCCCCCCCCCAAAAAAAAAAAAAAAAAAAAAAAAGCCTCCACAAGCTCCCGCTGCCTTATCACTTATGCAAACCACGGTTTCTCGAAAATCATTGTGCCTTTCAGGGAATCAGTGCAGAAAGAGAAAATATGTAAGTGCGCTAGGTTCGATCAGTAGAGTGGATCTTGCAATCCTCTACTTTGGTGGATAAGGCCCGAGTGAGCACCTGTTGGTATTTGGCTCATACGAAATGTTTAGCTGCGTATTCTCAGCGCTTATATACTCGGAACATATGAACAGAGGTTTAGCGTAGGACTATGTCCTGTTTAAACTCGTCTCAGAGAAGAAAAAAGTAATGGACACACCTCGGTTCTTAATGCGTTTTGAGGCTACGATGACTTCTGTATGACCTAAATATAATGTGCCTATATCTTATTTCTAGAAAAAAAAGCAACACCTAATTATTGACCATGTTGATAACATCAGCAAGATTCCTTCAGCAAAGGCCTTTGCAAGTTAATCATTTTTCTAATCAGTCATGAGGATACGACGAAGGATCTAATGCGAAGTTCGTGAAGTTCTCCTTCAATCCACGCCATCAAAGGCTTCTTTAATATATGGCTACAGAAAAAAAAAAAACATTTCCGCACAGAGCATTCTTCAAAGGGGTCAATTATCTGGGCTTGTTATTTGTGACTTTCCTATAGCATAATTTGATTGAATGCGATAGCTTGAGCTTCCAACACGGATATTACTGCAAAACTGACCAAGGTCTCACAGATATTAGATTAGGACTGGTACAACTGTTTTTGAATGATCTGTCGAAGTTGTTTTTCAAGCCGAACATGCAGTAGAGGTTCTGTACTAAAGTGCGTACGAGAATGCTTGTTGATTGATTTTTTTACGTAATATAGGTTGCATCAAACCAATGCTATAGTAAAACATAACTTACCACACCCTTCAGGCATCATTCAAAGTGTTGCACGGAATCTTTTATGCGAAGAAAACGAAGGTGTGAAAGTGCGCACGGTGGTGTCGCTGCTGTTATAAAACTTGCATGAAATTTCCTTGAAATGTGTGATGTGGCGGGGCTACTAGACTGTAGAAAACATCTCGAGCTAGTTGGTTCATCACAGAGCAAAACAGCGCAAACTTCACAATGGACAGAGAAGGGCAGACCAGACACAGGCGCTGACTAACAACTGAAGGTTTATTGTTCTGACACCTCGGTATATATACAGATAAGGAGTTGCTTTCCTATCGGGTGTTGGATGATCATGGTGCTCCTGCTTGATGTCTGGCTGAGATGAGTGTCTATCAGGCTTTGTTGTTGTTCTCGTTTTTGATGCTTGCTGTATATATACCGAGGTGTCAGAACAATAAACCTTCAGTTGTTAGTCAGCGCCTGTGTCTCGTCTGCCCTTCTCTGTCCGTTGTGAGGTTTGCGGTGTTTTGCTCTGCTCTACTAGACTGTAGTTTGTGTTCCCTTATCAATGTTTTGAGCACTCTTGTTTTGCACGAAATGCAAGCGCACCAGCGATATAACATTACGCGAAACATTTGCTGGAAGACTGCTCATCTCTTCCTGCTTCTATTAGACAGGTGCAGGTTACTATGCGAAAGGGCGACGACCTAGATGTCATTGCCTATAGCGATGCGAGGGCAGGCAATGTGATGGGAACAGACGGACTTTTTTGCGAACATTAATTACAGCGGGCAAGTGCGAACATTCTTACTTGAACACGATCCCAAAATTGTTGAGGGAATGTACTTATTTGTCCTGGTTAAATTTATGGTACTCGTGTTATAAGAAATTTGATTTCACCTAATCAATTTTGTCTGCTTATGACAGCTCCTGACGCATGCGCAGACCTGCCTCATGATAAAAGCAATTTCATTATCATATGCCCAGTGTTTCTAAGGATTAAACAAAACTCATGACTTGGTTCCGATTTAGGACAAAGTAGGTGGTCGATAATATGCGGAGCCCTCCACTGCAGTGCTTCACCGGACCTTTTAGCAGTTCTAAGGCTTGGCCATTTTCTGCCGACTGGCACACCGCCGTCGCGCTGCCGTTTCCTTGGGGACTGAAGACTGCGGCATCTCCGCGGCCAATCATGCGCGTATGGTAGCCATGGTTAGCTAGCTTTCGGGCGCTAGGGAATAGTGCCAAAGATAAGTTTACCGCACGGTTGTGTGAGAGCAAGTTTATTTGCATTGTCACAGAGTTAAAACCAACGCGTTAGTCATGTAATTTAGTTTGACATTCACGTTAATTATGCTGGTGCTCAGCACGCAGCCGCACATAGTGATTCCGTTTCGGTACCGGCCGAGAAAATATTTTTGAACGATTTTAAGTATTTCTCTTGTGCACGTTTCTCATACAATCGCACTTCTAGAGCGCTCTTCATCCTTCCTGCTAGCCACAGCAAACCTCACAAGATTAGGCTGTATTGTCGCCGCCGTCGCCAGTGACACAGGCAAATTATCGCCGTTTGATCTACTGAGTTCCCAAGCTAACATCAAGCAAGTTTTGTTGTGCTTTATTGATCAACACGGCCGCATTATGAGCGTTTCTTTTTATGCCTGCAAAATCTATAGAGCCTATCAAACTTACGAGCATGCTTTTCATACATGATACATCTTTTTAAATCGTACGCGTAGATTGTCGTACATGTTAAAAAAAAAAGGAACATCTACAAAGGAATGCTAGCTAGAGCATAGGAACTCAGTTTTCACATGGTATGCGGAGTTCAGAGTTCCACAGTGCCATCGGCTATGAGGTACGTCGTGGTGGATCGAGTGCTCTGGAAATTTCAACAGGTGCGGTTCTTTGATCAGCGGTCAAGATCCCTAACCACTGAACCACCCTTGTGGGTCACAACACCGCTTCTCTATTTGTATTAAGTCTTGAATAAAAATCAACAAAATAGCCAGCTCTTGCAACTTATGGAACCGAAAGACAAGTAAGTATATTTTAGTTTAAAGCGATTGGTACGTGTGAAAGCGCTGCGAAGCTGTTTGGGCCAGCATCATAGCATGCAATGATGTCGTGTTTGTTGTGTCTCTGACAGACAGTGACAGCAAAAAGATTGTGCTAAACCGTTTTCCGCGCCGACTTCTGTGTGAAATAATAATGATTTGGATTGTTGGTTGTCGTGCTTACATTACCGCGAATGAACGGTAAAAGAAAGCCAAGAATGAAGCACTGGTGACCAAAAACAAGCATTTTGACCTTGTAACCTTCAGCGTGCACCTCGTCGATCAGGTTACCTCTCGCACCGTGGAGTTAGGTCTAAACATAATACTCATGCGCAAATCCAAAAAGTAAAGAGAAACATTTGTGCAGTTATCACGTGCGAAATGGAGGAACCGAAAAGAAAATTACCAGCGCATTTCTGCTTGTAAACGGTGATTTTTATTTCGTAACCTGCACTGGAGAGTACCCTCGGAGGTCGCTTCAACGGAGAAACAGTGCTCCTAAAATTGCCGTCGTGCTCCCTGGAACAATGAAAAGCGTGAGTAGCGATGCACAGCACACACTTGCATGCATATATAGTGGATCGCGTGAAAGACAAGAAGTGAAGTACGCTTGTTCACAAACATGTATTCTACGCGAGCCACCCGCGAGACCTGCGGTTCCGGACCACGCGCACCCGACCGATTTCGGCTGGTGTCGAGAGTAGGAACGCGCTAACAGTCTATGAAAAAATCTGGTGCATAGCCAGAACCGCGTGGTGACATTAAACACCAAAGACAAAACCAAACGCAAATGGGAGCAACCTCGTCTCATTTCTGTAAACAAACAAGCAAAAAATATCTTACCACATATTTTGTTTTCCCCTAACACGCGTCAGATTTCAAGGAATTTCTGGCAAGAACAACTTAGATCTGAACTCCACGTAGCCTCTTACCGAGAGTTCATCGCGGCTATTGCCTTCAGCTCACATTGAAAAGCTTTTGTCCATGATCTTTCTGTGCGCAAATATGTCATTTTGTTTCTGGCGTAGCTAGAGCGAAGAATGTCATTCAGCAGCTAGTAATTCCCCTTTTAAGATGTAATAAGGTATGCTTTATTTGCTGTGCTAATAAAACTTTTCAAAATTATTTTCGACTTATACTTAACGTTCCGTTACAGTCGTGTACTCTGACTACTCAGGCGAGAGTGCCACTATTTGGCCTATGGTAAATAGAGTTTAAATTAATATAAGCTTTAAAATATTGTCAGTTTCCAAAGAAAAGTTGTTAACTAGCAGAAAACAAACAAACTATATGATGGAGTCCTTCAGCGAACCTGGCTGGCTCGCACGGTTTATAAAGAAAGCAGCACGTGTCGTTTTGGTGTCCACGATTAACGCGAGTTTCTCTGTTTGTTACCCTATTTTATCAATTGAGCTTACCAGCAGTGTCTTCTGGCGTTATAATTGGTCTTCTGTGGTGTATTTGATGTTCGGCTACTGATACGAACTTCTCGGGTTAGATCTCAGCCGCGGCGGGTCCATTTGCACGGGGGAGAAGAATTGTAAATTTTTAACGTACTTGAGTAGGACGTCCGATAGCTTTTGTGCAGAGATGAATGTTAATAAAGACAACAATGGGCAATACACAACACGAGGCCGTGTTGCAGTCTTCACGCGGGACGACCGGCTGCGGCAATAACTACAATGTTTCGCATTCGTTTCTCGCAGAAAATTCCTAGGTTCAAATCCGCTTTGCTTCAAAGGATTTTCTCTTTATCCAGCTCGGCACATGCAAACCACCACATTATTGTTTGGATTTGATCGTGTTAAGTATTGCTGTCAAACTAAAATTACGCGTGGTGTTAACAGACTAGACCGATAATACCACGTAAAAGAAGATTGAGGTACTCGGGCCAGGACACGTGGACTGTAACGTCGTGATCTGGCGGGCCACTCAGGAGTCAGGAAATAGCAAGGTCGTTGCTCGTCTCTCACGATCGTGTACTAGTGTGCTATCTCACTACCGCACTACTGCATAAAAACGCCCTCTGTGCTGTGCGGTGCCAATGCACGTTAAATAAACTGAGACATTCTAAATTAATCCCGAGTGTTCTACGACGACGTGTCTCTAGTCTGTGTGGTACTTCCTGGCATTAAACTATACAATTTGCAATTTTCTCCGCCTCAGCATGCTGGTACAAACAAGAAATGACTGGCGATTGTGGGGTAGTACATTTCGGTGGGGCTCAGACTATTAGGCAGGCCATTGTGGATTGTTCCGGATTAAGTTGGACGACCCGGTGTTGTTTATCGGGCGCTGACCTTTAACAGCATATACAGGCATCTGCGCACTCATTTCGCATCGAGATATTCCGCCCAGGTTTACAAGAAAACCTGCGCAGCTTCAATTGATGTAATTTTTCTGCGTGAACTTGTGGTTCATATAATAATTACGATCACCCCTCAAAATAGCCTGACGAAGTTACAATGAGGATTCACAACCTCTCCTCTTGAGGATAGCTGCAACGCAATGCAGTGCAACCTAACAATAATTCTCTTTGCTGTGAATGATAAGCCTTCTGGCGCACTTCATTCAAACTGACCCGTGACGGACAGACGTATACAACCATGCTTGAATCACAAAGTTATGTGACCGATAATCGATAGGCGAGTCTCAATCCCCTGACCAACGATTAGAGAAGAACAAACACGCGTCAAGAACGTTTTTACCTGGCGCTAGACAGCCTTAGCTTCTAATGTGAAAAAAAAAGTGACCAAGCAAACAAGTATCGAAAAGAATTGCTTTCTTAGAGTAGCTACCCTCTCATACTAATGCGACTAGACACTATAAGGCCCGCATCCAAGGTGCCATTAAACGTTGTGTGATGGCGTACTACAAACATTTTCCTTTAAAAGTATCTCTTGTCGTGTGACAAACTCATTGTGTTGCTACTAGAGACGCCTAGCTGGACGACTCTGAACTTACGCTAGCTCACAATTGAATATCCGGTTTCAGTTTAAGTTCATACAATTAATTTACATTAAATGCGCAGTTGTATGCGCCTACCTTTTACTCACCTCTAATTCTACAGTGACGCTTCTTTTACTGCGTTTCTTTTTCGGAGTAAAGACTATTTCTGCAACTAGCATTAGGTTTAGCCCTTTTGTGTCGCAATGATAGAATGTCCGACTCTTCATACGCTCATTAAAAAGCCGCACTCTTTGAAAGTATTAGGCAGGAGTACACAAAAAATACATTATGGCTTGGTTTATGCTTGGGCTATGAGTTTGAACATCTCGGAGTGACTTAGGCTGTAGGTGAAATCTTAGTGAAAGGCTCGTAATTTAGACCATCGATGGTTCGTTGCAATTTCTTCATATCGTTCATCACACAGACGTCTTGCGTCGCGCCTCCATCGAAAAGCCCGGGATCGAACCAGCTTCCTAGGGTTGAGCAGTCGACGGACCCAGAAGGAAGCCCATATTTTCTGCCTTAGTGTAGACGAATTGGCAAACTTATGCTCCTCGTTCGAAGTCCATCGATACGAGCATCAAAATTCGACTTGCTGGAATTCTGCCTGTTTCCGTGAACGATATTTTAGGTTGCCTATAAATCCATGCTTTCACAAGCATGCAAGCAACGTGTCCTTTAGCGTTGCGAAATAAAAAGAACCGTCGGCTAAATCACATGCACGTCAACGCACACTCGTTTTCTGCTCACGCTGTTCGCTGCCGCGAATGTGATAGAGTTCGCGTACAGTATGGCCAGCTGTGCTCCCTTAGCCCCTCCAGTAATAAAAAAACTACGCTTAGTTTGCGTTTGCAAGTGCCGCAGTTTTCAATGCGAAAGTATTTCTCCTGTCATGAGTGGCGACATCCGAGTGTGTGAGCAGAGTGTGTGGACAAAGCCTATCATCACAGCATATCCGCACGACCAAGGAAGTTCGTGGGTTCGAGTCACAAAAATAAGTTGTGGGCTCAACTATGGCCAAGAGGCTGAGTTCCAGTCAAGGTCGAGGGGTTCAATCACAAAGAAGGTCACGGTTTAAAGTGCTTGAAAAGATCATGGGCTCGAGTGCCATAAAAAACCTTGGGTTTGAGTCCCAAAGCAGGTGGGGGACTTGAGTCATTCACTAGCGTCACAGCAACTGTGATGCCATGTATGAGAACGAAAGTTCAAATCCGTCGCATGCCTCATAGAAACTGTGACGTCAGAATTTCCAGACGCTTTGACTCCCTACGTGCGTAAAAGCAAAGGCTCGCTCGCGCAGTGCCGCTTCGATGGCTCGACGAATGCTGGCTTCACAGTTGCAGGGAGTCCAACTTTTTTAGAAATTTTATTAAATACAGTCGCCATTGAGCAATCTGCGCTAAAAAGTCGTTATACAAAAATTGCCTACAAAAGACTTATACAGTCTTAGCCCCCTCTGAAATGACTCAGCGGTACGGGCGCTTGACTGCTCAGCTCAGGGTCGACCTGGGCCGCGGCGGTCATGTTTAGACAGAAGGAACCTGTGTACTGTGCGTTATCATTACACTTTAAACAACTGTGGATTCACGAAAATATTTGGAGCCTCCACGACAGCGTCTCTTAAAACTCGGGCAGCCTTGAGACACCAGAAACCAAATCAAACCATAAAGTCTTCACCTAGTATATTTTCCACACCATGCATAGAGCCGTGCTAAGTATTTTGCGCCACATAGAGGTAGTAACACAAGTGCGATTTATTCCGAAAAGCCAAAGCAATAAAATTTAAATTCTCCGGCACAAGTTTGGCAAATCTGGTCTAGCAGCCCCTGGGCTGCATATCGAGATTTACGGAAATCAATACGTAAATCAAAATATCTAGCTGTCTTACCTTCTTTCCTCTAAAAGAAAGCAGATTTGTTATTCAGATGAACCTTTCGTAGTGATAACTTCCGCTTTGTCGGACGTCAATGCTGGACTCGGAAAGCAAATTCGGAGGACAGAGCGACAGCTGTTGCGACGAACGTTTTGCTCGACCTTAAGTGCGTTCTACAAAACTAAAGACATCGAGGTTGGAGACCTCTACAAAAACAAGTAGATCAAGAGAGAGAACGAATAAATATGCCGAAGTGGCGGCAGAACGACACGGGACTTTCGACTGCTCCCTGCCGCCATAGATAGATAGGTTGTGGAAAGAGATGCAAAAAAAGGGCAGCAGTGTTTCGTGTCCTTTCCGCGGAATGAAACTGTGGTGTTCATACGGGAAAAAAAAAATAAAGAAAAATATCAGAGCTCTCTTTTTCGTCTAGAGTTTTCTCTGAGTTTGCATCCACTGATGGCCTGACGGCCTACTCAGCGCAACAAAAACTCACCGACATGCAGAATTAACAAGTTGCGACCATTAATTATAGGCGCAACGTACACGGTGGAAAAACTTCCGCCCATTAAGAAAACTGCTTCGGACTTCCGGTCTGCTCGAGAGTGTTGCTTTTTGATCGGCTTCTCTTCACGTACTAGCCAGAACGTTTTCATAGGCATGCGCGCAAATTAGGGAAGCCCATGGTCACTCATTAACCATGTAATGCATTGATCGTAGGCTTCACCTAAGCTGCTGCTCCAACTCGTTATTCCTTGTCAGCACCCGTGGTGCATCATTGAAACTGGGCTCAAGCAGCTAACCGGAACGAAAGTGACAAAACTGACACGATTTATTGTTTGCTACACGTAAGCATGTAATGTTTGTGAGCTACATTAAGCTCTTGCTTGTCAGCACTCTCTAGCGAGCTCTAACTCACCCTTGCTTGTCAGCACTTACACGGACATTGCAGTGCAAGCATTATTTTCTTTCAGGGTAACAAGCTGATGGCGATGGTGAAATTCGCCATAGCGCTTGGCATTTCTTGTAGTCTGCAAGTTAAGTCCCTCGGTGCCAGTCTCCCCAACAGGGCCTTTATAGTTAAAATTATGTTAGCTGTATTCGTCTTAAGCGGCAAGACACTATGTAGAGTCGCAGCGCAAACATTTGTGCAGTATTAAGCCAGAAAAGGGTCGTAAATTCCGACGTGCAACGGACAGGCTATATAGTTTAAATGTCAGATTTGTTTTGTGCTTTGTGAGCTATCTGTTGGTGTGGAGTGTAGAGCTTTTTTTTTGTTACCAGTACTGCTCAACATAGCCTGAAATAAGCAGCGCGGTTTTATATACCGCGCTGTTTATATACCGCGGGTTTATATACCGAAAAACAAAGCAAAAATATTTAAACAAGTGTTAAAGGCCCCTTCTCTAAGAAATCTGGTGTCAGCGTTGAGAGCTAAAAGTTACAGGCATGTCTCTGGCAGCTGGTCTGCAGGTGACATGACCGTGAAATGATTGGTCAATGGGTTTTGTGACATCACGAAACCGTATGACATGGCCGAGTTGGCAGGAGCTACCAACACGGGCTTCGCCTTTCAGATGAAAGGGTACCTTAGATCGGAATGCAGCCCTCTGAACTTTTGTAGTAAACATATTTATTAAGAAATTAGCGCTAATACTTGGCGCTAATAATACAAAAGGAAAGAAAACACACACGACGATTGACAAGCGCTACTACCTACTGTTTATTGGGGTGTGAACACAAGGAATATAAAGGGAAATAGGAACATGCGCAGATGATACAGGCACATACGTCACGCAACTGCAATTCGATTATGGCAAAAAGAATCAAGATAAGCACATTCAGTGTCATAAATCTGCAAAGACGCGTCACTCGCACAGCATACAAACAGGCATGGCATCTCCCACGTCAACTGCGCCACAGGAGTGGTATATGGTATCCATTGTTAATCTTAACAGCGCGAACAGGAATACACAGGAAAAGATAAAAGGAAGCCACAGTACAAGATTAACAATGGATGTTTACCAACTCGCCCAACAAAGTATATAGCATACCCCTTTAATGTGGGTTTTCTTATGCAGGCCAAACTGGCCGCTGCATTGTTGACCGGCTACCAGAGCATGCTAAAAATATTGATAAGAATTATACAACTTCCAACCTTGTGCGGCATGTTCATCCTGCGTTAGTTCGTGTAGGCCACGATTTGAGAATACTAAGATTCTAGGCAGGAGTGCCAAGGTAAAAGCTCGGCTTGTGCTAGAGGCCTTCCGTGTCAAAAAATTATCTGATCGCAGTGCGAGTGACGCGTCTTTGCAGATTTATGACACTGCATGTGCTTATCTTGATTCTTCTTGCCATAATCAATTTGCAGTTGCGTGACGTATGTACCTGTACCATCTACGTATGTATGGTACAGGTACATACGTATGTACCTGTACCATATTTCCCTTTAGATTCCTTGTGCTCATTAAATTATCATCATCATCAGCCTGACTATACCCACTGCAGGGTGAAGGCCTCTCCCATATTTCTCCAATTAACCCGGTTCTTTGCTAACTGCATCCACTTGACCCCTGCGAACTTAACCTCATCCGCCCACCTAACTTTTTGCCGCCCTCTGCTACGCTTTCCTACCCTTGGAATCCAGTTTGTTACCCCAAGCGACCATCGGTTATCCTTTCTTCGCATTACGTGTCCCGCCCATGTCCATTTCTTCTTCTTAATTTCCACTAGAATGTCAGTAACGAGTTATTTCTCTGACCCAACCTGCACGTTTCCTATCTCTTAATGTTACCCCTACCATTTTTCGTTCCATAGCCCTCTGCGTTGTCCTCAAATTAAGTAGAACCGTCTTGGTTAGCCTCCACGTTTCAGCCCCATAGGTGAGTGCAGGTAAGATGCAACTGTTTGTACTTTCTTCTTGAGCGATACCGGTAAGCTGCTAGTCATAATCTGCGAGGGTTAGCCAAATGCGCTCCATCCCAATCTTATTTTTCTTGTTATTTCCTTTTCATAGTCCGGGTGTGCGGTTACTACCTTTCCTAAGTAGACATGTTCGCTTACTACTCCCAGTGCTTTGCTACCTAACGTAAACTGTTGTTCCTTCCCGAGGCTGTTCAACATTACCTTAGTCTTCTGCATTATTGATTTTCAAGCCTACCTTTCTACTTTTCCTGTTTAGGTCATCAATCATTATTTGCAGTTCATCCCCCGAGTTACTTAGCAAGGCATTGTCATCAGCAAATCGCAGATTACTCAGGTATTCTTCATCTACCCTTATTCCTAACTGCTCCAATTCCAAGTCTCTGAATACTTCCTCTAAACAAGCTGTGAATAGTACTAGGGAGATCGTGCCTCGTTGCCTTGCCTTGTGTACACACCCCAATAAACAGTTGGTAGTGCTTGTCAATCGTCGTGCGTGTTTTCTGTCCTTTTGTCCCAGTCCAAGTATTAACGCTAGTTTCTTCTTAAATATGCAGAACCAACTAGCCCGACAACACGCACTCCTGAATTGTAGTTAACACTTCTGCTCTAGGCCATGCAAACACATTCCCATGGCTTGGTTATACCGGTGATTTATATCTGTATCACCTGATTTGTCCCCAGTAACGCCAGCAATAACCACAAAAATAAGTGCGTATGGTATAACAGAAGTACAAATTAAAATATTAGCCATTAAAGGATTAGCAGAGTGCATGTACTCGAAAGATGATCCGAAAGGGCAGCCGGCAAACGGCAGACCGTTAAAGGCGGAACCCAAGCGCCCGCCAAACATTTCACACGAAGGTTGGCACTTCACTCCAGACTTCACTCAGCCAACGAGCTGTAAACGGCAAATTTTGGGTAACCAAACTCGCCATTTTGGTAACGCTGGCTCAGTGATCTGCATTAACTTTTTTCCTTCATGAGTCTTCGAAATTTTCTTTCAACCTAACAACAGTTTACGTTAGGTAGCAAAGCACTGGAAATAGTAAGCGAATAGGTCTACTTAGGACAGGTAGTAACCGCAGGAAGGAAGGAAGGAAGGAAGGAAGGAAGGAAGGAAGGAAGGAAGGAAGGAAGGAAGGAAGGAAGGAAGGAAGGGAGGAAGGAAGGAAGGAAGGAAGGAAGGAAGGAAGGAAGGAAGGAAGGAAGGAAGGAAGGAAGGAAGGAAGGAAGGAAGAAGAAAGAAAGAAAGAAAGAAAGAAAGAAAGAAAGAAAGAAAGAAAGAAAGAAAGAAAGAAAGAAAGAAAGAAAGAAAGAAAGGAAGGAAGAAAGGAAGAAAGGAAGAAAGAAAGGAAGAAAGGAAGAAAGGAAGAAAGGAAGAAAGAAAGAAAGAAAGAAAGAAAGAAAGGAAGAAAGGAAGAAAGGAAGAAAGGAAGGAAGGAAGGAAGGAAGAAAAAAGAAGAAAGAGAAAAGAAAGAGTTATGGAAAGAAAATTGTTTTCTTCTTACCTTCCACGTCACCTCAATATTGAACACCCTCGCTTACAAGTAATTGGCCGTGTAGTGAGTTAAATTTTGCTCCTACATTACTAACATTATGTCACTTCTCTGCTTTTAAGCCACCAATCTTCCAGCCGTTTTTTGCTAGTTTCCACCGCCAGTTTATTCACCCGGCCACTGTTATCTCTAAAGCCAAGAGCTTCAGGAACAGTGATTGCACCTGCATCAACTTCCGGATGGATACCATTGCATTCGAGTATAATATGGTCAATTGTTTCACTGGAGTTTCCACATACAGCACATGCGTCATCTCCATTGTTAAATTTCTTTTTGTAGCTGCGTATTCTAAGGCACCCTGATCTAGCTTCAAAAAGTAGGGCACTGCCTCTTGAGTTATCAAAGAAATCTTCCTTCCTGATCTGCATTTTCCACTTTCGGTATAATTCCACACTCTGTTTCTTTTCCATCGAATTTATCCAATTTTTACCTTCTGTGTTTTTCACCTGTTGCTTAATGCTCTTTATTTCTCCGTCCTTGTTACTAGCATACTTACTAGTTAGTTTCCTAGTTCTTTTCCTCCATTGTGAGTCAACGCTTTTTAGGTACAGGTATTTAAATACCTTAGCTGCCCATCTGTTACTGTCCAATTTCCTCAGGCGTTCCTCATATAATATTTTACTCTGAGCTTCCCGTACTTCGAAAGATGACCAGCCCATATCTCCCTGTACCGCCTCGTTTGTAGTTTTGCTGTGGGCACCTAGTGCTAATCGTCCAACGGATCCCTGATTTGTTTCTAATGTCGATTGTACCTCTGATTTTAGGCACAAAACCGCATTTCCGAAAGTAAGTCCGGGCACCATAATTCCTTTCCAAATACCCCTAAATACCTCATACCTATTGTATCCCCACAATGCCTTATGCTTCATTATCCCGGCATTCCTTCGCCCTTTGGCCTTAAGTGATTGCTCATGTTTTCCAATGTATACCAATCCTTCGTTTACCCATACCCCCAGATATTTATATTCTGCTACTCTAGGTATTTCAAGGCCTTGAATTTTAAGATCCTGATCAGTTGAGCCGTTGAAAATCATCAGACCCGACTTAACTGCGCTGAAACTGAAGCCTAGAGCGTCCCCTTCGTCTCCGCAATACTTAACTAGAGTTTGCAATTCTTCCAGACTCTCAGCTAGCAGCACAATATCGTCTGCATACATCAAACCGGGGAGGCGCTGCTCTACCGCCTTTCCACCTAATTTGTATGACAGGTTAAAACCTAGGTTACTGTCTTGTATCCTCCGTTCCAGGTTTATCATATAAAGCATGAACAGCACCGGTGATAGAGGACAGCCTTGTCTTATTCCTTTGCATACTTTGACATCCTCCGTACTTCTTATCCCTTCCCACGTAATTTCTACTTTGTTATCCCGGTATATTTCCTGTAGAAACTCTATTATCTCATAACCGATACCTTCTTCTTTTAATATGTTCCACAGGAGTTCCCTGCTTACGTTGTCGTACGCCCCGTTTATGTCCAGGAAGGCCAAATACAAAGGTTTATTTTCCACTCTAGATATTTCGATGCATTGGGTAAGCACGAACAGGCAATCATCTAAGCGCCTACCATTTCTAAAGCCGTTCTGAAGTTCTCCGAGTATCTTGTTACTTTCAACCCATGCTTGAACCTTTAATTTCACCGCCTGCATGGCTAACCTGTACATTACAGATGTTATGGTAATCGGCCTGTAGGATTTTATGTGCATCCTTTCTCCTTTTCCTTTATAAATCAAATTCATTTTACTCTGCCGCCAGCTGTCCGGAATTTGCTTATTCGCTATGACTGTTTCCAAAGCTTTTAACAACGTTTCCTTACTTTTTGGAACGAGTTCATTAATCAGCTTGATCGGAATTCCATCTATTCCTGTAGATGTGTTTTTAGGAATATTTTTTTCTGCATTTTTCTAGTTTAGATTGGTCAGTTCTAAGCTGCTTTGTATTCTGCTACCTTGTGTTGCTTCCTGATTTGCGGAGATTACCCTATCGTCGTTCTTAAATGACTCGGCTATAACTGATGTAATGTAGTTCACTGCATTTTCTCCCTTTAAACAATTTCCCTCGTTATCTTGAATCCGATCTTGCTTTCTTTGATTCTTCTTCCCTAGCCAGCTTATATGGTTCCAGAATTTTCTTGCTCCGCCTCTAGAGGCATCGTGTATATCAGCCATCCAGCGATCGGTGGACTGTCTTATTTTACTTTGCACGAGGGCCTGCACTTGAAGTTTCTTTTGTCGATATGATTCCCATTTTTGGTCGATTTCCTCCTGAGAAGCCTGTGCTTTCTTTGCCATTCGGTGTTCCCTTGAAGCAGCCCGTCGTTGTTCAATAGCTTCCCTGATTTCCTTATTCCACCAGCTCCGTGGCTTCCTCTTTCCATTCCAGCGGTTTGCTACTTTAACCTCCTGAATTTTACTCCTTATGAGTAGTTCTACCTGTTCATAATTCCAGTCTTCCATGGGGCTTTTCTCTATTGCTTCCTCTATGTCTGCAGCTATCTGCGCTATTTTATCGTCGTTTAAATTTGCGTTTACGTTTTGTCTAAGTTCCATTTCTCTTTTCATCAAGGGCCCCATCTGCAGACTAATACGTTTATGATCACTTCCCAGACTACACTCCCCTTCTTCGTCTATTTCCATTTTTGTGACCTTGCTATAAATTTCCTGCGACATTAGACAATAGTCAATGGTCGTCTGCCTGTTGCGGAATTCCCACGTGATTTGGCCCTCACATTTTGTTTCTCTATTTACTATAACTAGATTGTGTCGCTCGCAGAAATCTAGCATTAGCTTCCCGTTACAATCCGTGTATCCATCCAGATCGTCGATGTGGCCGTTCATGTCCCCCAGCAGAATAATATTGGCCCCGTTTCCAAACTGGCTTATATCGTCACTGAGACATTCAACAAGATCCCTGTTTTCTTGCCTGCATTGATGTCCTGTTCCTAAATAAACTACCCCTAGCCATCCTTATGCCGGCAATGGTTCCTGAAACCCAGATATGTTCTTTACAAGATGATTTAATTCTTTGCCAATTTGTTCCCTGGTGTATCAACATACCTACCCCTCCACCCTTTCTTTCCGTTCTCGTTCTGTTGCATGCTTCCCAGACGTAGCCTTCTATAAACGGCGGATCTTCTAGATCCCTGAGATGAGTCTCGCAAAGAGCGTACACACCTATTTTGTCATCCTTGCTGCTGTTCTATCTCTAGCCATTTCGCTCTTTTTCTACCTCCTTGCATGTTTATGTAGCTGATCCTAGTGTTAAATTTCTTTTTTGTACTTTTCTTTCTCGACCTACTCTTTGCCATTTTTGGGGGATCAGCCTCCATTATTACACTTTCTACTGCTTCACTTCTAACTACCTCTGTGCACGGAGTCCTCGCGGACCCCCTAAAACAGCTACAGCCCTGCCTGCCAAGCGCCTGCCGATCTCTGCTCCGACCCTTCTGTTAAAATGAATGCCATCTCGCTGAAAAGCCCTACCAAAAGTAGGGCCCTCTGAGCAGCGTCACCTGGTGACAGATAGCGGAAATATTGTAAAAATGAATAAAAACGCATTTAAAGCCTGCCGTACTATTTGCTTCAATGGCGCAATGGATTGACACTACTTAACTTAGCGCTGAGCGAATTTAAATATTTATTCCATTCGATTAAGTGTAATTTTTTTTTTAAATTTTTTGCACACCATTGAAGTAAGCTACCAAAATCTTTCCGCTTTCCGGGGGGCTGTTCCCCTTTACGTTGGAATATGTGATGTTTTTAATCGCTAATAGCCGCAAAAACCAGCCGTGAACAGAACCACGAGGTGACGGAGTGACAACGGTAACACTATAAATCAGCTTCATCGTAATCATTTCGTGCCTTCAGTGAGTGTATGTTATCTTTAGGTTGCGCTCAGAGACACCTCTCGGTAACAATCGCCGTTAAACACGCTCAGAGGCATCCAGTAGGAGAAAGAAGTTGCAGGACCCTACCGTTGAGGAGACTGAATTACGCAGTTGACAGCTCCTGCCCGTGGCATACGGGTAACTTGAATTCAAATGTCATGGCAGCTGATTTCTTTATGAGGAGACCGTAGCTACGCCTCTTCACGGTGTAGCAGCGGCCCCCCGAGGTCTCGCTTTGGCTATCGTAGTATTGCTTTCGAAATAAAAGGGAAGTGCTGCAGTTTGTCTTCGATCGGGAGTGCACGTTGAACAAAATGCAGGCACGATGTGCCTCGACTCGAACACGAGCACAATAATAGTCATATTCTCATAAAAATATGACTTAATGCACTGGCTGACAGTTGACTACGCAAACACTACCCTGTGTGTTGCATGCATACATTTTCCAGGACATTGAGTAGCATCCTGTTTAGCGCTTAGCATTTTCCGCAAGCGTATGCATCCATCTAGTGAGTATGTTTTAGCAATACTAAGTGCACGTGTGAGACCGCTCTTTCTCTGTAGTCTGTCTTCTCTAATGTGCCGACAACTGTAGCAAAATTATGTCCAATGCAAACTTACATTTGGCGTCATTTGGTGTCGCACAAGGCGAAACATAAGCTGCCTTAGTTTGAATACGCACTATTTGTTTCTTTTCACTTCTCCTTCCCTTCTAGTTACCTCAAATGGCTTGCATATCTCTCGACAGCATATACATGAGATTGGGAAGATAGTTGAGGTTCCGACTCCGTGATAAGAAATTAAGCACTTTGGCACAGCGCTCTATAGAACGCGCAGAGCAGCATGCGAAATGAAGCAGTATTTCTGGGCTGGATTGGATTTCAAAATTAAGAGCCTGCATGAGTTTCAACGGCAACTCGTGGTTCTTTTTCTCTGCTTCGCGCGAAAACGTTTTCTACTTAAATTAACCACGCAACGTATCCCGTACTGTAATAAACATCCCAGTACAAAATATCAAAACAATGACATTTAGTTCCTTATGTATTTTTTTCGATGTCTGTTAGCTTCTTTCATACATTCCTTGAACGAGCTTCTCAACACACGCGCACACACACACACACACACACACACACACACACACACACACACACACACACACACACACACACACACACACACACACACACACACACACACACACACACACACACACACACACACACACACACACACACACACACACACACACACACACACACACACACACACACACACACACACACACACACACACACACACACACACACACACACACACACACACACACACACACACACACACTAGTTATACTAATTGGCTGATGAGACGAAGGTTCCGCACCGGCTTCATATCAATGACGAGGAAATGCAAAAATGTCCGTTTTATATGCGATGTCAATGCACCTGAAAGAACGTCAGCAAGTCAAAATTTTTCCGCAGACTTGTTCTCCTGATAGTGCTCATAATTAAGCGGCAGTTTTGCAAGGTTAACCACCCTCTCCTCATTTTCAGCGCGCGCACACACAAATGCTATTAGCGCAGGCCAATTCAGATGTGCAAGTGTACGTGTACGTCGTACAGTGGATAAATTGAATCCCTGCCGTAAAGAGAAGCTTGATCGTACTTTCTGCATGTGGATGTCAACCACAGCCTCATTTTTCTGCAATACGAGACACATTCATTTCTTTGTTGTTGATTATAACATCGTCATTTTACATTATCGTGTTCGTAACACACAGCTTTAGGCTTTCTTTGAAGTTATATCTTTGCTGTTTCTTTTTTTTTTTCCTTTATTTTCAATTTCTTGTTAAGCTTGAATTGCTTACGTGCTTATGGCGACAGCTTGTTCCTTTTCGTAAATTCCAATTATCTATACTAAAAAAAAAAAAAAAAAACCCAGCTTCGTTTGCAGGGAGTGAAATCTGCTCCGACTCTAACCTGCTGAGGTAAACATCTCCTTTTTATAAAGCAGTCGGTTCAGCACTCAAAGCCCTCTCCGTGACAAGAATGCGTGAAAGCACTCACGTCATTCCTTGTTTGCCCTTGTAATCGCCCATTCCTCGAAATCTTGTCTTCGGTTCCCAAGAATGTCAAGGGCCGGCAATGCCACTTAGGAACGAGAGACACAGATGAAAAACAGGAAGGCATGACGCAATGTTCACACCGGCTACCTGCCAACGTTGTAGTTGTTTTTTCTGTATTTTACGTTTTGCATCCCTTTCGTTTTTTTTTCTTCGCTCGCTGCGAGATTGCCGCCCGCTTTTAGCGACGTCTTTCGACTGCTTCTGAATGATCAGGACTTCGTTCTCTAGACAAACAGTGGACATGGCGGCTGCTGAGAGGAGATTGGAGGAAAAAGCAATTTTCTCCTGTCCTCTTTTCGGTTACGGGGGCCACAACAGCTTTAATCGATCGCCGTTTGTACTGCAGGATATTAGGTCCCGAGGTTTCCCGAGCGACACATTAGTGCGTCACCTCGCGTGGAATTTCAAGGGCTGGTAGAGACTCACGACACGGCGGACACAATGCCAAACAAATACGATTAGTTACTGAGGCGAAAATGAAAACTAGTGATCTCGTTGAAATGCGGAAGTGTTAGAGGGGTCATGTCAACGAAGAAAAAAAAAAAAAGAACAGCGGTGTACCATATTTGAAACGCGTAACGTAGAGCTGAGAAAACTTGCTGCCGAGAGCAGGATTCGAAGCTGAGGCGGGGCGTACAGCCCAGCTTCGCTCTCCGCAGCATTACGCTACTGGGCCGTTGCCACAGCGCTGTTCTCTGCTTTTCACGAAGAAATCGCCCCCCCTCCCCCTAAAAAAAAAACAAAAAACAAAAAAATAAAAGTAAAGTTGCGGTGATGGGCGGTTCGAGTACATGTCTGCCACCACTCCAGCCTTCCTAAATGTTTCTTTTTTTTCTTTTTTTCTTTTTTTACAGCAGTCGCTGTCGTCTATACATTCATTCATGCGTAATGCAGTCCAAAGGCCTATGGCGCTGTGCTTTGGAAACTTATCGCCTTCGTCGACTATCAATGGTGCGCGATAGAGACCGAACAGATGACCAAGTGGATACTTGTACATGACACCCAAAGTCCTAAGCGCTTCCGGTTTGAATCATATGATTGATGGCTTTTGTTCGAACGATTGATCCGATATTATATCTCATTTGAAGATGTTGGTTAATATTCTTAACATCTGCAAAAAGATAGAGAGGGAGCTGCGCCGCTAAATATATGTCGTGGCAGCGTCGACGGCTCCCTCCCACGGCACGGCTCCCTTTGCAAATCCTCTTTCGCGTACGTGCACTTTCCAACTTGATTGTTAAATAGTTCTTTAACTTTTATGACGTCATATGATCAGGAAATGGCCTTCCAACTCGGGTAGCTAGTTGGAGATGGGAGGGTTACATGGGTATTGCACCATCGCGGACCCTAGAATCCTGAGTGAGACAAGTTGCTCATAGTTCTCGGAGGCACATTTGTGCGGCTTTAGTTAGAAAGCGGAGATTTATATCAGCGTCACATGGAATGGACTAGAATGTAATAGCTGGCGACTGTGTGATGATTATGAACGAATAATGGAAGCTCAGATCAAGGAATGAGTGATCAAGCGAGTAAGAAAGTGCCTGCAAGCGGACGGGGATCCATAAGGGGAAATCACATGGCAGCCGTTTTCGGTGTTACGTCACACTGCTAAAAGCGGAAACTAAGAAAATCTTTGCTGTAGTGGAGACGATACAAAAATAAATAATAATAATAACTACGATATTATCTCTGCGGGTTTACGGGTGCATTTGGGTGAGCATATATAAACGTCATTTTTCAATAAAGATTTCGTGCTCACCTGGGCCACTTGCCGCCGGCAGTCAGGATGATGACCGTGCGACAGCCGTGGTGCGGCCTAAACGCAATTAAATTTCCTTAAGGCGAAATCATCCTTACTCGGCTATGTTTGCGAAAACGTCTGCAAAACGTGGAATCAAAATTTAAAGTGTGATATGACGCCACATTAGAATAAAACTTGTAGTAATAAATTTGTATGTAATGACAAATTGTATATAAATGTCATGGCATGCTTAGTCATGTTCTGTGAGTAATTATAGTTTATTCATGAGTCATAATAACTTGTATGAGCCACCCAGATCGGAGATCCAATACGCATGACTGTGGTGTCATTGGCTTGTGTAAGTGAATCAAAGTCATGGCCATGACAACTGTATAGTCATGACACTCTAGAAGCTACTAAAGAGCCACCAACTAACATGCTTTCGCATTTAGCCATTGCAGTTCTCTCAGTTTTTCGTAATTTAGAGAAATTTACGAGAAAGAGGTGCTTCACAGCCGTGCTATGGGTACATATTGGAGAGCTTTGGAATAATTTAGAATAATCAAATCTCGTAAGGATTCTGATTCGCCTTCATAATCTAGGTAGGGAAATAGATTAGTCTTCTGCGCCAAATTCGACTCCAGTGGTGAGGTCGTACCATTCACCTGTTTGCAATAGCATGAATGGTCATAACTTCGAAGAGATTGCAATACCGTTCACATTTTCGCGCGGATACTTTCTGAGACCGACCGCAAATATGTGCACGCAGCCTCGGCGATAACTAAAAAAGCAAATGCAAAGTCGAAGCTATGGGCATGCATTTAACATCTAGAAGATTATGTGAAAGGTAATTTAAATGATGATGGCCGTTCAAGACGTTATTTTGAGTTAGTTCAGGTGATAGGGCTGTTTTCTTATTATTATGTTTTTGCTGAGGCTTCTTGCTGCATTACGAAAGCCACAATAAAGTTCGACTTCGTTAAAGGTTGCGCCCAAAAGCCATTAGGCGTTCGCTGTCATGAGTCTTTGCAGGTTCAGCCACTTGCTGAGATTTTCGGCTGTACTCGTCCTAATACCAGTTGCTCGAGAGAAAATTCGCTGGGCCGATGCTATCTGGCCGGACACAAAGGAAGGCGGGCGTGCCCTGAGGCACACGCCCGGAAATGCGGCATATGCTTGGAAACTAAGGAAATATTTCTTTTGTAAGAACAAAGATGAGCACCCGCTTCAGCAGCAGTGCTTTCGCTGCGCTTGTGAGCTTGAACTGCCTCACTGCGGATTGTCGTGAACCGCTTCTCTACTTCTCGTCTTCTGTCAGCACCGCCGCTATAATTTGTTTATTTAGGCTTTTGCCACACCAAAATTAGTTACTACGTAAAAGTACACAGGGCTATTCTTATTCAACAGATTTGCTTTTCCGTCTTGAAAGAAAAAAAGTTGTTATAATATATTGAAACGATTTTTATAGAGTTCCCGATGGCGTGGTCTTTTTAAGCTCATTACTACAATCCTTACGAATTGCTAGATATGTAAACAAGATGGCTGTTCTAGAAAGAATTTTTTTTTTAAATTCGAAGTGGTTGCTTTTGGCGTCCGCAATTTAATTAATGCAGAATTTTTTTCTACCTTGAAAACTCAGGTCATCAGTTCTACGGCCGCGTATCTGATTTTGTGCCTTTCGCTGGTGAAGAAATTTAGTGGAAAGGCCCACTTTCTTACATTCGGTGCAAAGTCGGTACGGAAACCTTGTGTTAAGTTTTCATATTCCTTTCCCAAATTCTAATTCCAGGGGCGATTCGTTTACGAGTTCTTTTAACGAGGCCAAACACGATCGTGATTGGCCTTGTTGAAAGAGCTTGATTTTCTATATGAACAGGACATCGCTGATATCAGCTCCTTCCCACCTCATGTCGAAAGCGTGTTGTTGGGGAATAATTTGTGCCAAAGTGATTCCCGACTAGACAACGTGGTGCAAGAATGCCACACACAGTGTGTCCTCTCGATACTAAACTGAGGGGCGCACCGAATGCTGTAATCTCAATGCTCCTTTTCGGTTCCTTTTTGCAATAAAATGTCGGTAGTAACAAGAAAACGTTTCTGAGAGGGTCACGTTTCGTTAGGCTCAAGAGGTAAATTTCGCTGTCTTATCCAACGCGCAAGCGACTTCCACTGGTGCTGCAACGGCTCGTAAAGGTCTCGCGGGAGCTACTGCGAACAAATGAACCAGCCAATTACCCTGACACGCGTCGATGGCTCTGCCTTGGTATCAGGATTTCAGCAAAAATAAAGAAAAAGAGAAAACTAGTAGCTATGTAACTAATCCAATGACAGGCGAGCTAGCACCTTTAACGGGGACCAAACATTAATAATGAAGTTCTGGGTATTCCAACTAGGATAATTTAATCGCTGCTAGCTAGAGGTGGCGATGACCCGGAACCGGAATTCGCGGGAAGAAATTGCAGTGCATCTGCATAGGTTCGCTAACTTGGTTGGCGCTGACACGACGTCGCTCGGCCGTTCGCTTCGCGGAGTCGCGCTGTAGCCCCGCCATCGTGCAATCTCCGCGAGGGGACGAGGCTGCTCCATCAAGCCGACCTGCCAGAGCAGGACATAGAGCCGTCCGGTCAAGCGGTCGCCATCAGATTAACTGCGCCCCCTTGACCGCACATACGCACTACGCTCACCCGGCCACTCGATAGATATACAAGGAAAACCGAATAGGAGGGTGTAACCAACGGAGCACGTTTACTTGATGATCGCCACCATGCAGGCCGGCTATACCTGGCTATGGAAATGCACCCTCCCCCTTCCTCTCCCTCTCCACTTGCTGTCGAGAGATGCGCCAGTGGCTGCAGCTGTTACTACAACGGTGCAGCGACCAGCATTGGAGCGCCACCAATAGCATGGACAGGCGTGCAAACCTGGCCATGAAAGCTTCTATCTGCACGTTGCAGGCACCACGCCCGGATCTGATGTCGCTTTTTTTTTTTTTTTTCGCTGTTTGATGTGTAGAAACAGCTCTCTTGCCTCCACTTGCCTCCTTCCCTCTTTATTTACTTTGCCCTACGAGAAGTCATCCTTTTTGTCTCCCGGTACTATTGTATAACTGTTAAGGATGAAGGCAGCATAAATGGATTACCTTAAAGGAGGCTTTCGGGTAAATGCGAATGATAATAGGAAGAGTTGTTTTCAAGAAAAATCTCCAGCAGTCTGCACAGATGCGACCGCCTTTACCTGAACCTTCATTGCTGCCTGCCCAGTACAAAGATATATTGTACGTTTTTTTATTATTTCATCCAATAATTTCATTAAAACGAGATTTTTAAAGCCAGATTAGGAGGTATTATTTGAAAGTTTACGCAACGCAAAACGGTGAAAATAGTCAAACATAGTACCAAGCTACAGGCCAGTATCGGAAAATGTTTGCACTCCGTGTTATCCTCCATTTCTGTGCTGCTGTATACAGTTTAGAGAAGCTTCTTATGCTTCAGAAAAATGCAAAATATTTTTTGAACACTATTCCTGCTGAGGTATAAGAACCTGAACAGCTAAACAGCTATGTTTCTAGCGCCGAATTCACGCTTACTGCCCAATAATGGCAAGACCAAATTTTAAGTACAAAGTTTGGGGAATCGCCAGTAGGGTTGATAGCATTTGCTCTTGGTCAGTGCTTCTAATTAGGTTAGTGTACCACTTCGTTTCTCAGCAGGCAAATTTTGCCTTGCACATTTAGGGGAATCCTCCGCGATGGAGGATGTTTCATTCGAGGCCGCAATTACAGACAAACTCGATGGGGATTTTCCACAAAATGCATTTTAGCAGACCCGTGACGCAAAACTGGAGCGGAACAGTGCGCCGCTGGTACACGGTCGTGACGCCACCGAAGCCCGAACTGCTTGTCTTTGGCAGGCATGCGGATGTAGGGCGTCTCGTTGTGTTAAGTAGCGTTTGTTTCTGTCACCACCGTGCGCTGCAGAACACCCCCAACCGCCACCACCGCCAACACCACCACATTCACCCCTCCCCACTTCATCAAGAAAGCTGTAAGAGAGTGACTAATGGCGAAGAGGGGAGGATGTCGGTGCGCATTTTACTCTGCGAGCGGGAGCCAGTCAGGTGCTGGATCTACAAGTTTGATAATTTCGCAATACCTTGCAATGACTTTTTTAGGTTTCTTTTACTGGCCGTGCAACAAGATATGCATGACGCCTTCAGGTCACGACTGAAGAGTAATAAATTGGCGAAAAGGAGTAGCCGGAGCCTCTATGTGGCATTACTTTCTCCTTATTGTTCATGTAAATAAAAAAATTGCATGAAATGCCGTCGTCCTATTTCCCCATATACTATGTAGACCCAAAGCCCGCACGATCATAAGGAATACCGTACTCGTTTTCAGTCGGGAGATACCTGATACCGTGACGGCTAAACGAAACATTTTTCTAAAGAGTCTTTTGGTGGACGTCATAGAAGAAAACTTTGTCCCAGTAGTCCAAGAAAACAGGCTGAATAGTTTCATCGTTTTTATTTAGTAGAGAGTGGACGCTCCAAGGCATAAAAATCAATTTATCTTGCAACCACGCTTTAACAGGTAAAATTATGCTCTGTAGCCTGAAGAAGAATGCTTTGGCTGGATGACTCGTGCCCATTTCTTCAACTAGTTTTAGAACATCTTGACCTGGGCTTCCACTGTACATGACCCTATACAATGGGGGAGGTAACAGTGAGTCACATGTATCGCTTCTAAGTTTCTTCTGTGTCA
This sequence comes from Amblyomma maculatum, assembly GCF_055883805.1. NCBI lineage: Eukaryota > Metazoa > Arthropoda > Arachnida > Ixodida > Ixodidae > Amblyomma > Amblyomma maculatum. The sequence goes on along the minus strand of NC_139345.1, from coordinate 42,325,004 downwards.
CGTGACTAAGATAGCCTAACGAATATCGTGTATGAAGAAAACGACAAGCCTGTACAACTTCTCCCGAATACCCACAAGTAGCTCCTTGTGTACAATGGCATGTAACAGCAAATTCAGATAAAACTCTGCTTAGTCCGAATTGAATACAGGATTTGAAAAAGGGTCGTAAGCACCCCTAAAGAAAATAAAGTGGTTAACTAGCTTCTACACAAATAAGCAATAAACGAAGACTTCCAACCTGTACGCTCCAAAACAGGTTGAGTGGACTTGTCCATTTCCAAGATGTACACCATAGAAACCCTGCAAACACCCTATGCAACTTTTGCACATTTAGACGTTAACAGTATAGCACTTGCACCACCTGCCATAGCTTGCTGACAAAGAAAAGATCGCAAACGGTTGCCCGTCCACAAATTGAAAGGTGTAATCCATCGAATCCTGCTAATTTTTCTCTCAACTCTGTAGTTTGATTTCGTCAATAAGGTTTGATACCATTATAAAATCAAGAGGGATACCTGAATACTTAGGTGCAATTGTTTTTACGATAAATTTCCGAAGACACTCGGTGTCCGAGGCTATTCACCATTCGAAACTCCCAAGCACTTCCCCCATTTGACGACCGACCGCAGTTCCACTTGCTTTGCAGAAAATTTTAACTTTTCTAACAACTTCAGCAGAGCACAGCAACATCATCAGCGTATTCCTAAACACAAACTTCATTCTGTAGTTAAAAAAAAAAAAAAGCCCAGCTTGGCGTAGTTGGTGAGCGGGCTCGTTAGCGGGCTCGGCTGGTTATCGGAGGAGTAGGAGCTCGATTCCCAGCGGAGGATGTTTTCTTTTTTTTTTCGTAAAGGTTAAACCCAATTGATGACCCCCCACCTGGTGACACATTTTGCAGACACTTCATGTGGTTCCGACATAGCCTAGTAATGCTTTCACCTTAATAAACGTCCGGTCCGGCAGAGCCGACCAATTTTATAATGAGAAAATATAATCCTTTCCAGTTTTATGAGATTATTGTTGACATGGACGATTGTAATTTCGCACTGACGCTTTCACTGGGCTAATGTTTCTTAATAGAATCTGACAGTAGAGAGCGCGTTAAAAATACGCGGAAAATATACGTTAAAGATATATCTGTAAAGAGTGACGTGAGCTAAATGTTTCGCTCGTTTGATTATTTATTGAAATTCATCCCACCCACCGTTCGTCCGTGCACACACCTACTATTGCTCGAGAGCAACACGCCCCGTATGCCACACTTCTGCCCACTACAATTCGATCGATTTCATCTCGCGGAACACTGTAGAAGCGCGCGTCGAAGTTGCGAAAATTTCTACACGTGTCTCTCAACACGGAGTACTTGCGAAATTAAAAACCTGTTGCAGTTTCCCATAGACTACCTGTGCCACAGCTCACTATTGATTGACAGCGTGAAACTTAATTTCGAGTGCTTTATAATTAATCCCCCCTCAATCGTGCGTGCTTAAATTAAAGTTCGACCCGGCACTCACTACTAGGGAGGCAACGTACACAACAGGTAAAGCTGGCAACGGCGGCCTCAAAGGCAACAACGGAGATCAAATTATGTACCAATTTCTGCCGCAACAAGAGTGTTCAAAGCCGCCTTAAAGGGCTCTTGCAACATAATTTGAGTGCCTTGATTTGCTCGTTTGTTACAACTCTTGAGTTATGGCGATGCTGTTACCACCCGGTCGTAACGAGCATATTTCACTATTTAATATTTTAGTTTCCTCGGAAAGCTAAATTATGATACTGACGGTGTCGGCACAGAATGGTGGTTTTTTGCAGCGGATATGACGTCAACTGTTGCGCGTTTGACTATTGAATAAATAACAAATGCACAACAAATTGTGTCCATTAGGAAAAATTTATGTCGCGTGGTTGTATTTTATATTAATTAAGTGAATCCAACATGTTAGACTACACAAGGGCTCTGCAAAGCAAGCGACCCAGAAAGCACTAGCAGAGGCGCTGGTCACTATGCAGCAAAATTAGATAGAAAAGAATTCAACGACTTGCTGGATGCCTGCGGATAGAGAGAAAGCTGCGGTCAAGGAGCGAGCTCGCGAGAAAAGCGCGATTGTTTGAGGGTGCATCGTTACAGGAATGTTCTTTCCCCCGCCTGCTCCTGGTATCTTTGTTTCTCATCATATTTCTGCGATGCGCCCGCGCGGTCTTAGCCAAGGAAGAAAGGCCGTCAAATTTAGCAAAAACCTGTTACAGCGAACAGGAAACCATGCGAAGCCATCTTCCGTGACGTTGCAGTGACGTGCTCATTTAGGCTGTTTCGATTAGTACCGCACATGTCGTCATTGGGAGGGTGTAAGGGGATGGCGAAAGACCGAGAAAGTTGAGTTGAGGGAAATATTCCGTTTGCTTGTCTTTTGAAAGCTCATTCCTTTTAACACGGGTTCTACAGTACTGATTTCTGTAATTCTTGACTCGGTACCTGCGTGATATTAATAACTCACCTAAAGCACAGCGGACACGCGTGGCAGGGCCCCTTTAAAAGTGAATGCACAATCAATTAAATTAGGTCGCTTTTTATTTATTTGATATTTCATTTAACTAAGTGCCTCGGCCTGAGACTCGCTGCCTCTTTTCCTAAATTACAAATCAAGGCGGAAAATGCGAAGTTTTATAGAGACGCCTGCATGGAATATTATTAAGCCGGAATATCAACTAAGCTTTGATAACGTCCGGAATATGCTTCGCACGGTCGTCGTAGTGGATGTACTGTTCTTAGATTGCCGGCGGGAGTGTAGCGAAGCAATATATGCGGTGCTCACGAGGGTGAATGAACCCAAGCTCACATTTTCGAAACTCAGTGATGCGTGTCACGGATATTAAAACATGCCATGGACTTCATCCTTAAGGTTAGACGGCGTGTGGGTCCGGGCTTTATTAGCAGCCCGTCAGGCCCGTGCCACACGCAAGCGGGAAGCGGGAGCTGTATCGGCGTACGCATACTTGCATGTGTTCGGTGTGCGGTTTTTAAAGCAAAAGCGTTTCTTGCCTCATAAATGGCGTCGTTAAAGCGTGCCCGCACGAGCTCTCATTCATCCATTGCATGGGTAAATAATATAATATTTTATTATGCAGTTATGCAAACAGCGGGAATAATGAAGTCATCGATGTGTTCCATTAGTTGGTTAATTAATCAAATGAACCAATTATTACTTGAATTAGTCAGTTACTCAACGAATCATGGGTCATTTCATTATTTAGGTGATTTAACTAATTATTTACCTGAAATATTTCCTTAGAAATTGCCGGATCTCTTCGTCAGCAAGGTAAATTAGTTATATTACTCATTTAACCAATAATTCAATTACAATAATTGTTTAAGCGGCAAAAGCAAAGGAACGAACCCGAAGCAACTGTGCACGAAAGCAGTCTTCACTGTAGCCCTGTAATTTTTTTATTGCGATAAAATGCCGTGTCGCGCAAAACGGGCATTTACAGATATAGGTACAGACCGCGGATTCCCGTAGGAATTTCAGCTAGAGCCCACTGTGGGGTCCCAACGTACAGTCATCCCTAATTCCTTATCTTAAGCCTCTGTTATACCAGGTGCCCTCACTAGGGTACAGACAGGGGCTAGCCCATTATATGAAACACCACTCGGCATACAAATTTAAAACCAAGCCGCGTGAATATGCCTGCCTGGTATAGGTCTAACGTGCCTCATTCGGGACCCACGGTTCTCAGAGGGTTCGATTTCTATGACCTTCCTACTTCAAGGAAGCTACTCGAGCTGGCAGGTCCTGGCAATTCGGCCATGTAGTGTAGTCTGGTGACGTCACAAACAACGCCGGCCAGACCGTGCCCAGCTATGTCACCCTCCAGATGCCTCCAGCCAGAGGCATGCCTTTGGTTTCTCGCTCGCAACTCCCACAATGACGAGGCCTTAATTTCAGACTTTCGCGTTAGTAAATGCAGCGCAGCGCTAACACACTGTCGTCGCATTATGATGATTAAGCTATCCTGTAATTTTGCAGGGAGAGTTATTATACGATTGTTTTATGAACATGCATATAGTCTATACAATACACGCGAAATGTTGTGGTGTTTATAAGAATTGGCACGTCAGACCGCGCCAACCATGTAATAGTATACGACCCTTATGATGGCTGCTTAGAAAACGACCACAGACTAGGCACGCGCCCTAATTATAGTGAGGAGAGAATTCTGTCAGGTTTACCTAATTCAAATGGCAGCTTATGTAGGGTTTCATGTTGCTCCCCGCATATATGATGACACAGATTTCGCATTCTCATGTTCTACCTTCAAGGCTTAAAAAAGTAAAAATACAGAGATTCTACACTAAGCAGATGCCACATCTAGCCGCATCGACTTCTTTTTTGCGGTTCGTATCTCAGAATGCGCACATCGTTTGACCAAGATATTGTGTTTCGCATTCTCTTTTCAGGCTGTTCACGGATAGCAATCACGGAAGTGGCAGCGTACTTTGCAGATCACGTTTCGCGTACCGCGAATTTGTCGCTTGAATCCCTTCTGCTCGGTCAACAAAACGCCGGCGATGCCTACCTTTTGTTTACCTTTATCCTCCCCTGTTCTCTGGATGCAGTTCTTTGCATATATTGAGGTAGAATGAGTGCTATCACCTTTTTTTTACCGCATTTCCGTAGCAGGGAAACAGACACCATGCTAGCAAGAACAGCTTTTAGTGCATTGTGGTTCAGCGTCCCTCCTTTGTCATTCCCTTGCAGACGAAGGGCGCCTGCACTTGAAACTCACAACCTCACCTTCACCCATATGTTCACTGACATTCACTCATTCACCTACCCACTCATCCATTCATTCGCTCATTCACTCACTCACTCACTCACATATTCACTCTCACTCATTCACTCCTTCACCCACTCACCCACACTCACTCGCTCTCTCCCTCGCTCATGCATTCACTTTCTCATCTACCATTCGCCCACTCAATCACTAACCCATTCATCCTCACTCACTCACTCACTCACTCACTCACTCACTCACTCACTCACTCACTCACTCACTCACTCACTCACTCACTCACTCACTCACTCACTCACTCACTCACTCACTCACTCACTCACTCACTCACTCATTGATTCATCATTCAATCAGTCAATCACCCACTCACTCTCTCATTCACTACTTATTCACTCACGTACTCACTCATTCAATCACTCCTTCACTCACACTCACTCATTCACTCACTCCTTCACCATGTCAATCACGAAATAACCCACTTTGGTGTATAACTTGACTTAATTGTATATGTGTACAAGGCAGAGGGACCACAACGCTAGGCGCCAGCATCCTAAACACAGGCGGAGGGGGGAGTTGTAGGAAGAAGAGGGTGACCCGTCAATCAGGCTGGTTTTGAACTACGAGTTTGGTACAAATTTTGCTTGCGCTCCCGTTAAATCAGCTCAAAAAACGTATTTCAGTCACCTGTTCGAGGCGTTTTGTCGGCAGACACGCAATGTTGCAGTTTTCATCGCAGCATAAGCAAGGCAGTCGACCGAATACAGTGAGAAGGCACATGCAGTTTCTTATGGCGCCTCCTGCAGTTGCTTCAATGTACAGATGCCAATAGCGTCAGGGCCCTGATACGACGCATACACTATTGAACGCTTTCAATGCTGCTTCATAGTTGTCCCAAGCAGGCAGGATGTGATACCTAAAGGAGGAAGATGACTTTTTCTTCGTTTATGTGCAATGGTTGGGGGCCCACCGATTAGCAGAGTGTACGTTCTAACCCACGGTCGTACTTCGTTGGCACTCTTCTGCACTGCCTGCTTTCGCCTCTTTTCTATTGGCGCTTGCCCAGCCTCTGTTACAGAGGCCTGCGAAGAACATTCCTCAGTGACTGGGACCTCTGATCTCACAGATTCCAGCTCTCAGTCATAGAGGAGCAGAGGACGGAACTGGGAAATGAATCTCTAGAAATTGCGGTTTTTGCTTCTGGTTCCAGACTGGGCTGGACACTTTTGTTTGGATAGCAAAACATGACACGGGCTGGCGGTCTTTTCGGCGTGTGACCCCTCGCCATCGTTGAATGGCAGCGCGTGACACACGTTTTTATGTCGTCTGGAAACGCAAGAGGAGAAATCAAATCATTACAAAAAGCTTCGAGCAGCGCTGGCTCTGGTACCGGCTTCTCCAAATATGTTAGACTGTGCAGCCTCTGATCTTATTCATTACAGCCGCGGGCCCACGACTTTATCCCGGATGTTGCAAGCTAAAGCGAAACTATAAAGAGAGGAAAAACGCCACAAGACAACTCTTTCTTGAGACAGTACTACTACGCATACCGGTATGCGTCTACGTCAGTACGTCTGCGGCAAGCTAAATCTCTCTAATATGAAGAAGCAAATACGTGTGGGAGAGCGAGAATGTTACGCTCGGAAGTTCCGTGCAAGAAAGACAACTGTCACAGAATAAACAGATGCCTAGAGTCCCTTCCCCCTCCCCCTCTCCAATTCAGTTCAACCCCTTTCCACCAAATTGGCTCCAGCAAAGCCAGGCATATCGGGGTTACAGTGAAAGAGTTTGTGTATTTTAGGCACCAGTACTCTTTTTTTACACAGCTGCCTTGATCACGTTAATCGGTCGGGGAGCCACTATTCAGGGTTCGGTAATAACGGAATTACATTAGAACCTAGAAAACTACACTATAATCAGGAAATATCTTCATGAAAGAAAAGTTGGTTGTTTTTATGTTTGTTTTTTTTCGCAGAGACGACACCTTCGGTCTTTAGTGACAGAAAAAGACGGCAGCTGCGTTTTCGCGGTGCCTTCAAGGGTGACATACCTTCCTCTGTATGTGTTTCATTTTGAGCCACCGTTATAGAATTCGCGCACGACTGACTCACAGTCTGGCAATGCGATGGTAAAGTGACGGACTACCACCGTACAGAGAGAGAGAGAGAGAGAGAGAGAGAGAGAGAGAGAGAGAGAGAGACGATAGGTAAGTTTAAGTTCGAGCAGTTCCACAATGCTCAAACGTGACAGCACAGTGACAGCAGTGGTAGGAGAGCAGGCGAGAAAAATCAAGCGCAAAATTCGGGGAAAATGTCGCAGCACCCAAGGATTGACGACTAGCTTCTCGAGGAAAATTGCGAAACTAAGAAACATTCGCAGCGCTGTTCACTAAAGTAGGATGAAGCCTCGAAAGGAAGCTAGGCTTCGTTGCTTTGCAACTGAGTCTGTTTTACCAGGAAGGTGTTGCCTCTTCTTGGAGACACAGCAGATTTGAGGAGATCGATGCGAGGAGGAAAAAGAAAAATGAGAGCATAGAGTAATGCAATTTTAGCTCTCAAAGAGGGATGGCATACAGGAAGCGAAGACTACGTGCTTAAAGTAAAAACCTTTCACGCCACCAGGAGGACTTTTACTTGGAGGTACGGAGAAAATGAACCAAAAATGTCAAAGCGGGTTCCACATGGCGTTCCGTTTCCTGCTAGTATTCGTTATTCTAGGCTTCTTGTATTGGTGCCATAAGGTTTGCTATATAGTTTGGCACTCGGATTGCGCTAAGGGCTTGCACATCGAGGCCTCAATAAAATTTACGCAAAGTTATAGTCCTGGTAAGATTTTACGAATAAAGTCTAGAACTATATTACCACTACTTACGTTCCCATCTTTGAACTATGATCATAAGGTGAGGATATAAATTAAACATACCGCAGGTTCATCGACTTCCTTGTTTTTCACTAGAAACTGTTTCATGGTCACAAGTTGCATTCATTAATGTGTAGAAAGACCATATCAAGGTGGCCGAGCTTCCTACGTTGTGAAACGGGTGATTCATGTGGGCCCTTGAAAATTTTTCCACACAATACGCTGCACGGACAAGGAAACGGCATGCATATCTGAAGAAGTATAGAGCCTTTGAATAAATAGGAATGGTGAGATGGATTGTGTAAGTGAGCTAATTTTCCCCTTCATCATCAAGCGTCACTAAAAATCACCGAAAGTCAGTCAGAAAAAAAAAACAGCAATGTTAGGCTTACGATTTCACCCAGAAAGAAGGTTGGTTTAAGGGCACGCAATTGATCTGTTTTAATGAGCAATCTGTAGATAGATCTCCAGCGAAAAATTGACACCGCGCGCAGATGAAGCCGTCGGCAAGCGGGAGGGAGGCACACTGGATTCGTGGCTGCAGCATCCAATTGGATAGGTAGAAGACTTGTCGCATCACATACATGCCTCCAGCGTGTTTAACCACAGTAGTATGCAGTAGTAAAATTTCCTTGAGCATGTACGCAATGCTTGTACATGCATTTAATAAAAAAATACCATATTTACTCGTCAAACTGGATGCAAAGTCTGTGCAGCTGTATAATGACCAATAATAACGAAGTTTCACAAACTTAAGCCAAGTGATTGCGCGAACGCACCTATGTCAGATATAGCTTGACGAAGTAAATCGATGTTCATATTTTTTCATTTATTGTTCTCTTCATGACGCTTTTACCCTAAAGTCTTTTTTATTTCCTGGAAAAAGAAGATGAAGCATGGTGTTCTCTCCGTACAATGTGTCACTCGTGTCGTGTACGTTCAGATATCCTCTGAGCGTGTAAGGATAGATGATCCGATCTCTCACCTCCAGCTCTTCGGAATCTAGATTACAAATCGCAAAACGAGAGGGAGGGAGGTTAGTTTGGTGCCCGGCTTTTGCTGATTGCAAGGAGGAAAGTGTGTCGGAACAAGGACTTCACACACCAAACAAACTCTTCACAGGCGAAATATATAATACAGATGAATGATAAAATATCATTTAAAACACGTGCATGACGTTCGCCGCGTTAACGAAATAGATGCGAATCTCGATTAAGCCAAGGGCTTTATTACAGAAAGCTCGGACGACAACGGTGCTGAAATCTACCAGTGTTAAAGTCAAATAAGCACCAAATATTTCGCTGTGAACTGCGACAGTCCGTAGACTTGAGAGTCATGATGCTGACGCGTCCCGATACAGAAAACTGGGGGGGGGGGGGGGGGGGGGGCGCTCCTTCGCAGGCTGTGGCCGGTATAACAGGCCTTATGCCGGGGACAGGTAGGAGCACTTTTACAGAAGGCAACTGCTGCACGAGTTGATTGTGAGTGAGTAAGAATGAGCGAGTGAATTAGTGAGTAGCGTAGTACGAGCAGAAAGTAAAGTGTAGGGGTTTGTGACTATAGCGTTTGATAGCGCCTCAAGCAATATCAGCATGGAGATAAAAAGAGTGAAACAGTTAGAGAAGAGAAAACTAAACGGAAAGGAAGAGGAAGCCGCGTTTCTAGCAGTAGCCATGATATGGTCTTGGAGGTGGCTGTCAAAGCTCATGTCCTCCAGATAGCCTGGGAAGAACTGGAAGACTTCAGAGGTCTTTTGCCAAGAAGCTGTTTTCTGATTCCGCAGGGACATCCACCTGCACGCCGTTACACCTGAGCATTGCCTGCTGAGTGGCGAAGGATGAGCACTACAGATGATTTGCCATTTTGTCCCTTAATATCCATCCCATGAGCAGGCCTCCGAGGAAGCCAGACCGTTTCTGTGCAGCCTGGCTTCCTCGGAATTCTACTCGTAGGATGGATATAAGAAGACAAAACGGCACCTGAGCACCCGCACGAAGGGGCGGCATTAGTGAACTGTGTCCTCTTTTGGAGCTTTTGGGCAGAACAAGCTGGGGTGGAGTTTCTCAGGAGGCATATATCTCTAGGGGCTTTGTTCATAGTTGATGCTTTTTAATGTATTTGGCGGTGTCCGGGGTACCACTGCAGAGGAGCAGCAGAGGAGCACCAGAGGGGCTCGGTTGGCTTTCTTGGCTATTGTGACCGCTGCTTCATTAACGAAAACATGAGAGTGGACCGGGACCCAGAGAAGCTGTACGACCCATGTCACGAGAGCACATTTGGCCGTGCCTGGAAGTCAGTCCGCATGCAACGATTACGGTACAGTGTGAGTTCAGAAGTTTCACGGTTGAAGCCAAGCATTCCACCGCAGCCGTCCGGTAACTCTCCGGAAGAATGGAGCCTACACTTCATAGATGGGCGCATTCAGCCAGCTTCTTAAAGTAGTCGCAAACTGCTATCCAAGGCAAAATGCTGGTGTGGTGCTTTTGATTTGAGCAAGCCTTGGCGGGCTCACCTAAAGCGCATATGCAGGTATGTTCCTTGTCCGAGAAGGATAAAAGTGGTAGCAGTTTACTGCTCCTTACAATTCTTCGAAGGCCTGACAAAAGGTACGATTGCGGCAGTGCAAGAAGGCGTTTCAGGAGGGACGGCCATCTCTAGCAACGTGAATGAAGCCGATATGAAGGATGACAATGTGAGGAGCAATATGGGCCATTATTCAGGCCCTATTATCCACCAATGTATACCAGGAATGGCAGAGTAGGGCCAGAACAGCTATTGATGACAGATCACCGCCGCCCTTCAATGGCAAGCTGCTGTCTCACTGTTATCTGAACCAGATGAGGTGCGCAGCGGTATTGAGATAGTGCCGTGCAGAAGGGTCCTACACGACTTACATGTCTGCGGCGCTCAGCGTCAGTACATTCCTACTCTTCCGCCGATGAACGCTTCTTCAGTGGTCAGGCACAGGAAAATTTTCTGGAAACTCGGAGTTGCTTCTCAGCAAAGTGCAGAGCGCATGTCTTGATTCGATCAACGCCACGCGCTCACCACTCTTAAACAGAGATGAATTTAAAGAATATAGATGTCTGCACGGCGCTCGCTGGTTCTAGGCCTTCGCGCTGCACCTGCTTAACAAATGTCCGCTAATTTCTTCATAGGTATCAAGTATAATCTCTGCATCTTTCTCTCAGAACGAAGTAATGCCGAGTCGTTCTTCATGGGCTAAGTTCAAGTAAAATATTTAGTAATAACAGTAAATTCGCCTTCGTGCATGCTGCTGATTATAGGGCGATTTCTCTCCTGTGCTGAATGGCCGCCAGCCTGCAGATATGCGCAAAGTTTCGGGCCGCATACTGTAGAGTTCGGATCGCGGAACTTGATCCTGAAGAACTCACCTTTTGTTCGCCTTCAAAAGAGGACAACGCGTCCCGAGTGAATTGGTAGCAACTCCTCCTACCCGCTGTTTTGCTGATCTGTTTCATTGAGAGAGCGCTGTCTTTCGGCCGTTCAGTGAGATCAGGGGGTTGGCTCCAAGAAACTCCGGTTCGATGCCACAGCGGCGTAAGTATGGCATCTGCTATTTTAGGAATCGGGCAAAAATAAGATACCTGTGCTTGTTCCTTCACTGGCTGCTGTGATTTTCTCCTTACATCCCTGCTCATTGTGTGCAAAAATGTGCTTGAATAGATACAGAAACTCTGAGCGTTTTCACAAGCGAAGGTGTCCTATTCTGTGTGGACGTCAGAATCAATACAAAGCAGATGTGCGGGTCCGAATCGCCGGTGACAGCGCGGTAGCGAAACAATCTTGGAGGGTCGACCATGATCTCAAGAAGAAAAGCGGCGCTTGGGCCCACAAGTGTAAATCAACGTGATACAATTCATTTGGGCACCGCGCTTACTGACGGTTCTTCTTTTTAAAATGTCGATTGCACAGGGAATATTTAACTTCATTCGCATCTATTATAGAATGCGGACCCCTTCATGGATCACTGCCTTGTCGTGGCGGAGGGGCTTGCGAAACTCGATGAAGTCGTGAGCTCTGCTGTGTAGGGCCACCCAAGATAGACAGGTCACGGCAGAGAGTTCTGACAAAATGTGATTCACTGGAGAAGGTAATGGCAACCCACTTCAGTATTTCCTGCCAAGAAAACCCTATGGCCAGTCACAATACCATTAATGATATGGCGCCGGAAGATGAGCCCCCCAGGTTGGAAGGCGTCCCACATGTTACTGGGGATGAACAAAGGGCGATTCCTAGTAGCTCCAGGACGAATGAAGCGGCTGGGCTAAAGCCAGAAGGACGCTCAGTTGTGGATGTGTCGGGAAGCGACCGGAAAGTCCGATGTTGCAAGGAGATATATCACATAGCAACATGGAATGTAAGATCTATGACGCAAGGTAAACTGGATGTCATCAAGCGAGAAATGGACAGATTGAACATTGATATCTTGGGTATCAGCGAGCTCAAGTGGACCGAAATGGGAGAATTTAACTCCGGCGACCATTATGTCTTTTATTGTGGGCACGAATCCAAGAGAAGGAATGGGTCGCTCTCATAGTAAACAGAAGAATGGGCAAAGCAATGCTAGGGTACAACCCCAACAACGACCGAAAGATTTCACTTCGGATCCAAGGTCACCCTTTCAACATAACAGTTATCCAAGTCTATGCACCGACCACTACTGCTGAAGAAGCTGACGTTGAGAGATTTTATGCGGACCTACAATGCCTTTTAGACCGCACCCCATCATCAGACGTCGTTTTTCTCATAGGAGACTGGAATGCTAAGGTAGGGAGTGAAGAAATATCCGGAATTACAGGCAAGTTCGGTCTTGGTGAGCCAAATGAAGCTGGGCAGAGGCTAGTAGAGTTTTGTCAAGAAAACAACCTGACCATAGCGAATACTCATTTTCAACAGCACAAGAGGCGCCTGTACACATGGACTTCACCGGACGGTCTGTACAGGAATCAGATCGATTATATTATTTGCCGGCAGAGATGGAGAAGCGCTATACAGGCAGTAAAAACAAGGCCTGGGGCCGATTGTGGCACCGATCATCAGCTTCTTGTTGCCAAGATTAAGCTTCGATTGAGGAAAACGCAGAAAACTAGAAGGCCTTTCAGGTATGATCTGGATCAAATTCCATTAGAATATGCTGTGGAAGTGAGGAATCGATTTCAAGAATTAGATCTAGAAGACAAAGAGCCCGAATAGATGTGGACTGATGTTCGTGATATAATACAAGAAGTTGCTGCTAAGGTAGTTCCAAAGCAAAAGAAATGCAAGAAAGCAAACTGGTTATCTGATGAGGCTTTGCAAATAGCTGAGGAAAGGAGGATGGCAAAAGTTATGGGGGAAAGAGAAAGATACAAGGTTCTCAATGCGGATTTTCAGAAAATAGCAAGGAGAGATAAGAATGCCTTCCTGAACATACAGTGCCAAGCAGTTGAGGACAACAGCCAATTAAGGAACACAAGAGCTCTGTATAAGACAATCAAAGATATCAAAGGAAGCTTCTGTGCTAAGCTGGGCGTGATAAAGGACAAACGAGGCAAGGACCTCACTGAAGCCTCAGAGATAAAGAAGAGGTGGCAGGATTACACAGAAGAACTGTACAAGAAGGACCCGTATGTGCAAACTCAACATAAGACGGTTGTGATCACTGATCTCGAGCCGGGCATCCTGAAGAGTGAAGTTGAATGGGCCTTAGCCAGCCTTGCTAAGAACAAAGCTAGCGGAATTGATGGCATTCCAGCTGAGTTGCTTCAAAACCTCAACCATGGCGCTGTTAACATTCTGCATACATTATGCCAGAAGATTTGGACAACCCTGCAGTGGCCACAGGTTTGGAGGAGGTCAGTTTACATCCCCATTCCAAAGAAAGGCAGTGCCAAAGATTGTTCCAACTACCGCACGATTGCGCCTATTTCGCATGCTATCAAGGTGATGTTGAAAATCCTCCAAGGTAGGCTGCAGCAGTATGTGGATCGGGAGCTTCCGGACGTGCAAGCTGGGTTTCGCAAGGGGAGAGGAACTAGAGACCAAGTTGCCAACCTTCGCTGGATCATGGAAAAAGCAAGAGAGTTCCAGAAACCCATCTACTTCTGCTTTATTGATTATGCGAAAGCGTTTGACTGCGTAGATCATAGCAGATTGTGGCAAGCTCTCCAAGAGATGGGAGTTCCAATTCACCTTATCTGTCTCCTCAAGAACCTGTATGAAGGGCAAGAGGCCACAGTCAGAACTGGGCATGGTCTTACTGATTAGTTTCCGATTGAGAAAAGAGTGAGGCAAGGCTGCATACTGTCGCCTTGCCTATTTAACCTATATGCAGAGTGCATCATGAGGAAGGCCGGTCTGGACGAGTCTTCAGCTGGAGTGAAGATTGCTGGAAAACGTATCAACAACCTTAGATATGCGGATGATACCACTTTAATGGCAGAAAGTGAAGTGCAACTCAAGAGACTTCTGATGCGCGTACAAGAAGAGAGTGAGAAGTTTGGGCTTAAACTGAACATTAAAAAGACAAAGATCATGGCGTCTTGCCCTATCAAGTCCTGGAGCATCAAGGGACAAGAAGTGGAGGCTGTGACAGATTTTCTCTTCTTGGGCTCCAAGGTTACCTCGGAAGGAGACTGCAGCCATGAAATTAGGAGACGCCTGCTTCTTGGAAAGAGAGCAATGGTTAGCCTTGACCGCCTAGTAAAGAGCAGAGACATTAATCTGCCAACCAAGATCCTTATAACTCGTGCTATGGTCTTTCCAGTTGTGATGTATGGATGCGAGGGTTGGACCGTGAAAAAGGCTGACCGCCGAAGAATTAACGCGTTTGAATTGTGGTGCTGGCGAAGGCTCCTGAGAGTTCCTTGGACTGCCAGAAGATCAAATCAGGCAATATTGTCGACCATAAACCCTGACTGCTCATTGGAGAGTCAAATTCTAAAGTTAAAGCTCAGCTACTTTGGTCATCTGATGAGAAGAGAGGAGTCGCTGGAGAAAGATTTGATGTTGGGAAAGGTTGGGGGTCGCCGGAGAAGGGGTAGGCAGCGAACGCGATGGTTAGATGGCATCCTCGAGGCACTGCAGATGAAGTTATGTGATGTTAGGAAGATAGTGAGAGACCGGAAGGCGTGGCGTGACTTGGTCCATAGGGTCACGAAGAGTCGGACACGACTGAACGACTGAACTGATAGAATGCGGAAGCCAGACGTTCCGTGCAGCATCAGAAGGTTAGTGGGAAACACTTGATTTTTATCGCGTGCAAAAAATAGTTATATATATATATATATATATATATATATATATATATATATATATATATATATATATATATATATATATATATATATATATATATATATATATATATATATATATATGGTTTGGTTTGGTTTGTGGGGTTTAACGACCCAAAGCGACTCAGGCTATGAGAGACGCCGTAGTGGAGGACTCCGGAAATTTCGACCACCTGGGGTTCTTTAACGTGCACTGACATCGCACAGCACACGAGCGCCTTGCTTTATATATATATATATATATATATATATATATATATATATATATATATATATATATATATAAGCAGAAAATCGAAGGGAATATGTGAGGCTCGTTCTGTTACAATTAAAGGAGCCAACAATCTACGAGTCCAAGGTAAACGTATGGGGTTGTTATTATTATTTTTGATATTTGACCTTAACCAGAATTAGTCCTGTGATGAGTTTCGGGAGAAAGTGCTCTGGACGCAATATTCAGAGGTAGTGGATGTGACTTCCACTTTCGGCGCGTTGGTTTTCCTTACGCTTTGCATTTATATTCTTGGTCCTTAAAATCATCACAAGATAATTCTGGTCAAGATCCACCGTTGGCTCCTTTACTTATATATATATACAAAATATAGTCGACGACAAAGCGGAGACAATCAGTGGCTAGTTGACGTAGACGATAAAGTGGTTGCTAGTTGGCGTAGACGACGAAGTTGGTTGCCTGGAACCGCGCTCAGGCCGCTGCTCGGACCGCTCTCGGACTTCGACAGCCTTCTAGGCTCAGGGCATTGCCTGATCGTTTGGCGCAATACCTATTACAATATATATATATATATATATATATATATATATATATATATATATATATATATATATATATATATATATATATATATGGAGAGAGAGAGCGAAAGAGAGGGCTACATTTTGCAGGAAGTAGGAATGCAATTGTGCTGACCTGCATGATCCAGCAAGTGTGCGCCACGCTCGCTCGCACGAATAGTCACGCAACACACAAAACAATTCTCACGGACATGTTGCGTGCCCCGGCTAATGCAGTCGAGTTGTTTTGAAGAGCAAATAAGGCACTGGATGAGGTTATGGGAGAGGAACGAAAACAGGCCATTCGGACTACAATCCAAAGTTCGCATAAGGCTGTACTCATGCTCTGAGATTGGCCGAAGCATTTTTCAATGCGTGAAGCCCTTCCTTCCGAGGGAGGTCGAACGGTTCATATTAAGGAGATTATACTGAATAGCCGTGGTTTTTCTTTTAAGTTCTTAAAAGCTTTAAGTGAATCATTATGCGCAGTCTGCGTGGCTCTACTAATTACGGAAATCACGAAGTGAAGCTCACGCCTGCGTCCTGTAGGTAACGGCCACAGGCGATGTTATAAATTTTATTCCTGCAACTGCGAGATATCAGATTTTGTCTGAGGCAAAACTGACTAACCACAAAGCTTAGGGATCAGATAGAGGAGATAGTTTAGCAGAGAGTTCAAAGGCATGCAGCGAGCTGCCGCAGGTCGTGTGCGGTGCTCTATCAGGATGGATTCTAGCATCAGTTCTGCCGTCTTGACATTTTCATAACTTTTTTTTACTTTCTTTATTTTGAAAAAATGTGCTCTGTCATGCCTATGCACTCTTTTATGTGTCGAAGATAATGATGGTCACGTCAATATGCGAAAAGCAAGGCGCCCGTGTGCTCTGCGATGTAAGTGCACGTTAAAGAACCCCATTTATTCGAAATTTCGCCAGCCCTCCACTACGGCGTATCCATAGCCTGAGTCGCTTTGGGACTTTAAACCCCCCAAACCAAATCAAGCCAAAAGTTAGTAATGAATAAATAAACAGATCCTATACAGTAATTTGCTATATTGTTGCACTCCGTTTGGCTTTATGGCACATAAGCAGATAAAAATATCATGCACTAAACATTAAGTTGAAATGCTTGTCTTTTGTGTTAACTTTTTTTTTTCAAATCTGTAGTTTGCTTGAGATATTTGTTTCGGTTTGGGACCTAAATATACGCAGCAGATGCGCCTAAGATTGTGTTGATCGTAAAGTATAGTGAAACAATTTTTATCGGTGTTTCGATTTTCGTGTACGAAAACTCTGTTTAATGTCAGCTCGCCTCCATATGTTTCACGAATAACCAGAATGTTTGGATATTTTCTGAGAAAAAGGTACTCATAGTAATCTTTTCACGCCTTTAGCATCTTCATCATTATGCGAATTTGTACGTCATTTAGAAAATTGTATCTATGGCACTAGCACAGGGCGATGAGGTCATGTTGCTGTTGTGTAAGATGGCTGTTTTTCCGATTTCTGTGTGATGCATTTTTGCTTTGTTTGTGTCTGTATTGAGAGACGATTCTTGATTGACTATTGATGTTCATCGTGTTCTGTATTTCTCATTTTTTCGTTTTGTATTTTCCACTCCTGTTACAGCCCCTTATGGTGGCTGACAGTATTAATAAATGAAATGAAATGAATGAAAATAGCAATGTATCTGCAGACCTTGTCTTGCAGGCTTTTAGTTCCACTTTTGCCATCAGTTTTATTTTCGAAAACGTTCTGTATTTCTCATTTTTTCGTTTTGTATTTTCCACTCCTGTTACAGCCCCTTATGGTGGCTGACAGTATTAATAAAGGAAATGATATGAAATGAAATGAATGAAAATAGCAATGTATCTGCAGACCTTGTCTTGCAGGCTTTTAGTTCCATTTTTGCCGTCAGTTTTATTTTCGAAAACGCGCCACATTGATTTTGAATGGAAATCAGACTTATTTGTGCTAAGCGCAGGACAAACTTGAACAGGTAACGTTTTCTACACATCTGATGCTTAGACAATTTAATTTAACAATAAAAAAGTATTACAATAGTCCACGCTGGCCTCAACTATTTTAAGAAAAAACAAACGCAGTCTATTGGTGTTCTATGCCTTTTTAAGCTATTCGCCGCCGGCGCCGGAAACACTTTGAAAGCAAATCTATAAAATTGCTACGCATAGGAAATTTGTGCTATCCCCTGCAGTGAGTGTGTGCATAGCAGTATCTTATAATATCCTACAGTTAAAAGGCGTCCCTGAATTCTGGACCGGTAAGTATAGATGTGCCATTTTGTGCCTAGTCGGTGCAGAACTGCCTAACAAACATGTACTCTTAACCTTGAGGAATGAGGCCAGTGAGCGATAAGTGTGTACAATGTATGTTTCATCAGATTCCCACTGTTTCCACGGGAGTACTAAGAGAATGTTGAGTCTTTGAGAAGCTGTTTTCTTTAGGTTTCTTTTTATGTTAGGGAGGAATGTCTGTTCAAGCAAACGCGCCTACAAAATTCTTCCCACGGTTTAGTGATGTTGCAGTTACACTGAGTTAAAAGGTGTCATCAATGAGCAGTATACGCCGAAGCAGGCTCAGATCGACCCCTGATATGTGTGCGGAAACGTCGATCTATTTTTACTGTTTTATATCTCTAGCTTGCGTACTCTCAGCGGCATTTGTCTGCATCGGGTTGATACGCTAGGCGGCATGCAAGTAAATTGAATGTCGTTGACACCAACTGAGCAATTATTTTGGAAGTATTTCGGCCATGGAAGTCATTTTTATTATAGAAATATATTCTTCTAATGGGCCACTGTATTGAATAAAGCGCATAGATAGCGTTCTAAATATGCGCAAAGATAGTGCTAAACATGTTAGCATTTTCCCGAGGAAGACTTTGTTCCCCAGGTCGTACAGGATCAAAAACCCATTTGTGCGATTGTACTCGCTTAGTGGTCTGTTTTTATGAACTCGTGGCCCTTTGCGTTGATGGAGATCTCTTTTTGTAGAGCTACAAAAATATAGAAGTATTAACGTTAGTTTTTTTTCTAGAGTAAAGGAGACTAAAATACAGTCTTTTCTTTAAGTGTGAACTGCTTTTCAGACTGTACTTCTGAGGCGAAAGAATTTGTAAATAAATATCTGAGCATGCTTAAAAATGCTGACAAATGTCGAGATGATCGCGCTATTCGAGAAGAGAAGTTAACCTAGTAATCAAAACCGTTTCAAAAGATTTCGCAAGGCAAATTTTCAGGACTATATACGCTTCTAACTACTAGGGAAGATTTGGTGACTTCCCAGAATACATGAGTGGCAGGTAACGACTTTTTTTTCCAAGCTTGCGGTATTAATTTGAATGCCACGATCTTGTTAAAACAACTCAATTGTACTGTAAAACAATACAACTCAAGTCTAGCAAAATGAGCCTTCAACGTTGACGATGTAATTAGCTTATTGCTCTGACTCAGAAAAGCCGCTCTAAACCCACAGGCTGACCCTTGTTCAGCAAGAGCAGCCGCCTATCAGTCGACTTCGTTCCGCAGACAACTCGGCAGCAGTAGAAAGCAGCCTCAGCGCGAGTGAGAAGGATAGCGAAAATGGAATACAGATAGAAAGATGCGAGGAACTTAAACGCCGCTGCAGCGGGGCGCAAAACAGCGCAAAGAGTCCGCCGTCCTCTGGATGTCTTGTCTTGGCTGTAGGAGCTCGTTAAAGGTCCGAGAACGCACAAATGGCGTTCCATTTCGCTGCCTAACGAGGCTGGGCTCAAATTTAAGAGGGGATATCAAGTCAGGACTTTCTTGCTATGAATAGAAGAAATAAAACATATGCACAAACCTTATTTCTGCCCCTTCTGACCGTTTGAACTGCGTCACTCTTGGCATAGCGGAAGCCAGATATTTCTAGTCACGATTCTCTCTCTTTCTCTTTCTGTCTTTGTCTCTCTCTCTCTCTTACAGCAATATCTGCATGTAGGACTTTGTTATTGCTGTTGTTGTGGCTGTAGGAAGAAGAAGAACAAAATGCACGGGCCTGCTATTGACTCTGTAGCTGAGCCGCTTCCGCTACCTCGTGCGGACAGAAGAGAAAATAGAGGAGAAAAAGAAGAGGGAGAGAAAGACGCGCGCCGCAACAACAGCCGTCGTCCACCACCGAAACGGTGGCGGGTGCAATGACGGCCGACAACAGTTAAATATTTGGTGGCAAGCTAGCAGTTTACATTAGGTAGCGAAATACTGGAAGTAGTAGGCGAATATGTCTACTTAGGACAGGTAGTAACCGCAGATCCGGACCATGAAAAGGAAATAACAAGAAGAATAAGATTGGGATGGAGCGCATTTGGCAAGCACTCGCAGATTATGACTAGCAGCTTACCGGTATCGCTCAAGAAGAAAGTACAAACAGTTGCATCTTACCTGCACTCACCTATGAGGCTGAAACGTGGAGGCTAAGCAAGAAAGTTCTACTTAAGTTGAGGACAACCCAGAGGGTTATGGAACGAAAAATGGTAGGGGTAACATTAAGAGATAGAAAGAGTGCAGAGTGGGTCAGAGAAATAACTCAAGTTACCGACATTCTAGTGGAAATTAGGAAGGAGAAAGGGGCATGGGCAGGACATGTAGTGCGAAGAGAGGATAACCGATAGTCGATTAGGGTAACAAACTCGATTCCAAGAGAAGGAAAGCGTAGCAGGGGACGGCAGAAAGTTAGGTGGGCGGATGAGATTAAGAAGTTCGCAGGGGTCAAGTGGATGCAGCTAGCACAGAACCGGGTTAAGTGGAGAAATATGGGAGGCCTTCGCCCTGCAGTGAGTATAATCAGGCTGCTGCTGCTGCTGCTCAGGGGTCAAGTGGATGCAGCTAGCACAGAACCGGGGTAAGTGGAGAAATATGGGAGGCCTTCGCCCTGCAGTGAGTATAATCAGGCTGCTGCTGCTGCTGCTGCTGCTGCTGCTGCTGCTGCTGCTGCTGCTGCTGCTGCTGCTGCTGCTGCTGCTGCTGCTGCTGCTGCTGCTGCTGCTGCTGCTGCTGCTGCTGCTGCTGCTGCTGCTGCTGCTGCTGCTGCTGCTGCTGCTGCTGCTGCTGCTGCTGCTGCTGCTGCTGCTGCTGCTGCTGCTGCTGCTGCTGCTGCTGCTGCTGCTGCTGCTGCTGCTGCTGCTGCTGCTGCTGCTGCTGCTGCTGCTGCTGCTGCTGCTGCTGCTGCTGCTGCTGCTGCTGCTGCTGCTGCTGCTGCTGCTGCTGCTGCTGCTGCTGCTGCTGCTGCTGCTGCTGCTGCTGCTGCTGCTGCTGCTGCTGCTGCTGCTGCTGCTGCTGCTGCTGCTGCTGCTGCTGCTGCTGCTGCTGCTGCTGCTGCTGCTGCTGCTGCTGCTGCTGCTGCTGCTGCTGCTGCTGCTGCTGCTGCTGCTGCTGCTGCTGCTGCTGCTGCTGCTGCTGCTGCTGCTGCTGCTGCTGCTGCTGCTGCTGCTGCTGCTGCTGCTGCTGCTGCTGCTGCTGCTGCTGCTGCTGCTGCTGCTGCTGCTGCTGCTGCTGCTGCTGCTGCTGCTGCTGCTGCTGCTGCTGCTGCTGCTGCTGCTGCTGCTGCTGCTGCTGCTGCTGCTGCTGCTGCTGCTGCTGCTGCTGCTGCTGCTGCTGCTGCTGCTGCTGCTGCTGCTGCTGCTGCTGCTGCTGCTGCTGCTGCTGCTGCTGCTGCTGCTGCTGCTGCTGCTGCTGCTGCTGCTGCTGCTGCTGCTGCTGCTGCTGCTGCTGCTGCTGCTGCTGCTGCTGCTGCTGCTGCTGCTGCTGCTGCTGCTGCTGCTGCTGCTGCTGCTGCTGCTGCTGCTGCTGCTGCTGCTGCTGCTGCTGCTGCTGCTGCTGCTGCTGCTGCTGCTGCTGCTGCTGCTGCTGCTGCTGCTGCTGCTGCTGCTGCTGCTGCTGCTGCTGCTGCTGCTGCTGCTGCTGCTGCTGCTGCTGCTGCTGCTGCTGCTGCTGCTGCTGCTGCTGCTGCTGCTGCTGCTGCTGCTGCTGCTGCTGCTGCTGCTGCTGCTGCTGCTGCTGCTGCTGCTGCTGCTGCTGCTGCTGCTGCTGCTGCTGCTGCTGCTGCTGCTGCTGCTGCTGCTGCTGCTGCTGCTGCTGCTGCTGCTGCTGCTGCTGCTGCTGCTGCTGCTGCTGCTGCTGCTGCTGCTGCTGCTGCTGCTGCTGCTGCTGCTGCTGCTGCTGCTGCTGCTGCTGCTGCTGCTGCTGCTGCTGCTGCTGCTGCTGCTGCTGCTGCTGCTGCTGCTGCTGCTGCTGCTGCTGCTGCTGCTGCTGCTGCTGCTGCTGCTGCTGCTGCTGCTGCTGCTGCTGCTGCTGCTGCTGCTGCTGCTGCTGCTGCTGCTGCTGCTGCTGCTGCTGCTGCTGCTGCTGCTGCTGCTGCTGCTGCTGCTGCTGCTGCTGCTGCTGCTGCTGCTGCTGCTGCTGCTGCTGCTGCTGCTGCTGCTGCTGCTGCTGCTGCTGCTGCTGCTGCTGCTGCTGCTGCTGCTGCTGCTGCTGCTGCTGCTGCTGCTGCTGCTGCTGCTGCTGCTGCTGCTGCTGCTGCTGCTGCTGCTGCTGCTGCTGCTGCTGCTGCTGCTGCTGCTGCTGCTGCTGCTGCTGCTGCTGCTGCTGCTGCTGCTGCTGCTGCTGCTGCTGCTGCTGCTGCTGCTGCTGCTGCTGCTGCTGCTGCTGCTGCTGCTGCTGCTGCTGCTGCTGCTGCTGCTGCTGCTGCTGCTGCTGCTGCTGCTGCTGCTGCTGCTGCTGCTGCTGCTGCTGCTGCTGCTGCTGCTGCTGCTGCTGCTGCTGCTGCTGCTGCTGCTGCTGCTGCTGCTGCTGCTGCTGCTGCTGCTGCTGCTGCTGCTGCTGCTGCTGCTGCTGCTGCTGCTGCTGCTGCTGCTGCTGCTGCTGCTGCTGCTGCTGCTGCTGCTGCTGCTGCTGCTGCTGCTGCTGCTGCTGCTGCTGCTGCTGCTGCTGCTGCTGCTGCTGCTGCTGCTGCTGCTGCTGCTGCTGCTGCTGCTGCTGCTGCTGCTGCTGCTGCTGCTGCTGCTGCTGCTGCTGCTGCTGCTGCTGCTGCTGCTGCTGCTGCTGCTGCTGCTGCTGCTGCTGCTGCTGCTGCTGCTGCTGCTGCTGCTGCTGCTGCTGCTGCTGCTGCTGCTGCTGCTGCTGCTGCTGCTGCTGCTGCTGCTGCTGCTGCTGCTGCTGCTGCTGCTGCTGCTGCTGCTGCTGCTGCTGCTGCTGCTGCTGCTGCTGCTGCTGCTGCTGCTGCTGCTGCTGCTGCTGCTGCTGCTGCTGCTGCTGCTGCTGCTGCTGCTGCTGCTGCTGCTGCTGCTGCTGCTGCTGCTGCTGCTGCTGCTGCTGCTGCTGCTGCTGCTGCTGCTGCTGCTGCTGCTGCTGCTGCTGCTGCTGCTGCTTATGATGATGATGAAGCTAGCCCCCGCCACAAGCGGCGGATGACCTACCTGTCCCAACTCCATCAGGGCCAGGAACAGCCTGTAGGACCTTCTGCGGCGGCATCGTACGGTGTTGTACAAAGTCATTTAATTTGACACGACTCGCTCACGCTTAAAAATAAAATATTGACCAGGTGTCCAACTTGAGTTCATTTATGCCTCCTGAAAACGAATGGTGATTTTAAGTATTCATTATTGTTTATTTTATTTCAGTATGCTTACATCGAAAGCAAGACATTATTTTAAGGAGCTGCACCGTGGTGAAAAATGACTGCCTTGTGCCCTTCGTTTGGTAAAATCGATTGACCCGAATCCTGGCACTCTCGCACAAAAAACAAACAAACACACATACTAAAAACAAACAGACATTATGGCTTTACGGCTGCTGACACCTACCCTTCAGGAAGCGACGCTGCAAACGCGGATTGCCGTATCTGCAACCAGCCCTTCCAATCACATTCTCTTTCTTTCCGCCTCTTCCTTATAATTTTCTCCCATGCTTCCATATAATAGAGTTGTTATCCCCTTTTTTACCTCCGTTACGATTTCATTTCATCATCATCATAACCGCTAACATCATCAGCCAAACAGCCTCCTCTGCAGGGCAAGAATTTCTCCCACATTCTTCCAATTACGCAGGTCATTCGCGTGCTGCGGTCGCCTTCTCCCCAAAACTTCCAAATCACCTGGATTTCTGCTAGCCTCTTATACGTATGTCTTCTTTTAGAATATTAATATTTCAGCTTTGTTGCGTGACCCACTCTGTTCTCTTATTACGTCCCTCAAAGTTGAATCTAACATTTTTCTTTCCCTAGCTCCCTGGGCTGCCTTCAGTTTACGTGCAAGCATTTCGTTAGCGTCCGAGTGTTGCTCCCTAGTTGAGCAGCAGTAAGATACTGCTGTTACGTACATTTCTCTTGTGGGGTAGTTACTCATTTATAAGGTACGACTACCAGCCGAATATGCCCCTCATTCATATTCCATTAGTTATAGGCTTCCGGGCTCCAGATCTGCGATCACATTTGCCCTAAATTGATCGCTTATCACTTATAACATCTGACGATTCGCTCACTGTACTGAACCGCTGTTCCTCTCCGCAACTCCTAAAGACTAGTTTTTCAGTTTTTCTGCATATTGAGTTCTATAAAGACCACCCTGCTCTGCCTGTTTAGGCATACGATGACGTATTGAAATTCGCGACCTGTATTGCTTAGCAAAGCGATATCAGGAGCGAATCGCAGATTCCTAAGGCATTCTTCATTAACGTTTGTCCTTATATATTTCCAATCAATACAACTGAGAAACTACTGCAAATATAACGTCAAGAGTACTAGACATACCATGGCTCTTTTCATGAATCCCTTTTTAACTGATATCACTTCAGCTTATTTAGGAAGGACCACGGAGGCTGAGCTTGCACTGCGGATTTTTTTCCAGTAAATTACATGTGCCTCTAATAAACCCTGGTTCCCTAATTCCTGCATAACTAGTGGGATATCAATCAATCAATCAATCAATCAATCAATCATTTTATTTCAATAAATAGAGAAATTGCAAAAAAAAAAATGTTGGGCCAATAGCCGAAGCTAGTTTAGGCCCGTACATACATACATACATATACACAGCAGTGGAGACACGCTAAAGGACATTTAACAAATGTTTTCAGGCTTATACACAAGCAAACGTAACAATCAATGAGCGCATAACAGCAAAGAAATGAAAAGCAGGCATGCACATACACAAATTATTTTAGGCTTGCATAATTGAGAGAACACGGAAAACAGTTCCCTATGTGAAGAAAATGAATACCACGGCTAGATATTTAGATATTTATAGGATATCTTTATCTAGCGTGATATAATTAAAACCATGCTCATATCCTAAACGTTCTTTTTCGCTCCTATTTTAGAGTATTTATCATCATCATCATCATCATCATCATCATCATCAGCCTGATTATACCCACTGCAGGGCGAAGGCCTCTCCCATATTTCTCCACTTAAACCGGTTCTGTGCTAGCTGCATCCACTTGACCCCTGCGAACTTCTTAATCTCATCCGCCCACCTAACTTTCTGCCACCCCCTGCTACGCTTTCCTTCCCTTGGAATCTTGTTTGTTACCCTCAGCGACCATCGGTTATCCTCTCTTAGCACTACATGTCCTGCCCATGTCCATTTCTTCTTCTTAATTTCCACTAGAATGTCGGTAACTTGAGTTATTTCTCTGACCCACTCTGCACGCTTTCTATCTCTTAATGTTATCCCTACCATTTTTTCGTTCCATAGCCCTCTGGGTTGTCCTCAACTTAAGTAGGACTCTCTTGGTTAGCCTCCACGTTTCAGCCCCATAGGTGAGTACAGGCAAGATGCAACTGTTGTATACTTTCCTCTTGAGCGATACCGGTAAGCTGCTAGTCATAAACTGCGAGTGCTTGCCAAATGCGCTCCATCCCAATCTTATTCTTCTTGTTATTTCCCTTTCATGGTCCGGATATGCGGTTACTACCTGTCCTAAGTAGACATATTCGCCTACTACTTCCAATATTTCGCTACCTAATGTAAACTGCTGTTCCTTCCCGAGGCTGTTGAACATTACCTTAGTCTTCTGCATATTGATTTTCAAGCCTACCTTTCTACTTCTCCTGTCTAGGTCATCAATCATTATTTGCAGTTCATCCCCCGAATTGCTTAGCAAGGCAATGTCATCAGCAAATCGCAGATTACTGAGGTATTCTCCATCTACCCATATCCCTAACTGCTCCCATTCCAAGTCTCTGAATACTTCTTCTAAACAAGCTGTGAATAGTACTGGGGAGATTGTGTCTCCTTGCCTAACACCTTTCTTTATGGGAATTTTGTTACTTGCTTTATGCAGAACTATGGTTGCTGTGCAGCCACTATATATATCTTTCAGCACTTTCATGTACGGCTCGTCTACCCCCTGATTTCGCAATGCCTGCATCACCGCCGAGGTTTCAACTAAGTCAAATGCTTTTTCGTAATCAATGAATGCTATGTATAAGGGCTGGTTATATTCCGAGCATTTTTCTATCACCTGATTGATGGTATGGATATGATCGATAGTAGAGTACCGTTTCCGAAACCCTGCTTGATCCTTTGCTTGATTGCAGTCTAAGGTTGTCCTGATTCTATTAGCGATTACCTTAGTAAATACCTTATACGTAACAGATAGTAAGCTGATTGGTCTGTAATTTTTAAGGTCCTTAGAGTCCCCTTTCTTATGGATGAGGATAATGTTTGCATTCTTTAATGGTTCCGGTACCGTCGATGACACCAGGCACTGCGTATACAGGGTGGCCAGTTTTTCTAGCACGATATCCCCCCCGTCCTTCAGCAAATCTGTAGTTATCTGATCCTCTCCAGCTGATTTCCCCCTTTTCATAGTATTTATGCCCATCGGTAAACCCTACATTCGTGATTGGACCGGATCGCTGGCTATACATTCGCTCGATGCACATATAGAAAATAAGTGGCATCAGACTACGGCCGCGTCCTGAGAGGTTGCTTTCTTGATTTAAGCAAATTTTTTATTCATTGTGTTTTCAAGGCGAAACGGAGACGTAGTGAGAAATAATGAAAAAGCACAATATATGCACTGACTTGCAGTTTATGCATGGAGATATCGTATCCCAAACGAAGAATATAACGATCAATAAAATGTCTCATCTACTCTTTCACAGGACAATTGCTATTAAATGTTTCTTTCTTGGAGCGCGATTGAACGATTTGAACATAAGCCATCGCTCCGTACTGTTTCTGGAGTCAATGCTCCTTATCACACACACACACACACACACACACACACACACACACACACACACACACACACACACACACACACACACACACACACACACACACACACACACACACACACACACACACACACACACACACACACACACACACACACACACACACACACACACACACACACACACACACACACACACACACAAGCTGAATATGTGCTGTGTTCACTATCCCCAGCGTTAGCTTATTCCTTTCCAGGCTACATTGCATTTCCTAATCCAACCATGCCAGCTAGCCCAACATTGCGCATTCCTGAGCATCCAATGAGTCTCAGTTTCGATGGTAAGAAATGCCAGCTTGAGAATTAAATTTTTCAGAACGAAGTATTGCTGTTTCTTGTTTCGAGGGTGTTTGAACGGGCCCAGATGTGTTGCAGCATAGGTTCTCAAGTGGGACAACCTCAAGCAGAATTTCTGTTTTCGTGTTGGGGCGTAGGTGGTACAGGTACCAGTGCCTGAATGTCTTACCTATAGTGCACAAATCCTCAGATAACGAACCTAATATATTTCCGATTTGCAGGCGCCGGTTTATAACGCGTCTTTGAGAACGTCTCCAGCCTGCCGTTCGCAACAAATAGACATCGATACTCTGTCTGTGTCCAATTAATGTGACATTCTCTCGACAGCAATAGATGGAATTATAGCGAATAAATTTGAATTTGGAAATTTTCCCACAACTTAATAGCTCAAACACTGGATGTCATGGTGGTTTAGAGATCCACGCGCCGAGAACATGCGCAGCTCATGTCGGCTGATGGCAGTGACACCAATCTGTATTGAGTTTTGCGGTCTCTTATATAGCTTACACTAGCTCCATTTTCGGCCACAGTGGTCTCTTTGCGACCAAAGCGCGATATCTGATCGATACAGGCCAACGTCGCCTTATCATCGATTTCTGTTTTCCTAATCTTGAACACGCCTCAAGTACCTCGCAAGTGATTGCTCTTTTTGAGCTGCGCGAGTAGTGGCGCAGTTATTAGCTAGCGTAAAAAAAGAGGAAAAAATTAAACAGATTAATAACAGCTAAGCGAGTCACTGATCATCATCATCAATAACAGCTAAGCGAGTCACTGATCACTGATCATCATGATGATGATAAGTGATCATCATCACTGATCATCATAATCTTTAATGATTATGAATAAATAAGTAATTACGTTGAGAGTCACGCACGCTTTCTCTTTGTCTGACAAAAGTTCCACTTGAAGAGACGAAAACTATGTGAAACGCGTACGCAGTGTTGTGCGAGAAACCAATGAGGCATCGAATGAATAAAATGGCAGGAACAAAACAGGGAAACAGAGATGAAAAGTGGAGGTGAACCGTTTAAGCACGGACAATGATTACCTGTTGTTTCTAACCCATATGTCTACCAAAGCTAACAATTACAACGAGAACTTTAGCGAGCACAAAACCATCGATACTCGAAAAGTTCGTGTATTCACTGGTGAGGATGCCAATATGACCTAAAATAGCTAAAGCTCTACATGGGGAGCGGGAAGCGTTAATTCCTTGCCAGCTAGACAGAAGCCCTGTAGCGAGTAGCATAATACAATGACAGAATAAATAAACAGCTGCGTGCCGCAACATCAGCATAGCGCTTTTATCGCAAGCCACGGACTACCAAATAGTTCCCCGCCGAGTAAGCATGCTTTACCGGCTTCTCATTATGAGAAATTGGGGGCCGCTGCTATGACTAGAAAAGCGAAGTCTTGCGGCCTATGCGACTCAGTGTAACATGTCCGGTTTTTCTCTAGCTAACTGCAGAGATAAGGGATCAGTGTTTCCCACAAAGGTGACTGCGTATAGACGACGTGCTTAATGTTTATGTCAAAACTGCTTAAAGATTTAACAAAGGGAGTTTATGGAAACAATGCCAAATTTAGGACCTATTTGCGCGACAAACAATGGAGTTTTGAGTATTCTACAGCTCACTCTCTTTTTTGCAGCCACTTAAAATTTAGTATTCAATGTCGCATTTGTCGAAACAAGGAGAAAAACGGTCAGAAGCTCACATTTCCACAGCATGTTTACTCCGTCCCGGAGGGCAATAAATAGTGGCTCGACTCCTCGGCTTTTAGTTTTGAAAATACGTAGAACCTTTTACGACGGCTTTTTTTTTTTTTTTAGAATACGATTTTAGTTGATTTTTTAGGTAAATATTATCTTCTTACCGTTCCTCTCTGCGATATATGTGGCAATTTTTTGTGCTTAAATGCCAAGTATATATTAACTTAGATGGCTTGCCAGCAGTTTACGTACAACTAGAAAAACACTACTGCTCGTGTTTAGAGTAGGTGGCTATAAAATATATCATTACGTTAAGCAAAATTAAGATTATATGAAGATAAGCGATCGAACAGGGATACAAAAGTAAATGATAGTTTACTGACAAAAATGACATTTGCAAAAAAACAACAAACTATCCAAAGAAAAAGAAGCGATAGCATCAAGAGAGAAATATACATCTGCAATAGCAACCAAGTCTTTGTTTTGGTAAGTGAAAGTAGGCCCCTTTTTTCAGTCCTTTGTGGAGGCGTCGCTTCATCTGGTTGTAATATATGCTCCTGTATTACGTAGTTCCGGTTGCAGACATCACCAGTGTCGTTAGGCAAACTATGAAAATTCCTGAACCAAGTAGAATCTTTATATGCAATGGCAGTCGACGAGCAAAAGGCACTAATCTTGTAAGCGAAGCTTCAGGTCGTACAATGTATCAGCCAGCGACTGGATGGTGTCTAAAGGAACGAACATTGACTTGAAAACGTCATCTGCACGATGTAATCAAATTATACTGTTGCCCAAGCGCGTTCATTGCTCCTGCAGTCTTTGCCGAAATGTTAGTGTAGATAGAAAGGCACAACACACACACCGAGGACAGGACACAGTCCTGCCTTTACAGTGTGTGGGTTGTCCCTGTCTTCCTACACTAACCGCCCAGCCAATTCATGCTCCAAATAGCCTGCAAGAATATGCTCTCGCAACTTTCGTACTGTTTATTAATTCTAAATTAGAATTGCTTTCTTTCTCTAACATTTTTTTGGCAGATTGATAATCGTGCTGTATAACCAGCAAGCCATAAAGCACACGTGAAAAATAATGTCATTTACTCGTAATGACCGGACTTGAAAGAGTTAATTCAGCTCATGACTTTCGTCTTTTTTCTTTGATTTGAGCTTAAAAGTGAAACCTGTAGCTGTAAATTCTCCAAAACAAAGCCTATTAGGCTGCGGTTTTGTTTGCATAAGCAGGAGTATCCACGCTGAAGCAGTATTCAGCTCTAATTTTGCTGAGCCTCGCTTCGTTTAGCTTTTTTTTTATAACGTTGATTATTGCCTCAGGACCTAAAGGAATACGTAAAAATAAAATAAAAAGCGATAATAAATGAAAGAGAAAAAAAGTTGGCCGTTCTAATAAAGTCTCAGAGGGAACGATATAATGCGGCCCCTGCGTTCAAGCAATATAAGATGATGGTTTGTCTGGCGAGAGACCCACTGTTGTCACGTGCCGAATTTTTGCCGTCTTTAGTGCCGGGCAAACCTACAAGTGGTGTCTATCTGCCTCACTATTCTGGGAGTTACAGAACGGACACCCTGGACGGGGATATATATAGATAGTATCGAAATTGCCGCCATGATCGAGTCACAGCAGGTTTGAAGGAAACCCGACTCGGATCCTCTGTAGCGCAACCTCCTCTGCTCGGGTAAGACCGCTGGGGAGGGTTACGTGTGCTGCGCCAGAGGTGCTCCTTTCTTGTAAGCAGGACGGTGGCATCATTCATACTGTGGAAGCGTGGCACCGATGAGGGTAGAGTCGCCTGGTGGGTTGCAGAACCTGCAAAACTTTGTGAACTGGCTAGGTCACGTGGGACGCACTCAATTCGAATAGTTTGCCGGATGCGAACCGCCATACGATTTATATTCCGGCAAATTTCTGGGCTGAATCTGACACGTCCGAGTAGACGTGTCACTCGAAGGCCGTCAGTGCGGATGACAATTTTGGCTGTAAACAACAAGGATATGGCGGCCACAGAGAGAAGCGCGACTTGTGCGGCAACCAGCTCAGCGCAGAAGAAGAATGAGGTTCTAGGAATTGATCTCTTTATGCCTTAGGCTTGCAAGTACTTTGAGGTGCAGTTCAGCAATGAGGCAGCTGGGCATCTTATACCGTGATCCTTTAATGAAGGAGCGATGTCGCATAAGATGAGGCTGGTCGCTAAGCTGAACAAATTCCATGGAGGAAGAACTGGCGGTGGCGGGGACAATATGGCGTGCGACAAGCATAGGCCCAGAGTGCTCGCGGCGAGTGCAAAAGGTTGGCCTTAAGGCTATACGAGCATCACGTCGTTGCTGCACCAGTTCATCTAATGTGTGAAGCTACGCGTTCTTTTGAAGTGCCACAACCAGTGTCATGCGGAAGTGTAAGTGATGGCTATCATAGCCTCTCTATTGACTGCTTACAGACGATGTCATTGAACTCTTGTCAAGTACTTAAACTGTGATTGGTAAATGAGGCGTGGCTGCAGAACCGCTGTCATCCAGTGTTGTGCGACGTTGGAGTGAGCGCCACCTGATTTAGGAGCAATACGTATAATACGGCCCAAGGTCTGCATCGCCTGCTTTTTAGCCTGAGAAAGCCAGGCGGTTCCCGTTCCGGACTGGTGGATCGACAATCCCAGAATTTGAATGCTGGACTTTCGTCAAGTGGGGTTTCAGATAGTTGGGGACGGATCGGCATCGCCGCGAGTTTACGACGGCCCCAACGGTTGGCGACCGATGTGAAAGTTGTTTTGCTTGTGGGAAGCTCAAGGCCGATAAATTTAACATAATTTGCAGCAATATCTAAGGCTGACTGTAAGGCCGCCGCTTAAGTAAACACATAATGGTTAGTACACCCCACAGTGATATCATCAGCTAGAGCAAAAAGTTTGGCTTCATGGACATTATGTAAGCACCATGCTAGAGGAATAAAGGCAACGTTAAATAACGTTGGCGACAATATTGAGCCGTTGGGTACTCCGCGAAAAGGGACAAATGATCCGTTGGAATAGCCATTAAGCCATATTGCAAATCTTCTGTTTCAAGGAGGGATATTACGAAACTGTGTACCCTAAAAGGCCCCGCCGGGGTGGTGCAGTGGTAAGACGCCCGACTACTGTCCGGAGTTCCCCAGCAATAAGATTCAGTGCGCCACGTGGTAGTGCCAAGGCCCGACCAGCACGTCAAATCAAGAGCATGTGTGGCAGTGAGGCTGTTGCAAACAGACCGCGTTGTTACTGAACTGATTGCACAGGTGCATTTTTTTTAAAGCTCCTGACGAAGTGGAGAAGTAGCGGAGTAAAATTGCGAGTTTAGCTTTTCTTCCACGTCATGCTATGTTTATTTAAACATTTAACGGACACTTGAGACATTTATTGCATTGAAGCAGGTTTAAATAGGGCCTTTAATGTAACTTTGTCAGCGGAGATGAAGATAACAAAGGCGACGACATCCCAAGAGTAGCATGAACGAGTAACATATTAGCGCACGATTAAAATAGTTAAGGTGGCGCAGAGTACGATATGACGAAGCAAGCTGTGACTTATTGGTTACAAATTCCCCGCATGAAAGAAGATCATTGCAAATATTATATTTTTGTACATTGTGCCTAAGTCGGATAAGACCAAAATTCGAGGACACTTTGGCGACTAAAGCGACGAAAGGCGAAATCCTGAGTGCTGCATTCTTCAACGCGACTGTTGCGCATGTAGCGATGAATGCTGCTACGAGTGAAGCGAGCGACTACTCCTTCACATTCTTCGAGTGCATTTATTCGGTGAATTCTGCTTGGCAGCGACGAGATCACACTCCTTGTATATTCGCATTTGTTCTACGTTTACTGTTTTGTGGCTATAATTACACAAATGTCACTAATTAGTAATTGTCGAATATTAGTCGCTAAGTAATAATCAGGCATTATTTAGTAATTATTAGTAATTATAATAATTATTAGTTATTAATTACTTATTGATTATTGCTTGTCATATGACCTTATAAGGCATGAATTCGCGCACACTATGGTGGTGCTCTCTGAGCGGTCGAAACCTCCATGACGTCATCCCGTCTCGACCAATCAGAGCCGCCGCCAAAGCTGACGACAGCGATGATGCAATAAAAGATTTCGCTTAAAAAAAAAAACGAAAAAATGCATGACGCAGTGATCTAACGTAGCGGCCGGCCAGTCGAATTTGTTTGCCTCAGCCTTGGTTCATAACCCGCTGACGGAGGAGTTATTTATTTCTTTTTTTTAGTCAAAAGAGGCTTCACAACCACCCTAGCGGCATCCAAGAAGGCGGGTATAATACTTATGAATTGCAAATGCTGCGTTTTTTAATCCTGGGCTGAGCGGTTGCAAGAAAAACAAAAGAATGACGTCAGTGTTCCTTATTCCTGGTAGCGTTAGCAAAAAAAGTAGAGGTAATCATTCGACTCAGTGGCCAACTCCTTTCTACGATGAGCGACCTTTGAATAAAAGTCCACTATGCGGTCCTAATTAATCAATTCCTCCATTAGGTAGGCGGTGCAGGGGCGTATGATCCTGCGCCGTTCATGTTTATAGTTCTAGTACCGGTCTTTCCAGCGGCCATAAATTATCTTATGCTGTCTTCCGTTTACTCCGTTCGTAAACCATTACTCCGAAGAGGCAAGGATCTAACGCCTAATATTATTGGCTTCCTAATTATGATAAGATGTATACTCACATAATTATTCTCTGCCACTTCCTCACTTCTTCAGGTGCTTTTAATAAAGGCACTTGTGCATTCGTTTATTCCTTTTCAATTCTGAACCATTTAGTGATACAACTTAAATTAATCGCATTCCTCATTTATCTCCGACAAACATTAAAGCAGAGAACTTCGATTAAACATTCTATTACAATTCTTTTTTGGGTTCATTCGCTTTTTCCACTGGCATTTGTGAGCCCGAGTTTCAATAACACAGTCAGCGGCATACGATTCCTTTTGAGCTATAAGGCTTAGTTTGAAACTAACAATAACCAATGGTTACAACAGGAAACAGCGATTGAAATAAAATACCAATAAAAGGCTTTTCTCTAGACCGCATTTCGTTTAACCGGGGTATAAAGATAACCATATGAATAAATCTGACCGCACACGTCTCTGTTCAGCGAGAGCAGAGATAAAAACATTATAATCTAAGAACTTTTCACAAAGCAGTAAAAGGAAAGACACAGACTCCTAATTAGCTAACTGATGAACTGGAAAGCAACTGTGGCAAAAGCAATGACACTCTACTTTATTCCAACCCATGCTTCCGCTTCTTTTCATAAATGCACACTAGAACAAAACAACCGCAGAAAGCTGGAGAATAAGGAGAAAAAAAATCATTCGATATAAAAAGGGACGTAAAGTTTTTTCTATTTCTTTTATATCCTGTAGCTCTGACCATTCCGTGTCCTTAAAGAGCCACGTCTGCTATCTACTTATGTGAATTAAGTAGTTGGGTTGGAATCCTCAGAATTATTGCATAAATCTATTTGCACGTCAGTAAGTTTCAAAGGGCTCTTATTGACAATCTGCCTCAAGGACACAAAACACGTCAACAAAGTACAAGTGCCCGACTTTCAGTGCACTTTTCGCTGACGTCAGTTTTACTTTTTTAATTGAAAAGTTCGCCATGTCGCTAATGTTACATTCATTCACCAACGAAAGGATTACCGAGTTCCAAACGCTGTTCTGAAGGCTGAAGCGTAGTGACTGGCTTTGAAATGGTACCTCGGAGGACCATGAAAGCCTAAAGTGCGTTTCTGAAGGTGGCGGTTTACATCGGACTGCTCTAGAGTGCGAACAGTTTTGCATGTATCAGTGCGGACAAAAATAAGCGGAGCACGAAATTTTCTTCTAAAAATTTTCCCCTGTTGCATAATTGAAACTGGCGGTCATAGTATCTGTGCAACGGTAATAAACGCCAATTTCCTTTCACTTGGACCAATATTGTTTTTTTATCCCCTGTGCAAGAGGGGTGATTTAATAGGAAACGAAAAGCACGCTCCGTTTACTTATGTCCGCACCTGCACGTGAACGAAAGTCAAGGGAAGCAGGTGGGAGCCATTAACGCTATACCGACATACCATAAAGGCGGGGCTTAAGTGTGCCCTAATATTTCATTCCACGATACTGCCAAATGGCATACTCTAAAAAAGAAAATATGTAATTAAGACAGGTTGTTATAGGAATGGGCGTCATTCAGTTCTGTAGAATAAGCCGACAGGACAGTTTGCATAATGACTGATAGCCTGCGATGCGACCGATGAGTTGTCCTTTATGCGGCGATAATAATAATAATAATAATTGGTTCACAGGAAGGGAAAGGCACAGTATCTGTCACACTTGCTATGTGGACACCTGAACCGCGCCGTAAGGGAAGGGATGAAGGTGGGAGGGAAAGTGGATAGAGAGAAGGAGGAGGAGCCGTAGTGGAGGGCTACGGAGTAATTTCGACCACCTGGGGATCTTTAACGTGCGCTGACATCGCAAAGCACACGGACGCCACTTCGTTTCGCCTCCATCGAAACGCAGCCGCCGTGGTCGGGTTCGAACCCGGGAACTCCGGGCAGTAGTCGGATTTAGGAAAAAAAAGTAGGGATAAAACAGCAAGTATCAATCAGCACAGCAGAGAGCTTTAATGTTTACTAGCCTTTCTGGAAAACATACTTTTGCGCACAGCGTTCCCACGTTTGCCAGCCTGAAATAACAAATCTCGGGCCATTCAAGACTGCACACGTGCACCAGAAGTTGTGTACTGGTTTCTTTTCCGGAAAACATGCCGACAAAACAATAGTTAGAAATTTGCGTTTGAGCATGGGTTAGAAAGCTTTTAGAGCATCAAAAAGCGTTCGATCGTGGTCGATTCATTTTGTGTACATTAAGTTCTCAGTTTCTATTCAACGGCATTGATATAGCTGTAATGCATGTTAGTCAATTATTTGTGTACGCGCTTTCGTTAATTTATTTTCGAGATATTACATCGTAAGAGTTGGGGCATTCGATAGCATGTAATAAAGGACGTTATTAAGTCATAACAGCTGATCCCGAGGATTTTTTGTCAAAGCGCTTCAGCAATGAACGAGAAAAGTTAAAATATAGGAGAGGATGCAGTGAGCTTCTTCGATAATTAATAATTTAGATTGAAACAAGAGTGTTACGTTGTATATAGTGGGCGCTCAGAAATTAATGTCTCCATTAGAAACTGTTTTGAAGTCACACTGGTAAACTTCCTTCTGCGAAATCTTACAGTTATTTTTCTGGATCTCGGAGGCAAAAGAACCATATTCGATGGAAATAAAGGTATAATTCAGCTCATTTGAGATTGTTTTCCGCAAATCACTAACTATATTTCTCATATAAAAGGTTACGAATGATAGCCTGACAGGAAAATAAAGTATAAAAATGCGATTACAAGTGATGCAGGAAGAAACGCCGGCGTCTAGATGAAAGTCAAGGTGGCTGACAAACCCTGACGCACAACCATTCTTTATGAATAATATATAAAGAAAACAAGGAAAGTTTAGTGAAAACAAAAAAAAAAAAACAAAAGAATATTTCGGCATTAAATTTGCTGCTTCTGGGTAGATGCTCATTAACATCGCATCAGCCACAAATATATATATATATATATATATATATATATATATATATATATATATATATATATATATATATATATATATACTGTAAGGTAACGCGAAGGTCGGACTTGGGGGATCAGGCTTTATTGCAGACCTGAAGCCTTGGTCGCACACTGCCGCCAAACACACTCCGCGATGATGATGGATAGCTACAATAGGAAGCAGGATGAAGATGAATATATATATATATATTGTAAAGAAGACGAAGAAGAAACAACCCTGCGGTATCACCATCACCACCATCGCTGGTTTCCGGCGCCCATCTCTCTCGCGCTGAAGCTGTTCCCTGCGGCTGGTATTCCGATCCCTCTGTGCCCGAATTACTGCCAGCGCTAGACGTTCAAACCATCTAATAAATCCACATTTCAATATATATATATATATATATATATATATATATATATATATATATATATATATATATATATATATATATATATATATATATATATATATATATATATATATATATAATGGGCCTAGTGGAGCCGTTTGTTTTTTAACATATAAAAATGCACACATCGGCGCAAAGTATTGTTGTGAAGAACCAATTCATTGGTCACATATCATTAAATAGGGCTCCGGTGCTATGTACCGCCTTTGTCATTGAGCCTGTTATTTTAAATTAAAATAACACGTGCTCATCGTCTATGCAGAAGCTTCTTAATAAATCCAATCTATTATACTGTATAATACATTACCTTTTAAAGGACCCTCTTGCACGGACCGGCTGTCTGAATGTTTACTACAAAGGGATCAAGGTAATGGTAATAATAAATGAAAATGTGGAGCGGCGTGCCGATGGAAAAGCAGCATGAACACAAAGGAGAATACACCGAGTTATGTCCTAGTGATGTGAAAGTTATTGAAACGCAGAGTAAACATGACTAGGTTACCTGGAAGGTTTGTTCATTTGAACTGGATGCAACTCGTGGATAGAACGAGCAACTCAAAATCTTCATAACAGAAGTAACAGCTACCTCCAAAAAAGTAAAATGATTAATATAAGAAAGGCACCGACTTATTGAAATACAACCCGGAAGCAACACATAGATCAGAGTCATTTCTGTTTAGTATAGCACGTTTCATTTCAGCTTCCACCATTAACTCTGGCAGGCAGTATCACATGATTTGAACGAAAGTTTTTAGCAGATTCGGGTGTACCTTTCGAGTATAGAACAATATAAAGGCATCGCATACAGCAGAGATGCACGGGCGGGGGGACATCAAGGGGGCCTATATCATGAGCTACTTGCGCACCGATAGCGCTTCCTTCCGGCTTACTTTCTTCAAATATTTTTGTGTGTAATGAAAGGCCGCAACTTTTGTGCTTTATTCTTAAAACGTTTCCAGGCAGTGGACCGTCCGTCCAAGATAATAATGGGCTAAATTGTTAGTTCTTACCTTGATGAAGGACAGTCTACTAAAACTGGTATTATGGTGCTGCAAAAGCAGCCTTCATACTCAAAACATCTATTTCAAAAAATTAATGGCCGGCTTTCCTGCAGCTATTAGTTTTCTTGTGACTTTTCTCTTTTTACTGCTTCTGATTTATTGAACTTTAGTTCATCGTGCAGTTAGCTCCATTTGTTGCCATGATAATTTGCTCCCTTAACCATTATTCGCGTTTTCCTCCTTTTTAGCCCCCCTCCTTACCCCTCATCTTACACAAACACAAAAATGTTGTTGGGAAACTTGCAGTATACCTTAATAAAGAAATGCGCACCCTGTGCCTCAGCTAAATGCAATCAATCTTTGAAAAAAAGAACACGTTGTTTTAGTCCAGTGATATCAACTGATAGCTGTTAAGAGTAGACTTAGCCTGTAGCATTATTTCGCTGCCCAAATTGACAATATTCGAAACTAATTATATACAAGTTTCAATTATTCGCTCGAGGAAAAAGGGTTAATACAAAATTTGTAGGTTGTCTCGAAAAATGGCTGGCTTCGATTAGAAATTGGTGAAGGCATACACTCCCTCTAAATGAACAGTAAACATACTGACGGGATCTCTTGCTGCAAAAAGATTGACAATACTGATTGGTACCTCACGAATGTGCTCCACATGTTGCGTAATCCAAATAAAAAGAAGTCGAATGCTTCATCAAAGAATGACAGTTCGGTGAGATATCGCATAGAATGGGGCGGTAAATTAAGCTTTTGTTTCTTCAATGTTCGTTGTTTAATATCCCAGAAGTGTACTGCATTTCTGCGATTGTGGGAACAATGCTCTCTGCAGTGTCACAAAGGCGGCAATTTAACGTAGACTCAAAAATGCCCTTTCTACCTAAACATGTATAAAGGATCAAGTATTGGTTCTAATCTGTGAGAGAGAAACTTTATGCATTCCTTAGAGTACACGTACCGGTACTAAAGGTACATACAACGGCACATTGTTAGAAGGGAAGAGAGAGAGAGAGAGTATAAATTAGTTCTTTGTACAGCAGTTTCCTCTACACTAATGACATGAACTATGCGGAGAAAGAGCAAGTAGGAAACGAACAGCCGAATAGACTTCCTGCATTACCCTCCATAAAGACGGAAGGCCAGAAAAATGAGAAGGCACAGTTAGTTTCGGTAAAGAATGCACGTGCTATTGGACGGGAAATGTCGCGGAAAACCATGAAACGTAAAAGTATCACCAGAACTTACAATCCGGTGAAATTCGTCATGATTAACAAATTCAAAGTACGAGTTTTAAGCAAAACCGCGTAAATTCTGCGAAAACGCCCAGTACAAAGCTTCCTCCAATTTTTCGCTGACAAAAAAGTGCTGAAGAGGTGGCCCGTGGTCTTTACAGCAATATGCGCTTATAGGCACCAAAGGGACTCTAAGGCACTTGGGCGAACTACAGCTCTATACCACGCCAGCATATTCAGCAGACATCAAAACTTACGTATGAAACCATAGACCGCAGCTGTACAAAGGTTATGCTGAACCGAACACATAAAACGCAACACAACCCGTTAAACAGTTAACCTCATCGACGCTTGGCTTATGAGCCCGCAAAAACGGAGAATGGTCTGCGTAGGCTTGTACCCTTAGTTTGAAGTCCATAATAAGAAAATAACTGTCGGTTCTACTGGTTATAATACGTATCCTAAGTGTCTCCAAGTACAAAGCAAACAAGAGCAGGTAAAATAATCAGCCTTGTTTCATACAGTGCTGGTTGTGGGAGACAGCCACTTACAATCACGCTCGTGGAGCAGTTTTTATAACAAAGACTTACCCGAGTAGAAAGAACTGAACCAAGATTGACGTGATAAGCAGCCAGTCTTTCACGCTGTGCTTTGCATGCCGCCGTGTTCGTCAACTTCTATCTGGGCAAAATGGACCCGGAAACTAAACTTGAAGTTGAAACCGGAGTTCATGTGTGCCACATTCATATTTGAACTGTCTCGCTAGCAAAAAGCTGCCTTCTCTGGTGATGAAATCTGGGAGCAACAGATGTTGCCCGAGGCGGTTAATTAACGGAAGAGCCATCTGACACGGTAGGCATGGTGGCAAAGAAGAGAAAACTTTCTCTTTCGTTTTGTAGGTGAGGTAGGCAAAAGGCACGGATATAACGAACACACGGCTATAAGGAAACACAAGGCTAGAACAACGCGCACTACTTAAGCGCAGTCGGAAGATTGTATGCTTCCGCATTTCCTGTGCACATGTGTAACTGATAGCCTCACGTGTAACCTTCGATTTACCCAAGGCAGCACAACCACCGAGACTAACGAAGATGCATTACGTTAGACAAAGTTTATGCACTATCTCAATAACGCCGCATTTCGTATCCAAAAGTAAATCGGGTATTAGTCTTTTTTAAATGTTATTTTTCGCGCAGTAACAAAACATGAAAACGGAAGACTGAACAGCGGTCGCTGTAGCTCAGTTGGTAAAGTGCCATCGCAAAACTCGAAGGCAGTGGGCTCGGACGTACCCCACAGCGGCATAAAGTTGTTTTTTTTTTTTTCTAATTTCTAATTAATTATTCAGCGTGTCCCAGTTAAAGGTAACCAATGTTCTAAAAAACAAACTATGCCCTAGCCAAGTGAAACCCACTGAGAGCTGTGAGCCTCATCTCATTTCCAAGTCCCCGGTATGGTTTTTGTTTTTTGTTTACCAAAGTTCATCTTCAGGCTAGAAAGAGGGAGGCGAAGACAGAACGCGCACTATGGGTCACTTTGGAATATTTTTTCCGAAGAGCGGGATAAAAGGCACCGCTTGTCGCCGAGCGGCGGCCAGTTACCATTGTGCCCTGCAGTTCCTCCACTACAAGCTGAAAGCCGTGCTTGCTATCATATGAGCGTTCCTCTTGTCGGCCGAGGAAACGTTGAAAGGCCTCATGGCGCTGCTACGTGGTGACTTTGAAGAAAACAGACAAGTTCAATGAACGCTGTTGACGTCCTAGGAAATGGTAAACACGTCCGGGGCGGCCGCCCTCTGGCGCTCTCGAGCCTGCACCTCTCGCTGTGGGCTTACCATTTTCCTGCAGAGTTTGTTCAAGCATCCAGGGAAAATAAATTGAGAGAGATGAAAGGACCGGAAGCATAAGGATGCCGACGTTGAAAATGCCGATATTTTCAACGAGAAAGCTCTCAGACAACCGAATATCCCTGCATGGAAAACAAGAGTGTGAGCCAGCGAAAAATGAAAGAACGGACACTACGAGCACGTAATCACAACTGAGGGCTCAGTAACAAAACGCAGAAAGTGGATAGAAAACAAAAATAAAACAGAAGAAATCAATAAGGTGAGTCTAGATATGCTAAAATGAACTGAATAATAACGAGAGGACAGCTAGTTTCGAATGGATTGTGGAAAGCAATATTTCGAGCAGAAGAAAGGCGAAGCAAGGAACGAGCGCCACAGGCGCCGACTTCCAACTACGTGTTTAATATAAAGAAAAAATTCCAGACTATATGTTCAGCGATGTAATTCCAACTTCCTTATCACTCCGTGTTACTCCTTGGGCGAGCTTGCACCGGACGTAGCGACTCCTCGAATATAAATTGACGTGTTCAGGAAGGTCTGAGGAAACGTATAGAGACCCAGCAGAATTTCGGGTAGCTCGCCGCAGGCGTTGAGAGCAAAAGCACACAGCTGAAGAAAATCCTTCTGAATATTGGGTATGGACCGGTTTCCAGTGCTAGCTGGCTTTACTTTCGTGGATCGAATTTTTCACAAAGCCTGCCACCGTCGTAGCCTGTTTCACTTGCTCTACAAACAGGATACTGGCACGTGGCTCACTGGATGACGCCCGCGACGGAAACAACGTGATTGCCAACACCACGCGGCACCATAGTGTTCCGTGTGGCGGCAGCAATTCATGTATCACCCTGGGCACGTAATGCTCTCGGGACGAGAACGTAGGGTTGTTGGATATGTAGATGTATCCGACACCAATCCGCTTCAATCACGTCTGCTCAAACTCCGAGCGCCTGTCTCCACACTGCTCTCTGCTCCAACTTGAGGAATCCGCTGTGGAGGACTTAGACTCAACAATCAAAGTCGATATTGATAAAATCACCTCCTGTGAAGCGCGCCTTAGGATGCAAACTTGCATGTCTCGTGTAAGTTAGACGTCTTCGAAGGCAAGGCAAGATCGTATGGCTCTCATGAAAGCATGCTTTGGTTTGTCGGGTCGAACGTCTGAAAGCGACTCAGGCTACGAGAGACGCCGTAGTGGAGGACTATGAAAGCATGCGACCCGGTATATGGAATGAACACGCTTCAAAGAAATAACTGAATATCGGCCTTTAACCGGCCATTTTGGAAAGCGAACTTTCGCGGGCCTTAGCTCGTGTTTTGATCTTGGGCG
The DNA here is from genome assembly GCF_055883805.1 of Amblyomma maculatum. Taxonomy (NCBI): domain Eukaryota; kingdom Metazoa; phylum Arthropoda; class Arachnida; order Ixodida; family Ixodidae; genus Amblyomma; species Amblyomma maculatum. The sequence continues at coordinate 42,282,492 of NC_139345.1, read as the reverse complement.
AGCGGTGAAATTCCCATCGATGGGACACAGCAAAATTCACTGGGCTTAGAGTCATTCTTCGAAGATTACACTGCTCGTTTGCAGTCGCCCCCGATGCATATTACCAGGGCGCTACACAGAGGCAAGCAAAACACCCGGGCCTTCCACGTCTTGGACGTATCCCGCCCATATCAAAAACGTCCGACAGTTGCCACCGTTTTGTTGTGACACAAGGTCCTCACATATCATGCAGTGCACTGCACGAGAAATAAAGGAAAATCGATCGCGGGGTCGGGACATATTTAGCTACTATGTGTCGCTAGAGACGTGCAGCTTCCAGATAACTACGAAGTTGCCGCAATTATGCGGGTCAGAAAATAGATGTCGCTCGTTCGCAGCCGTGCATCTAACCTGGAATCATGATAATAATCAGCACCATTACTACACCAACTGCAGGGATGATCCACCTCCCATATGTCTCAATTAGCCCTGCCTTAGGCCACATCCATCCTTTTCCTTCCTCTTAGCTTGCTGTGATGGCCTTACTTTAAACTTCACCCTTTTCGTTAGCCCCCGCATTTTCGTCCCACATGTTAGGTTTAGCTTTTATATATTCTTCTCCTGAAGGATACTGACAGCCTGCCACTCATGATATAACAGCGTAACGGCAAAAAAACGCTCCATCGAATTCTGTTTCTTCTAGTAATTTTGCTATTGCAGTCAGGATCTGCGCTTGCTACCGGTTATACCTTCTGCACTCACCCCTTCCAGCGCCTTGCTACCTATCGCAAACTGCTGTTCACTTAGGCGACTCTCGAGCATTATTTCAGGTTATTGGAGTAGCATGCACCATGCAAAAGCTGGGAAACAAAGTGGCGAGGTTTGTTTACTGCCGACTAGAAGAAAAGAAGAAAACGGGAAAAAAAATGAGTCCCAAGACCAATAAGTGTAGCTCAGTGATCGATCGCAGCGTTTGCATAAGTGCTGTCTCAAGATGGTCTTCGGGGCAAACAAAGTGTTCGCCTCATTAATCTCGACCTGGTATGGCACGCAATAAAAATAGACGTAAAAGACAAGAGGATGCCTTACCAAAACAGTTTCGTGTGCCCCACCGTTCAAAGCTACATTTCTCCGAGTGTGTACCGGAAATTAGGCCCCGAAGATGCGATTGATCGCGCCATAACGAGAATCGATGTTCGACGTATTCCTGACGGCGGCAGCAATGCAGTGGGGCCATTTGAATGCGCTCCGGTATTCCGTGCTTCCCGCATATCCGCACATGATCTCCCCATCCTGTTCATATTGGATTTCCCCTAACTGTCCGACTGGTCGTAACACGGAAGACAGGTGGCAAGCAGTAAAAGCGTACAAAATAAATTGCGTTTTCCGTCCTGAAATACAAAGATGAAAACAGCTAAATGTCTTTTATATTCCATGACCTGATTGGCTAAATAATATTCATATAGCTAACTGTCGGGGCGACGCCGAAAGCAAAACGATGGCGGCTGTTGAGTAACCGAGTTTCACGGGTGACGCGTGGGCAGCTGTAACCTGCGTGGAGCTGTGAAACTGGCGTCAGCAGACATTGAAACACGTTTCTATTTACTTCGAATCCCACGTGTGGTCCTCTTTTGCAATTAAAATTGCACTTACTCCAAGCTGTTGCCGCAGGCACTTCATACATATGTGTATCTTGAATACATACATACATACATACATACATACATACATACATACATACATACATACATACATACATACATACATACATACATACATACATACATACATACATACATACATACATACATACATACATACATACATACATACATACATACATACATACATACATACATACATACATACATACATACATACATACATACATACATACATACATACATGCATGCATGCATGCATGCATGCATGCATGCATGCATGCATACATACATACATACATACATACATACATACATACATACATACATACATACATACATACATACATACATACATACATACATACATACATACATACATACATACATACATACATACATACATACATACATACATACATACATACATACGCACGCACATATTGCCAAACCTAAATTTTACTTTTTTACGCTCACTCCGTATGCTTTCATATGCCTACCCCTTGGAAACTGGTATTTGTTTTGCTGCTAGCGCTCTTGTTATCGTCAAAGATGTTCACCTTTGCTCATTGGTTTTATATGGCTATTTTACCTATTACATGCGACTGAAGGACAAACTTGAAAAGAAAGATCGAACCATTCCCCTTCATTACCTCCGAAAAAATATCGTACACTCTACAACAGTTGCTTCTTAATTAAAATTCATGTCCAACAAAGCTGCACTTGAGCAGAGTGTTGGTAGGTATCCATAATGTTGTAGTGCTAGAGAACAAACATGAACGGTGAGAATGTAGAGTAAAAAGAATGAAGAGCTTCTACTATCAGGTGAACAATATTTTAATAGTTTCAGAGAAAGGGTATCAGAAATGCAGGAAAAGAGCGATGCAGACCGTCCTGCATGGCCTGCATTGCACGTCACGCTTTTTGCATGCATTGCGCGCATCTAATAAAATTCGTTCACTGGATCTGAACATTTCCTTCTGTCATTTCTTCGACTGTGTGTTTCTCTTGCAGTGTCCCATAATATGAGTCAAAGTAACGTATTAAATACCGGTAGCACATTTATTTTGCATCTCAAAAGTACAATATTGCTAGAGGCATTCCAATAGATCACTGGGCGTAAATAATAGGCGCATATACGCGTCAGAACCTCCCCTTCCATTTCCTTCCCCATGAAAAGAAAAAGAAACTCCCGCAAGATGGATGCTATAACAGCTTCTGCCCTTTAATATGGCTACTCGTCCCATAGTCGCTCTTTTTTGAACAAAACGTTAGCGCACACTGCACTGGCAGAGTTTGGTCAATCTCTCGAACAAAAACTGCAGCAAAGGAGAGGGAACTAAAGAAATTCGGGTCGTCGACAAGACACCATGCGAGGCGGGTCCCTGCACTGTTTATATTCCACAAGGCTGATTAACAGCCTGCCATCTGCATCTGCCTCCCATTGTCAAAACCTCAACGCAACACTTGACAAAAAAATGGCATCGATCAAATTATGAGAACGAGCTAAATAAAAAAAAAACAAATAATAGAACTTAATTGAGAAGGCAGTTCTCCACAATCCTGTTTGGACACAGTGAGCCAATAAGGTTAGAGTGGTTTCGCAGAGCGTGATTTTTTTTTTTTTTTACCATTTCAGGATGGTTTTTTGAAACATTTGTACTTGCAACTAGTCACTTCATGGTGATTGTATTAACATTATTTTTTTTTTCGATTTCGTCACGCTCTTTTATGTGTTGAACGTGGACAACTGTGAGCATGAAGGCAGCAGAGAAACTGCAGCGTCTTGACACTGCGCAGCAAATAACGGATTATCACGCGCGAGCAGGAACAAATACGCAAGTGAAAGAATTAATAACTAGCTTATAAGAACATAAATTTATTCAATAGAATGTCCTTACTTGTCAGCGGATATCCTTCAGATCTGCAAGTTCTCTAGTTCGACTTCAAGAAGAGAAGGCATGCCAAATAGCAAATATGCTGCGCCTTAGGAAGCAAAGGGCTTCTTAATGGAGTTCAAGTTTCAGGATGATGTTTCCGTGAATGCCCCTCGGATACTGAGAAGGAGAACTCGTGTTCAATTCTGGCAGCGGCAGCCGCATTTTGAGCTTCCTTCACGCTTAGCTCACGTTTTACACGGTCGCTACACCTTAAGTTTTCTCATAAGCTAATTTTGATTACAATACTTAACATTCTAAAATTATCTGTCCAGAGGTCGTACTCAATTAAGCGCTGTTAGTCCTCGCGGCCGTATAGAAAGGCGCTGGGAGAGTTGCAAGCTGAGCGCAACACTGGACGACTTCACGCTTTTCTGGGCGCTTAGAAAGACACTTTTCTGCCTTTCTTTCCTGCCCTATCTCTCTTTTCCGCGCGTCTGCTAAATCGGGCAGAAAACTTTAATTACCTGGGATGACAAGGGTGCAGTGCCCCTGCCGCCGTACTCTGAATCGTTCTCGCTTAACCGGGAACCCACGCTGAATACATGTTTCATTTTCAGTACTAGTTTTATTTGAAGCATTTCTTCTTTTTTTTTTTTTCTTGCCGTGTCTTGTGCGATGCAAGGCTGCGCCACAAGGCGTTCTGTACCAACTCAGGCTCCTTTAGGGCAGCTGCATTTTCTTGTCACGGAAGAAAGTTCTCGTGAGAGAGTGAAAATGCAGAAAGGGCTAAAAGAAAATAAATACGGTGCATTTTGAGGACATCAAAGATTTCAGAAGAAGATACTTGCTACTCCTTGAGAATAAAGAACAAAAGTGAAAAGAGCAGCGGTGCAAAGCTGTGGAGTTGGGTACATGATTGCGAGAGTCGCGTGGAAAGCCCCGAGGCTACTCAAAACAGCTTTCCAAGACTGTGAGAGGAATTACACTAGCCTCGGTGCATTACAAAAGGAAAACGTGCTAAAAAGGAGAGCGAGGTCGCGCTTCCCTTCTATCTTCGGAGATCAGGGCTCATTACCGCGTCGAAGTTCCCAGAATGCTGTTCCTGGTACAACAACAAAAAATAGATAGGGAACAATTAAGCTTTTCTTTTAAGGGTATAACGTGTCAGCTTTATAGGATTCTTTATGCGGCTCCCCTTTGCGGATTTTTCACTTTGCTACTCGTGTATTCGCTAATCCATTAATCAGTGCATCTATTATCTCTCGCGTACTCATTAGCGCACAGTCGTAAATGGCTATATTATGTGCAGGATCTTATGCAGGGCATATTATTATGATTTTATCACCCCCCTCCCCCCATGTAATACCCTGCTTGGAGGGTCTTTAGAGGTAACTTGGATAAATAAATAAATAAATAAATAAATAAATAAATAAATAAATAAATAAATAAATAAATAAATAAATAAATAAATAAATAAATAAATAAATAAATAAATAAATAAATAAATAAATAAATAAATAAATAAATAAATAAATAAATAAATAAATAAATAAATAAATAAATAAATAAATAAAACCCCACTTTTAAGGCCTACACGTATCGGCGCGCTTAAGCAATAGCGCATCTGTCTCGGGACCTAAGGATCCCGGATTGGACTCCCATCTCGCCGTACGTTATGGAGCCTAGTAACGTCTAATCATGTCATGTGCCAACCAACTACCAGAGACATGTTCGTGATGCTTCGCTCAATACGTGTCTTTTAACGCCACCGGATTAGCAGATGCGAATAACAAATAGGAAGCCCTACATTATCCTGTTCAACAACAGAATACGATAGACTGCAATTGGCACCTTGCGCCGCGCTGGAGCGCAGTGACCTGCATGGCTCTAGCATAGGGTGTTGTTTACCGCTCTGCAAGCGTGACACGATATGTAATATTTAGAATCGAACGCTACTCATAACGCTGTTCGCTTCAGCTGCCCTTGCTTGAGACCATACAAAGGCAACCTTCAATAACAGGAACAGAAAAGTTCTGGCATCTAATGGATGTGGGCATAAGCAGGGGTGAAGCTGCTGGACTGTTACGAATGAAGGAGCAGTGCTGTGACAGTCTCACTCCCAATATAAGTCTTAACCGTGGAAGGGATGAATGAGAGAGAAACAGAAGGAAGAAAGAAAGAAGAACTGCAGTCAAGCACTCCGGAATAGTCTGGACAACTTGAGATCTTTAACGTGCACCGCTGGCGTTTGTATAGGTATTCGCCAACGAAATGTGGCCACCGCGAGCCGAATTCGACCCCAAATTAGCTTCTGAGTTACAGCGGTGGAAGGAACAGAGGTAAAATCGATGTTCTTGGTTTTTTCTTTGGCGCAGATGCCACGGTGACGATCCTCATGCTGCTCAACAGCCTCAACAGCTGCGTCAATCCATGGATCTACCTGTTCTTTAACCGGAACCTGGTGCAAGCCCTGCGGCAGCAGGTGTGCTGCTGCCGCCAGGACAAGGCTGCTGACGGTGGACAACCACGCAGTGCGGCCACCGTCCTCCCCGAGATGACCACACAGGCCACTGAGTTCAACACCAGTCGCCAGAGTTCACCCGTCTACCCGGCTGCCCCACGCAAGGGGCTCGACAACATCGACATGGGCATCCGGGGACATTCCTAGTGGCGCGCCGACCCCGATGCCGTCCGCCTCGGCCGTAATGCGCGCGTACGCTACACGTCTTGCGTAGCGCAGCAAAAGGACTTGGCCGAGACCAGCTGCATCGAGGTTCAAATCACAAGTTCCGGCGTTCGCGCTACTGTGCCAAAGGACAGCACTGTCGCAGAGCCAGTCATGCAAGCCACTGGTTTTTTTGTGTCTGTTTGTTAGGGTGCGCACAAGAGTGCAAAACTGTGATTAGAAATGAGATTGCTGGGACAAGCAATTCTGTTGTATAAACAATTGGCATTAACACCCACTGCGGCAAGAGTAACAGCAAACCACCCGAAGGCTTTTCAATGTGCATGCACAAATGGCGCCGAACCCTTGCGACCCACTAACACGGTGGTTTTCCATCTTGCACATAGAAACCTGAAAAGAAACCTGAAACCAAAGGAAACCTGAACCAGAAGACGCAGAACCAACACCAGTGAGGTTTATGTCGTTGTTTAAACGGGGAGTTAATGGTTACAATGGCTGCGCTCGGAGCACTTTTATCGTCAGCGCGGTCCACTAATCGCAAGTAATCAGATGTAACATAACTGCACTGATGTAAAGCTGTCCTCTAGTGTCGTGCACAGAACTGTTTACGTATAATCGCTAGACCTGCCGTCTGCTGTCTTGCCGCCCTCGAGCGGCACTCGAAACGCTATTGTCGCCAGTGTCAACTGGGCAGCCAACAACCACGTACTGCGAAAAGTGCTCCTTTAACAATGATAGTGTTACTGTCTAGAATATAAAAGTGTTCAAGGAAGCAAGCCTTTCACTGATGGAGAAATTTGCGCACACTTCGGGAAAATAGGTGAGTGGAGAGCCAAATGGAGATGGTATAGTGTACTGAAGGAAACGTAGAAAGACTGAGCTGTAGCAAGGTCGAACTGGAGGTGTGTACAACCTACAGGCTCTCGCATTGGACTAAAGCGTTGCTATAGGCAATAAGCGTATGCGGACTTCGTTCGAGATTAAAATAAAATGGACTCTTTAGGGCGGGAATGAAGAATCTGCTCCCTTAAATCAGACCCACGTCTGCTCATCCAGCTTCTCAGCACCCCTTCACAGTTTCCCTTTCAGTTTATTTCCCACTAGTACAGGGGATGTACAAGGTGTGGCAAGGGTGACGGGATAAAAGCTGCATCAATAGTAGCTTGACTGGTCCCGTCTCTCACGCACAGACACTTTTTTGTATGTTCTGCTCTCTCCATGGCTCAAGGGTGTCGCTGAATTGTTATACAGCCATCAGCCATTCTTTGCTCAAACTCTTCGACACTTTGCCGACACACACATCTAAGAGAGAAATCCAGAGCTGGTGCAGCATCGACCTGTGTTTGTGAATACTTTCGCCAGAGGCCATGTTTAGAGCGTCTGTCATTGCACATTAGGCCGTATTTACGACATGTGCCCGAGTGAATGGTTTGGTAATGTCTGTGGAGCTGCCGCTGATATACATGGAGTGAATGCGATGATGCGGCGCTCTTTTCTCTCTCAACTTTTTGAACTGTGTGACTGAGTGTGTTACAGGTCTACAATTAGTAATATGAAAAGAGCCCACTGGCGAAATAAACTAGATTACACGCATGACGTCCGAGCGCTTACTCACAGTTGCAGCGTCGTCTACTCTCCGTCTTGCTGACGTAACACAGCTGGCCGCCTGATGAGCAGCGGTGGTTACGTAATGTAATCTCGTTCGTAGCGCAGTCCTGTCTATTTCGCCAGAGGACTCGTTCATGAGGCGCTGAACGACAGCATGGTCGACGATTCCATGACGTTGAAAAAACTTGTTGGTTCTGCCAGCCATATTCTCCCGAAAGCTCCTGCTTCGTACGGTCTGCGCATGACCGTGGAGTAGTTGAATGCAGTGATGCTTTGGAGACACCGTTGCTCCCGCTCCTTTCTCGATGTCATGAGAGTGTTTTCCACGCCTCTGAGTGCATGCCGCAAAGTTTTACTTTCTCATGTAACGCTTGTTTGTTAGCTATTTTCTAGATTTTCATAGATCGAATGCCAAGCGGATCAACAGCAGCTTACACCGCTAACCAATTCTGCGCTGATTAGTTTTACACGAACAAAGGAACTGGACAAACGCTGAGGTTAAGCGCTTAACCTCAGCGTTTGTCCAGTTCCTTTGTCCGTGTACAACTAAGCAGCGCAGCATTTGTGAGAAGACTACTAAAACCGACGGTCAGGTCACCATTTCGAGTTTTGCGCTTAACCTCAGCGTTTGTCCAGTTCCTTTGTTCGTGTAATACTAATCGGCGCAGCATTTGTGAGAAGATGTTCCAACTAGCTCAATCTCAAGCACTGCTAACCAAATGGGGCATATATGGCATATGACTTACTTTTTTGTGCGTGCTAGCATATAGACGGAGTCCTTAGATAATTCGTGACTGATTGCTGTCACGTGATGTCCGCTTGTGCTGTAATACGGCCAGCTGTACTTGCTGTTCTTGTTTGATTGTGTCAAAGTGGTAGTCCTGTCTTGATGTGCTGCAAAAAAGCAAAACAAAAAAAAAAACGATTAATTACTTCTCCTGTCATGCCGTGTTCTTTCTGCCAATTGAAATTAATACTGTTCCACAAAACAATCTGTTCGCATTTAACCTTTCGCAGAATAAATTTACTGTGCTTTCTTCATGGATAATTTGCCCATAAACGCCTATAACTGCGCGCCAGCGCCGCAACCTAAAACGTTCAAGCGATGCTCTTTATTTCACGAGCTTATAGTGATAGCGCTCGGCAGAATAGGATTTCATGCTAAAGCAAACCGTAGCAGTAAATCTCGGCGAAGAGGTATGTTATGCTTAAAATAACATTATCTGACGCAAAACAAATTACCACAGCAAATGGCAAGCATTTCTATCAACAGCGCTACGCTCATGAAACGAAAGGTGTGGCGCTCTCTTCATAATCAGTACCTGTTTTTATCTGACAGTATGGTATGGCTGCATGCGTTATTAATAAAATTTTGGGTGAATTTCTAAGGGACAACAAGTTCCCCAGGCTCAGCACGGGTTGCTCTTAGCTAGCGCCATCACTTGTTTCATCATCTGAACTGTGGTACAGATTGGTCACTGAATGACAGCTGCGCCCGAAAAAAAAAAAAAACAAATTCCGAGATCACTGCAGAATCTCCCCTGGAGAAATGCGTAAGCCTAAGCGTTCGAGTGATAGATACCGGGCCTTTCGTTTTCTGTGAATCACTTAATTGTCGCTCATTAATTATCTAATCAACCCACACCAACCGTTTTGTCACTTGCACATCTTTCCCTTAATGCTCTATCCGATGGTGCCATTCTTTTTTCGATATACCAACTATAGTGCTTCTTCCGCTAGTTACATATACTGGGCCTATCTTTTCCTATAACCCGCTTAATTGGCTGCAAGTTTCGAAGGAGGCGTAGCGAAGAGGCGTATGTGTGCTGTGCGATGTCAGTGCACGTTAAAGATCCCCAGGTGGTCGAAATTACTTCGGTAGCCGCCACTACGGCACCGTTTTCCCTTCACGGGAGCTGTATGACAGATATTGCGCCTTTCCTTTTCTGCGAACCACTTAATATTGTTATTGGCTCTAATTAATTGTCTAACTAAACCACATCAACCATACTGTTACGTGCAAACCTTCCCTTGACTCTCTATCCTATGGCGCTATTCTTTCTTCGACAGATCAACTATATATCCTCTTTTACAGTTGTTGTTGTTGTAGTGGCTGTAGGAGAAACTGCACGGGCCTGCTGCTGGCTCTATAGCTAAATCACCTCGGCTGCCTCGTGCGGACAGAAGAGAAAACTGATTTAAAAACTGATTTATTTATAGGAAGGGAAAGGCGCGGTAACTGTCTCACTTGATTTCTGTGGACACCGCAACCGCGCCGTAAGGGAAGGGATGAAGATGGGAGTGAAAGTGGATAGAGAGAAAGAGGAGCCGTAGTGGAGGGCTACGGAGTAATTTCGACCACCTGGGGATCTTTAACGTGCGCTGACATCGCACAGCACACGACGCCTCTTCGTTTCGCCTCCATCGAAACGCAGCCGCCGAGGTCGGGTTCGAACCCGGGTACTCCGGCACAGTAGTCGGGCGTCTTACCACTGCACCACCCCGGCGGGGCGGACAGGAGAGAAAATAGACAAGAAAGAAAAAAGAAGAGGGAGAGAAAGACGCGCGCCGCAACAACAGCCGCCGTCCACCACCACTGAAGCGGTGGCGGGTGCGATGACGGCCTACAACAGATAAGAATTCAGTGACAGGCTAGCCCCCGCCGCAAGCGGCGGTGACCTACCTGTCCCGGCCCCCTCTTTTACAGAGCCGAAAAAGTCACTGTTGTTGTTGTTGTTGTTGTTGTTGTTGTTGTTGTTGTTGTTGTTGTTGTTGTTGTTGTTGTTGTTGTTGTTGTTGTTGTTGTTGTTGTTGTTGTTGTTGTTGTTGTTGTTGTTGTTGTTGTTGTTGTTGTTGGTTCACAGGAAGGCAAAGGCGCAGTATCTGTCACACTTGCTCTGTGGACACCTGAAACGCGCCGTAAGGGAAGGGAGGAAGGTGGGAGTGAAAGTGGACAGAGAGAAAGGGGAGCTGTAGTGGAGGCTACGGAGTAATTTCGACCACCTGAGGATCTTTAACGTGCGCTGACATCGCACAGCACACTGACGCCACTTCGTTTCGTCTCCATCGAAACGCAGCCGCCGCGGTCGGGTTCGAACTTGGGAACTCCGGCACAGTAGTCGGTCGTCTTACCACTGCACCACCCCCGCGGGGCAAACGCGAAATACGCCTACATAGCCATACATATATTATGGTGAGGCTGCCAAAAAACAAAAAGAAATAATATGTCTCTGCGCTTGCCACCAAGTATAACAGGCTATAAATAGCCATACAGTGATTACGCATTAAAAATTGTTGAAATGTGCGCGTTGCTAGCGCCAGCAATAATGGATGCATTGCTGCTTTGCTAAGCTTACGCCTAGCCAAAACTATCCGTTAGCAGTGACAAATGATGCTGCAATGCATGCCGCGCGGAATCGAAAAAAAAAAAAAAAAAAACAATATGCATTACAAATGCAGAAGGAAGAATATAAGCCTAACAAAAGGTAGCGATTGTAATATAGAAGTTTCTGATTCAGCTGGTGGAGATAGAACGGTAAACTTTGGACAGCAGCAAGTTGTCATATTGGCATTCCTTACTCATGCAGTACAAAGTTACTTTCCGAGCAGTTCCGTCCCCTGCATTATAGTGCTCTAGAATATTCTAGAGCACTGTACCTGCATGCGCAAAAACTATTGGAGGAAAACAAGTCACATGCCCGTGAGTGCGCGATCGGTAAGAGTAGTGCAACATCAGTTCTGAGCTCGAGTATCATAGAACAGTAATTGCAGCGCTTTTGTGACGTCACCTTATGACGCTACAATAAGGAAGAAAAAAAGAAAAACACCACAGGACGATAATGCGAACAAGGACAGAATGTAGCAGAATTTTGATATCAAATCCAGCGCAAGCCTTAATGCAGATCTAGCGTGATTATTGACTTGAAAAAATTATGCACTTCATTAAAGCGCATAATAAGGGCCTCCTATGTTTACTTGCTGGATTATTTAAATTATAGGCCAAAGTACCGGCTGATATAAAGCTGACACAAATGCGAAATCAATTGCTGTTTGGAGAGAATGATGACTACTAAAATAAAAGCAGGAGAAGTCGTTCCTATGCCGTCGTGGATCTTAATTACTGCTTGACTGGTAAAACTTCCGCACTTCATTACAGTTCAAAGATATCTTGTCAGGACACAATGAATGTCTCGAACTTTTACTAGCTGGACTATTTAAAAAAAATAAGCCTAAGTACCTGCCCTAGAGCGTCAAGAAAGTATATTTCTCTTATCACTGTCTTCCTGCACTCACATACTTCTGTCAGAAAAAGCCAGCTAGCCCTCAAGTTTAGCGTTACAACGAAGAGGTTTAACTATTGGTTATAAAGTGGAAATTACTCAGCGTAAGAATGGTCGTGAATGAAAATAAATATGCTCATTTTTATTATTGTGTTAGTTATTTACGAAACTTTACAAGCTAAGAGCACGGACGCACGTCACAGGGACGTCCAATCTACGCGTGCCTTCCGCCCATGCACACTGAAACAGAGGGACAAAGAATCTTGTTTTCATGAAGTTTGGGCATTCTGCTTCATTTGGAGACAGCCTAAAGTCAGTCTATTAAAGGAGGTGGGTTGTTTCTTTTGTACGGAGGAAATACTTGTCCGAAGTCATTAGAGCGCGTTCTTCAAATAGCGCGACCTCATTCATTCAATGTGCGATTCATTGAGCCGCATATCCTTATTCATTGTCTCTGGTCGGAAAACTTTGTTTCACGGAGCTAGGCTAAGATATGTTCAGATTCGTTCCCAAGGCGCATTCAATAGGGCGATTCTTTTGTCCGGCGTGTTGGCGCTCGCTGATGCTGAAAATACCACGCTGCAGAGCGCAAGGAATGAACTCTCTGAAAAACAGAAGAGAGGTAGAGAAGTGAGAGGAACATCACTTTTCCAATTTTTGAATCTTCTGAAGACTTAGTTTGGGGTCTACCTTAATACATGCAGATGGTTTTGCATAAGAGCTAGAGAGCACTGATTGCTTCGACTATATTTTCGTTTAAAGGAATTGGAATAATTGCAAATAGTAATAGAGCTCAGAGTACTTCCGTGATTTCTTTTAAGCAGAAATGTTCTCATTTCTTGTTCTATTTAATACCATAACCTCTTTTCAGAATATTTCTGGTCTGAGTGCGAGCTCGAACGCTCGGGCGCGCGCCCTTATGGGTGAAGCAGGAACGTGCTCATTGCGAAAAGCGTGTTCTCTTTGTCTAGGTATGTGTGCGTCTATGTCATTTCCATGTGCACCAGAAATACGGGCTGCCCTGAAATGTATACGTTACGGGGAAAGGACGGTACACCCACCTCCACCACTCATAAATTCTGTCCCCCCGCTCCCCTCCCCCCACCACACACACACACGCCTCCCATCATTTGTCTACACAGTGTCGCCCCCCCCCCCCCCCCTCACCTCTCCCATCACCCATATGCACATTCCTGAAGCCACCATACTCCAGACCCATACAGCGAGCTAAAGAAAAAGAGGAATGTAATATAATTTTTTAATAATGCTTGACCACATTGGTAGAACAACACTATTATCACACGTCAAAGATTTTTGCAGCTATCGTGTTTGAAGTCATTTAAGGCGAAATATAAAGACGGAATGACAAGAAGCTGATTTCGTTAATACTGAGGAGTGCGCACTGCTGAGATGCGTGCAGTTTTTATTCGTAACGAGTCAAAATCTGAGAAATTTGGCGACAGTTTTCATGGACAGAAAGGAAGCAACTTGTTCATATGCCCCCCACTTGCAACCATCTTGCACTATATGGGCATTCTGAAACAATCCAGGCTAATAGGCCCAAGTGACTTCTTCAGGAGAGTCAATAATCGAACAACGCTCTCCTACACGAATTTCTCCTTTGCGTACTATAATAGTAGAGCCATCTATTTTTATTTATGTGTTACATGTTTCAAGCGTGACAATATATTGCCGCGAAGTTACGTTAGGTAGGAATGGATTAAATAGACAAAAAATGCTTACATTGCGACGCGCCCGGAAGAAATGTTTATTCCGACAAATAGAATGCAAATTGAATATGCAGAGAAAAAGGCAAAATATACAAGAAAGCATTTAAATCGGCACCAGGCTACCAGGCAAAGATTTATACATTTTGAGTGACGGATAACAAAATTTGGGATGGAAGCCTGTGGGTGGAATGTGGAAATAAAAGCTGATAGCGTGATAGCGTGTGCTTAGTAGGGCAGCAATCTTATGTCGCAATTTCTTCTCGTCGATTATTCCGGCGCAAAGCTAAACAGGAATGTTATTCGAGAACCTAACCGAAGAATTGATGATAGAACACCAGATTTCATTCACTTATTCTATTCGGCGACGTAAAGAAAGAGGCGAGGTTCATGAAATAAAATCTAGAAACGTTCAAGATATCGCGACGTCAACTGTGCCAAATATCACACAGCCTATTTCCAAATTGATTGAACCTTATAATTATTTATCGCTTCATTGAGGTTCCAATTTACAGACCCACAGTAAGAAATAAGACGAATTAGATATTTATACGTGAGTAGCTTTGTAATCTTAAGAGAACAGTTTATCGTACGCCGTTGGTAACCTAATTTCTATGGCGATTCACTACATCTCTAATCGATGTGATTAGACCATGACATGATTTGCGTAAAACTCGCACCGAGATACGTGCGCTCTGAATCTGTGTCCACAGACCATCTGTTGCAGTACTAACAAGGAAAGGAGGTTATGAGGAAATGCTTCTTTGCCAAGCGTTAAGTTAATTGCAAAACGTAGCAAATGATTGACGTCGATAATGATCATTAGAAGAATTTGTCACTCCATATCGTACACAATCATCAGCATGAACACGAATCTTAGGAGAGATGTGAAGAGTTAAATTGCTAGCGTATAGCAAAAAAGAAGCGGTCCAAAGAAGGAAGCTTGGAGCACTCCTGATGACACATCGACGGTAGAAGGGTTGGTAGAGCTTTAAGAGACAAACTTGGACGGAAATGAGAAAAAGGGGGAAAAAACTGCTGAAAAAAAAAAAAAAAAGCCATCTTATTTCTGCTTAACTCCGGTGCCGGTTGCCCTGGCGCTTTCCTTCTTCTGGCGAATACCAAAACCACTATCTTCCGCTTGCCCACTATCTTCTGCTACCACACGTCTTTATTCCGTGATTATCTGGAGAAATTGCTCACCATCGGCTCTCAACGATTGCATCATTACACGCTGAGAATTTCGGCTGCTGCCTTTCCATTTATGAATTTGGCGGCAAGAACGTCTGCTGATCTTCGTTTTTCTTCGATGCAGGTGTGTAAAATTTCTTTTTGCGCTGAAAAGAATGATGGTGTCTGCCTGCCGGTGTGCTGAATTATACCACACGTAACTGTTTCTCCATAGGCTTCCTGTTGCAGTGCTCCGGCGACAGAGTATTAGAAATGGAATCGCTCCCTGAATACCCAGATGAACAAATGGTCTTCATCTTTAAACTTCTTATTATAGATGTACATGTGCAGCCTTGGTCAAAATTCCTGAAGCCAACAGGCTGTCGTCTCAGCCGCACAATGAAGCAGTCATGACGCCAAAAGACTAAAGGGCCGATAAATGCTATGACAAAGTTCTTGCTGTGATAAGAAATCATTTCTTAGAATTTAAAATGCTGTTTTATAATTCATGAAGGCGTGACGGCTTCATTTTGAGCTTTGGACAAAAATCTTTTGGCCTTAGGACTTTTGGTCAGGACTGTATATGTCCATTCCTTGCCATGTTCAGAAATAGGACTTGAACAAGCCGCATATGCTAAAGCTATCAAATCGAAAAAGTGGCGCAACTAAGATAAAAAACGTCGAGAAAACTCTGGATTAACTAACAGAAAATAAAAAAAATTAATGACAAATTCAGCCATGAATTTGCAGGAGTACAAGAGTTTATTGAAAAGTCGAATTCTGAAATTAACCCAATGAAAAAACAGCTAGTTGAGGTGGAGGACAGGTGACGCCGCAATAGTTTGATTAATCATGGTTGACCCATTCCTATGAAACTTGGAAGCAAAGAGGTAACGCACTGACAAGTGTACTAACGACAGCTCTCGACTCGCTGCCGATACAGCGACCCATTTCAGCCCGTTCGTCGTGTAGATACCTTTCGGGCTAATAAATATTGACCTCATATAGCCAAATGTTACGACTACAAGATAGAAAGACTTATTCTAACACGTCATGATGAGTTAGAAAAACATAAGGTTTCAATAAATGAAGGTTTTAACCCTCTACTCAAGTTTCGCGAAGGAAGCTCACCGACTGAGTTTGAACTCAGTTACGCGGTTACTAGGCCACTCAGAATCGTCCAAATTTCATCTCCGCTACAATAAGCTATTTTTAAACAAAAATGTTTCATATATGACCTATCCATCGAAAGTTTCCATGGGATTGAGTAGTCAAAAGAACAGGCATCAGTAGTGCCTCCTCATGAATCGCCAACTACTGTTCCTGGAGGGTCATTTATCACCAATCGGTGCATCAATCCTACACGCAAACACCAAAAGTTTATGAATATACAATTATCTCATTCATTGGTAATCTACACCTGCTCTGCGCTGATTGAAACTTGGCAAATCCATTACAAAGAAAGTTTTCAAGACGCACAACGCCTCGCATTGTATCGCAATGACCAACAGATACGGAGGAGGTGTCCAAGCTATCTCGAAAAGCACTCATTCATCATGCACGAACGCTAACAGCGTCTTAGAAACGTCTGTGGATCAGTTACTCTCGCCCGTCAAAGAATTATATGTGATGTATGCTACATCTCTCCTTCTTCCGCACCCTCTTTCATTAGCGACCTTCATGAGGAAATTAAGAAAATAAAGACTTGGTTTCCATTCACCTCATTGTTCCTCAGGGCGACTAACTTTCCTAACATAGCTTCGGATACTCAGCCTTCTTCCCTCTCTGCAGTTCATCGAAGCTAATTATTTTGGAGACCTAAGCTCAATTATCGCACTGAACCAGTTAGTGAACGAATTCAACAAATCCACCAGACTCTATGTCAACGCTGCGAACATTCTGGAATTCATCTCAATGAACCCAGCAGACCTTGCGGCCGCCGTCACCTATTTATATAGCATGGATAATCTCCTCACCATGGTAGTGTAGTGACTAATGCGCTCGACTGCTGCGCCTAAAAATGCGGGACCGAATCCCGGAGGTGGCGGTCGCTCTTCGACGGAGATAAAAAGCTAGGCGCCCGTGTGCTGTGCGATTTCAGAGCGCGATGAAGAACCCCGGGTGGTTGACATTTCTGGAGCCCTCCACTATGGCGCCTGTAATAGTCCGAGTTACTTTGTAGTGTTAAATCTCATGAACCAAACCAAACCATAAATGATCGATCATTCCTTGCACAATTTCAAAACATAACACTGTCTTCTCTAAATCCTCGAAAATTAAAAAAAAAAGATTCAGGGAGTCATCAGTATTCCCTTAAAACTTCTCTCTTAACTTTGAGGGTCGGTCTAATTCGCAAAATAACTACGATATGTTGCCAGCCAAAATTCACGAGATCGCCCGGAAATATATTTCAAGTCGCTCTATCACTTCTGTCGAACAAGAACCTATCCTATACAACAAGAACAACGACTTCTTATAGCGAGAAAAACAACAATAAAAGCGCTGGTATCGGAGCGCTAGGCTTTCACTTAGTGATACTCATTGGGATGCCCAATAGGCCTTTTTAATGCTTTCTTAACTGCATCTAAATAAGCTAAAGAGAATTTTGTTTAAGACACTGATATCCTTTGATTTCAAAAATTCAGACGCTTCATTATTTTTTCTACTGAGAAATACATACCTCGCCTAAACTATTTCCATAAACTTTACCATCTAATCACGTTACGTGATGCCCACTTCTGCTACATTTGTGTAAAATCGTATTAATCACCGTCATAAAGTTTTAATTGACACATGCAGCACCATGTCTACATATCAGTCCTTCTTGCGTAGTTTTAGTTGTTGTTGTCGTTGTTGTTGTGACCACTTCATGCGTCACGTACATGATGTGGCCTTCGACAGCACCTACAGATGTGAACGACAACCAACATTTTTGAAACCACCCTAGCTAATATTGGGTATAAGGTGGAAGAATACCACTTCGTAACATTCGCTGCATTTGTTTGCGTATCCTTATTATTTGCAACTGGTCTCCTATTCAATTCCTTTGGCCTGAGTTCAATAAGCACAAAATATTCGTTTCCCGAAAGCCCATGATGTGCTTATAAATAACACATTCTAGCATATGGACCCTTTGCAAAACACTGGAAGTCAGCATCTCTGCACAATGAAAACCCCTGCATCGTGGCGGCCAAAGCTTTTTTGGGAGTAGAAACTGGGGGCAGTGCGGGAGACGTCCATTGAGAGAATAATGGCTACGTCCATTTCCTGCACGCCTCTCCTTTGTCAATAGTGAGATTATCCTTTATGCGAAGCCAGTGCCTCGCAAGTGCAATTCATCCCCCCCCCCCCCCCCCCCCGGCTTTCAATAGTTAAGGAATACTGCTAGCCAGGTTAGCGCATCGCAGAAGCTTTGATAGTGAAGCATTGTGCGCTGCACCCGACTTCTGCTTCAGCGAAGGGTCATCTGCTAACTTTCGTGAAGAAGGAATAGGGGCAGATGATAATGACATGATGAATTTGACCGCCAGATATCGTGATGACAATTGATGATTCTGCCCGGGTCTGCGCATTTCTTGTGGGATCTCAGTTCAATAGAAGGTTGACAACGCCTTCGCTATTAATCTCAATGTCACCGATTACATTTCAACCAACAAGATTGGTAGGAAGTGGAATGAACGTTTTATCGGACACAAGCAGGGACTATGACGGCAGAGTCACTGATGACGTCCTTATCTATTTTGAGCAATGGTATGCACTATCTCGAGGTAAAATCGAAGACCAAATATTTCCAGGATGAGTTGATTAGAAGTCGTCAAGACAAATACTAGAAAGAAATCTTTCAGATTTCACAGAGCGTAACTTCAACGTTTTTTCTATCAAAGACTATGGGACAGTTGCTTTTTCCGGAAAGCCCAAGCCTAAGTACGAACGTTTATATACGAAGTAGTCACGAGTCATCGAAAGAAGACAGATAAGTATTTTTTTTTATTCTTGATAGCCAAAACGTGATGGATACATGATACGGCATGATGCTCACAAAAATTCACAAAGGCAACAGACGCAATGGCTATGGGATAGTTCACCAAACATATCGAGTCGATCCACTAGGCTGTCGTAATAAAGTTGTCAGCCACACTGGTGAAGATAGGAATAGTAGTAAACATATATGGTGATTTGGGAAATCAGACAAGAGAGTTATAATGAATGCCTTCGTGATCATAAGGTTCGTTAACTATGCCACAAGAAAAGTCCTGAAGAGATGACTTTAACCAGTTTGCGCCAGAGACGATCTGAATGGGACCAAATGCAAGGATGTATTTACAAGTTTTTTAGATACTGATGTGTTGCGACCAGTTGCAGACAGTGACGGCCAGTGTATGCCAGGATCACTGCAGTCTCCTATGTAAACCTTGATGATGCAATTTTAATTTCGCTGGCAAAATCTGCGCAGGATGAAGAAAATGAAAGGTAGAGCAAGGTAAAAGATTTATTTATTTATTTGGGGCATTATTTCAGACACAGTTGGTCTTGGATGACTGGTCAAAAGGGAGATATTTTCTGCCTGAAGAGGGCCCTGTCACTCATACAAAGGACGGCAAGCACAAGTGATGGATTAAATGGTTATACAAGTGCTAATGAAAACATACAGCACAATTACACAAGTTTTTTCACTCGTATACATTTGTATACGTAACAACAGTAATTAACAGTAATATAACAGTAATTACAATACACTGATTATTTGTATAGAACTCACACCATATGGATTCTGTTTCCAGGAGAGAAGGCAAGGTCGTGAGTCGTAGATTGGCAGGATAAGCTATGTGACGCCACCTCCAGTACCACTGTTTCCGTCAAAACCAGGTGTAGTGAATTCAACAGTACTGCTTATTGGGCGAGTTGGTTTACGCACATCTTGCAGAATTTTATCGGGACGAAGAACGATGGACAAAACGAATGGATGACAAGAGTGCTGCGCTGCTGTCCATTTAGAGCTCGTGTCGTCCAATCCTTCTGTCCGTCGTTTTTTGTCGCGATCAAATTCTGCAAGATGTAGTGAACTCAGATCGTACAGGCTATACAATAAAGCAGCCAAGTTTCAGTGATGCTCGTAGCCTGGCAAGAGAGATTATAAGAAAAACGTACAGTAAATCAAGACACTTCAACGATCTATAGGCGTTCATTTTGAAGGTGACAAGGTTATCGAAACAGCCATTTCGATTTCAAGTAGGGGATGAAGAATTTTGAGCCCTTCAGATTTAAGTCGTTGTTTTTTTTTTTGCTCACAGTCTTAGCCTTGTAGTTAAGACCGAAGGGTTCAATATAACTGGATGAGTGTAAAAAACATATGGTCTACCGAGCATGTAGCAACGTTCAAGTTGAGAACAGCTGATCTTCAAATGCTCAAAAAGCATAGAATTAGCTTTACTCATAAGCGTGCCAGTGTTTACATTCCGGTTCTCCAAAAAGACCATGTCATATATTATTATTTGTTCCAAAATGAACTTCAGTGTCATTATCTTTAGGACTACAGCTCTGTTACCATAGTATTTAGAGAGATGATTTTAGCAAGTAAAGCCGTAATTAAACACGAGTTTCTGGACTAGGCGACAATTAAACTACATTTATACATGATCTAATGCATGACAGCTGCTAGAAGCTGTCAGTTGTAACGGCTAGGTGCCCGCGATGTCTCCAGTTAACTGATTTTATCTTTCCAACGTTTCAGAATGCAGAAAGACCAATCTCTTTACAGTATGCTGCCGTAGTTCCCTCGGGAGCGAACCCTAACTACTCCCAGACTGGACCAATGAGCCAGGGTTGCGCTCCGCATCTTCGCTCAGGAAGAGATAGTTGTGGAATATAACGCACGCGATCACAAGGATAGAAGTATATGTATGTGGGCAAGGAGGCAGTCGCAGAAGTGACAATCACATCGTATAAATTCAAGATCACAAATTTTTTCTAAAGCTTTCGAGAAGATTGGAAGTATAGGTATTGGGTCTGTAATTTCCTATATCATTGCGGTCTCCCATGTTATTAGTCTGACTACTTGCATCTAATCAGAAAAATGTGCCTGTAGTAAAGCATAAACTAAATAGATCTCCAAGAACAGTGGCAGTAACTCCTACAACATGCTTCAAAGGCCCGACTTGTATACCGTCAGTATCACATATATGGTTGTTATTAAGGGTTTGAATTACTGATAAAACTACTTTTGGCACAACCGGTTTTAGAAATATTGTATTATTATGAGAATTATTATAGTTATCCGAATCATGTGGGGGGTTTTTAAGAGCGAGTTTATTAAAGAAGGTGTTAAACGCATCGGCCAGTTCTTTCCCAGATAAACATTTATCACCAAGCTTTAACGTACTAGGAGCAGCTTGTGGCGAGTCACGCCTAAGGAGAAAATTTAACCTGGGCCACAAAAAAGAGTGTGGCGGCCATTTTTAACTACAAAAAATATCGCGTAGTATTTCGCACATGCCAAACGTAGCTTTTTTTTTGTTAATCTATTCCTGCATTTTTTAAATGTGCTCAGATCCTCTGCTGAACGAGTGCTTAAAAAGATTTTCTATAACTTGTCTTTCATCTTTTCATTTTTAATTTTTTTCCACCTCATTAGCCTGCCGAATCCAGGTCTCTGCCTCATAACCTTAACTTGCACACGGGACTCTCTCTGTAAGAGAGAGGAACAACAAACAACCAAACATCAGATCCTTGCAACACTTCCCTTTGTAACATCGTGTCGCCTACGCGTTGGGACTGTGCACCTGGTCACCCCAACGCCACGGTTGACAACGCTAACTTGCGTTGTAGTTTCGCCGTATCCTATAAGTGACCGTAGTGTTAAACTAACATCGTGTGAAAAATCTGATATCTACTATCAGGAGAAAAAGAAATGCGAATAGGGAAAGCTTGGAAAAAAGTAAACCTCGGGAAATGTACCTGCCGTCATTACAGATAGGCGCGTTCGTCCAGTTTTCAGAAGTTTTGCTTCTGCTCTTCACGTTCGTTTTCTCATTAGGCAACTGGAGCGTCACATTCATTATTTTCAGCGCTGGCGATTCGCGCAGCGCGGTTCCGCTGGTGGCAGCGGCTGTGGTCAAGCGAGCGCTTTTAGTCATAGCCCGCTGCCAGCGACGCTTTGATTTTGCTTCCGTTATCATGCACCCGTCACCCACGCGGGCCGCAGCTGCTGTCGCCGTCTAAAACGCGCTGCGCGAGTCGCCATCTGAAAATAATGAATATGGTGCTCCAGTGGACAAACGAGAAAATGAACGTAAAAGAAAACAGAAGGAAAACTGCCGCAAACCGGACGAGCACACATACCTACCTCTGATGTCGGCAGACACATTGCCTGAGCCAGACCTTTTTTGCGCGCTCTCCGTTGTTCGCATTTCTCTTCATCGCGGTAGTACAAACCTCAGCATCCGAAAAGAACGACACTGTTCTAACGATTCTTGCTGGGAAATATTCTTATCTTCATCGCGCTCCTTCCGAACCCGCCTTTCACGCCCACTGAGCCCCATTTTTATTCAAGCATAAAATAGATAGAGAAGTGAATGAACCAGGATTTTCTTCTAAAAAATTTGCGTGTGCGTGCGTGCGTATGTATGTATGTATGTATGTATGTATGTATGTATGTATGTATGTATGTATGTATGTATGTATGTATGTATGTATGTATGTATGTTGGGTTGGGTTTGTGGGGTTTAACGTCCCAAAGCAACTCAGGCTATGAGAGACGCCGTAGTGGGGGACTCCGGAAATTTCGACCACCTAGGGTTCTTTAACGTGCACTGACATCGCACAGGACACGGGCGCCTTGCTTTTCGCCTCCATCGAAAAGCTGCCGCCGAGGCCGGGATTCGATCCCGCGTCCTTGGGAACAGTAGTCGAGCGCCGTAACCACTGCGCCACCCCGGCGGGGTGTATGTATGTATGTATGTATGTATGTATGTATGTATGTATGTATGTATGTATGTATGTATGTATGTATGTATGTATGTATGTATGTATGTATGTATGTATGTATGTATGTATGTATGTATGTATGTATGTATGTACGTACGTACGTACGTACGTATGTACGTATGTATGTATGTATGTACGTATGTACGTATGTATGTATGTATGTATGTATGTATGTATGTATGTATGTATGTATGTATGTATGTATGTATGTATGTATGTATGTATGTATGTATGTATGTATGTATGTATGTATGTATGTATGCATGTATGTATGTATGTATGTATGTATGTATGTATGTATGTATGTATGTATGTATGTATGTATGTATGTATGTATGTATGTATGTATGTATGTACGGGTGAGTGAATTCTGTTTTATTCTTTAGTTCTGATCTGGTCTTGAAAGCAAAGGGTCACAAAAGCATGTTGATTTTTAACAGTTCCTTTAGTAATCATAAATTGCTACCTTCTGGATAGCTCAGTGAATGCGAACATGCAAAACGGAAAACAAAAATTAATCACCTTCCTGAGGTGCCGCAGAGGAAGTCTCACGTTACGCACACTTTTTGCCCGCTGACACAAAACTAATTGGTAAGCATCACCAGTTCTAGCATTTCTTTGAAACTCCACTTGCAGCACACTGTCCTTTTTATGTATACGAAGGAAAACAACAAAGTGGCAGCTGTCATCAGCTGGGAAACGTTAAGGGCACAGCAACAACAAAGGGCTCGTTGATGTAAACGCGCAGTCTTTGCGCCTGCGTTCACATTAACTTGAATGAGGGAAAGAGTGGTGAAACCAGACAAGGATTGTCTCTACGCGTCTCATTCACCACCCGTTTGTCAAGGCAAGGGTGATTCTTCTACGTATATATTTTTTAACCTTGCACTTTGAACGTGCCTAAAAATTGGGGATTGCTTCCGAAACTGACCATTAACGTAGTGCGAATATGTTTTACAGGTCAGCTGAAGAAACTTTTTCCGCGACTGAAACCCCAACAGAGTCCAATCTCTGCACCTGGGCTATGTATGCCTTGAAATCCCCAAATCAGTAACGCAACCATCACGGCAAAGCATCCTTACATCACCCGTTCTGTTCTAAAACAGGCGAACAACGACAAGAGCTTTCTTAACCATATAACTATGCCACCAGGTAAACTTTGTTGCGTCGCAAACGCGCAGCTGCCGCGGCTGCTCTCCAGGACGACAAATGTTGGACTACCCCGAATGCGTAGAGTTGCCGGTGTTCGTACAAGGCCCGTTAGACTGCAATGATCCAGACACAGATGTTCTTGCGCCCTCCCCCTTTGTTTTGCGCCTTACCTCTTTCGCCTCCACGTAAATTAAAAAGCGAATAATCGACTACGTCAGAACGTGCGGAACTATGTCGCATTCCTTTCCTGCACCGCGGGAATTAAGCTATGACGCAATGACTGAATAGAAGAAGCGTTACTCAGCACTGGGATAAGGCGCATAACTTTTGGCTTGAAAGCGCTTCTAATCAGGCCTGTAAAGAGCCCATCGAAGTGCCCTGCTTATATACACTGTGTTAACCAGCCGAAGAATGCACAGCTGAAAGAGACGAGCACAATATTCGGATTCTTGTGACCTGCAATGCTATTATTTGCAGCATTCGGAGTATGCTCAGGCGTGGAACTTTTACGCCCCAAGGCCGCATCGGCTATTATGCACGCCGTATTTTCAGACATTTAGGGTTGTTTACTTTACCTTACTTTTCGCTTCCATTTAAATCAGCCGCTGGAGCCTGCGTCAACCCGCATCCTTCGCACTAGGCCACTGCAGTGGAACACATGCAGAAGAGGCAATAATATAGAGACCGCGATCGATATCGCCCTCTAGGCCTACTTGTCTCATCCCATTCAGCTGAGATCGCGTACCGGAAAGACTGGAGGCAGACAAACACACACACACACACACACACACACACACACACACACACACACACACACACACACACACACACACACACACACACACACACACACACACACACACACACACACACACACACACACACACACACACACACACACACACACACACACACACACACACACACACACACACACGCACACACATGCACGCGAATACACTTTTGCACTAAGGGCCAATATTGAGATGTTAAATTGACACGTACATACCTGCGATGAGGCGTCTTACCCTGACTGGTTCTGGACCTGAAAGAAAGAAATAAAACATTCGATATTTCGCGTCCAAATTTCAAAAACGAAAATGAGCGGGAAAGCATCAAGATTTTAGCAGCGGTGCGAGAGAACGATGAGCGAGTGACGGACGAGTGATGCAGAAACAGTTACGAAAGCCGTCTCGCAGCGCAAGTTAAGACAGAAGGTTCAATACACTTAGGAAAAATAATTTTTCCTTCTGAGTGAGGTGAAATGACCTGGCGGATACAATGTCCCCTCAGCTGGTACGTCATTATCTCATTCTTATAAGTTGCATCTTCCTCTTTTTGGTCAGACGAGTGAAAGAGGTGCATAACGGCTTTGATGTAACTGCTGAAATATTTATTGCTTCGTTTCCCTGCCGCGTCATCCGCTTACAGACATCGTTCAGTTATTGTCTGCAAAATAACAGCTTGTGGGGCTAGTTGGTGCTGAATAATACCCAGATAGTGGCGCAACAAACACAAACACATGCGAAGAGGCACAACACATGCGCACACTACCAACTGTATTATGGATCTGAACACACTTCCTCTTCACCACTCCTCTTCATCTACACTCAAGTGCAGCTTTTCATCATGCTCTTCTTTGTCAAGGAGATAGTTGCACTTTGGTTTCACTTTGGATAGTGGTGGTTGTTAGTGTGTCTGTGTGTCTGTGTGACTATGTGGTGGACCTTGTGACTGTCCAGCGTGGTAATAACTGCTGGGCAAAGCAGTGGTGTGTGGAGGTGGTGTACGTGAGTGTAGATTGGTGACTGCCATGCTTGGACGATGTTTATGTTCTGCAGGGAAGAAAGTGCAACTATCTCCTTGGCAAAGAAGAGGATGATGAGAAGCTGTACTTGAGTGTAGAAGAAGAGGAGTGGTGAAGAGGAAGTCTGTTCAGATCCATAATACAGTTGGTAGTGTGCGCGTGTGTTGTGTCTCTTCGCATGTGTTTGTGTTTGTTGCGCCACATTTCTGGGTATTATGGTCTGCACTTGACTGGAATGTTATTTACTTCCTTTCTTTCTTTTATTCTTTTGTTAGGGTTGATTGAAGAGCTTTTCTTTTTGCGGAACGCATTCGAGCACTAAAATCGAAATTTCATCTACTATTCAGCGTGAGGTGTGTTTCCTCCATAAAATCTTCACTCTTCACACTAATATCGAAGGCACTTGTAGTTATTCGTGCAAAAGAAAAATCTTTGTAGCCGCGAGGTGTTGAATGCAGACGTCGCAGCCTGTTTCTCAGAATCCCAGTATTTGACGAGGAGTATAGTTCGATGTTTGCTCAATGTGAAACAATAACTGAGTTCAAAGATAAGCTTGCCGAAGGAATTTTCTGCAAAGTAGGGCAACGCTTTCTACTGCTCGACGTCAACCTTCTCTGCATCCACAAAAAATGATAACTTGCAAGACGCTAAGCTCCAGCAAGCCTAATCTCTGGTAATAACTGTAGACAAAGAGGACGAAAGAACGGCGCAAATATATGCAACCCGTTTCCCACAACTGCTGTGGTGTCACCCGATCGATGCGTTATCGATCAAAATGCGAGTAGAAAGCGCGCTTTGATTCGGACCAGCCGTCCGTAACTATCGGGGAAACTTTCTGGGTGCTGTAGCTGGAACCTTGCACCTTCGTTCTTTGAGCCTTCTTGGTTGCAGGGCATTATCATTCACTATATTTTGAACTCAGTAAGGAGAGTCCTTGGTTTCTTCCTACAACTCAATTCCAGTCAATGAGTAGATCAATAGTTCAAGAAACTTTCTCAATCCTGAACAATAGGGGTTGCAACATTTGCAGCAAACGTTGCACCGATAAAAAAAGGGCTATACGCCGATGCTGAGCCATTACAAAGCCGAGCACTAGAGCAGACATAAACGGCCCCGGTCACCTATAATCTCTGCAGTTCATTTAAACAGCCATGCATGCAAAGAGTAGAGCTTTCATCACCTTGAACTGAGGCTGGTCCACGAACAATGCTCTA
This sequence comes from Amblyomma maculatum, assembly GCF_055883805.1. NCBI lineage: Eukaryota > Metazoa > Arthropoda > Arachnida > Ixodida > Ixodidae > Amblyomma > Amblyomma maculatum. The sequence goes on along the minus strand of NC_139345.1, from coordinate 42,255,345 downwards.
ATTTTTTATCCGCCGCTCGAATTTGCATTTTTCAATGCATAATAAGGAAATAAAACAATAAAGACTATTCGCCAACCTGCGCAACGTTACTTGATTGTTTCCTTTAGCAGCGCGACGGTTTCTTATTTAGACTCTGCTTGAAGTATACTAAAGAAACAGAGGAAGGCAATGGTGAACCAATATACAAAATAAAGCAAACATACGGCCAGATCAATGAAAGATACAAGAACGGAAAGGGTATCCATAAATAGGATACAAAAATGACCTCACCGGAAGTTTTAATGAAAATAGAAATGTTCATAGATTATCAGCGAGATTCATGCGGTATACACGTCAGAGCGTTAAAGACCAGTAAAGCTATAGCCTTCTACAAGCATGCTCGTGACGTTTCTTGGCTGTGAGACTTGAAATGGTCGACGTCAGTTCTGCAGGACAGTTTTCGGCAACTTGGGGTTACAACGCTCTCGCATTTAAGGTGTGCTCGTATTTTTCCAGCCTGCGGGGAGTCATATGGTCGACGCCACCGAAAGAGATCTTTTCGACAGCGGGGCAGTAACGGACTCGCGGTGAAACAAACGTAAGTTTTTACTGAGCGGTTTTCTGTCTTTCAGGTCTGGCTTCGATATCCAGTTACAATCTTATCGTCGCAACTTACAGCATTCTTATTTTCGTTTTCAGATTGGTGCAATAAAAAAGCTAACTTCAGCACACTCTGGAGGTTAAAATACGGTGACAAGATATTCGAAAAGAAAAAAAGGAATAGACATCGACTATAAGGTCATTTTCAGCATGGCTGCCCGACGCACCCGGCGCCCGGCACGGATGTGTTTACTGCTGTGCATAGGACGGCTCGGCGAAGCGTTGAAGAGACTCGAAGACCATGAAAAAAACAGGAGGTGGGCTGTCAACTCGCTTCGACCCTCGGCCTCTATACAGACCGGAAGAGCCAGCGAGATATATAATTAGTGTTTACCATTGTGCCTGTGCACACTCACGGCGACAGCGTATAATTAAGATGTTACCTTCTACTCCCTAACCTACTTTCCCAAACAACTCAAAGAGCATTTGCGTTGTTTATTTATTCAACTTTAGGTCCCCTAATGTTCATGCAGATGTTTACAATATCTCTTGGTCGATGCATCTCCCGAATAGTAGTTCCCGAAGTTTAGAAGCTGTGTTTTGGGACATGCGTATTATTTACTTTATTGAAAACTGGGCGCGGTAAGATGGCGCACGGAACAATATCTTTACTGCTAAACCAAATATAACTAAGCGGACAAAAAAAGAATTGCACCAAACTTTTTTAGGTTGATCAAATGCGAAGTGTGTGCGCAGGGGCGTTCCGATTCATTTAGCTTTCGGCTCGAGGCTAGGGTTTAATGGTGAGGCTTCAGGGAAACATGGATGCCTAAGTAGTAGCGCACTATAGAACTTTTGGAGCTCTTAACGCAATGTGCGATAGCGGTGTGTCTGAATCCGCTGCGCGTGGATGGAAGTTAATGAATGTGAACAATGAAATGATGGTGAACGACGTGCACAGAACAGCTGGAGAATGACAGTCAAGCACTATAGGGTGATCGGCAGCAGCTATAAGTTTCACATCGAGACCGCCCGTGAAAGCGTTTTTGCACAGAAAGACATTTTTGTGTTCATGGTTGTCGCGTGTGTGATGTTCCAGAAACCAATGGGCACTGCTTCATTTATCACAGATGCAGCACTCTTCTGGAAAATATTGCAGCGCACATTAATGTTCTTTCTAACTGGTCTGAACAGTCTCTGGAAAGCGTGCACGACAAACCGACATCGCGAATATGTTGTATTTGCAAAAAACCGCTTGAGTAGAGTGATCGTTCATCTAAGAGAACTGTATGCCCAGACATAGTTCTAAACGACAGGACACTTCCTCTTTGTGACATGCGCTGCACTGGCGATTTTCTAAAGTGTTGTTGCCTAGTTGTGTCCTGTTCTGCACCGTTATGATTGTCGTCTTCATAGTTTATACAAAGTTCATGACTCTAGAACACTCCTTCATTGTAATAAATACTGTGTGCTGAAAAAAAAAAAAAAGTACAGACCTCTACTATGTTCCTTACTCGCTTCCCATAAGACATTCCTGTGATCGCATGTACTCTAAAATATTTTCATTTTCTGGGAAAGTCGATATCTCCTGTTGTTTTTTTTTGTTTTTTTTTTTTGCCCTCTGAAGTAGTGATCTCGCATAAAAAAAAAATATTCATATCTAACTTTATTGCGCGTGTGAACCGGATATGAATTTCAAGCAGCATGTAGCCCTAGATTCCGCTTTAATTGCTTCAGGACGAGACAAAAAAAAATCGACAGTTGGCTTTTTGACGCGCAGCGCAGCGCGTGCATATCTGACATCAGCCTCAACTAGAAAACAAACAAAAATTCAACTTTGAGAAAACTGCGCGAGTTCCAGAATATGATAGGCTCGCTTCTCAAAAAGCGAAAAAAGCTGATTTTAATTTAGATGGTTCCTCAAAACTGCTATGTAGTGAAATACGTCATCGGCCAAAGTGTTGTTCCGTCTCCTCTGCTCCAGCTTGCAGAGACACGCGAGTACCCTTCACCGACCGCTCGTCGTCAATGCTTTTCTGCGGAAGCATCGTGTGAAGAGAGCGATCGATACCAATCTTGTGTCTCCGCTTGCTTACCTTGACAGAGTACATACGCGCCAGTACAACATTCACTCTAGCTCCTCTTCTATTTATCTCGACGCTGAATATGCGCATGGGCTAGAAAAACAATGGAGCTGAAAACGGCTAGTGCAAGCTGCTCAGCTTCCAAGGGCGGATCTACGTACGTCGATTAACTTTTGGCGCGAATGAAAGCAGTTGCAAAGGCAGAAATAAAAAAAGATAGCATAGTCACTGCGAAACAGGTTTGTTTTCTAGAAACACTTGGACACTAAGCTTTTGTTTCCGTTTCCCAACTGTATATATAGCAGCGCTCCAGGAATTCTATCAATGTACATACCACAGCATTCCTTCTTATAAAACGAGAACAGCAGGAACACAAAAAACTGCAATAGGCGGCCAGAATCATAGTATATATAGACACCGAAGCATAATTTAATTATTCCTGCTATTATCGATGCATTTATATAACTGACACTGCTCCAGGCAAGGATCGAATTTGTTGTCCCTGTTGACGTTTCTATTATATTTATGAAATATGGCAACTCGTTACGCCTTAATTGCAGAATATTAATTTTTCTTATACGAAAATGCAACTTTAAGAAACAGCAGCTCGAGTGCGCTAATATTCGGCCCAGTAGTACAGTGGTGTGAGCCCAATGAAGAAAGGAAAGACACTATGAATGTCTGACCTCAACGGCTGAACAAAATGAGGAGCACTTTCATTTTGAACTAGGTATCTACCTAACATCTCTCTGGGGCATGCCTTGTGTCTCGCGGCTGAAGTTAAGGCTGCGTTTTTTTTTTTGTTTTTTTTTTTTTTTTTTTTGTGCATGCCAGAAGGGTGGCGAACTTTATTGGATATTCTTTATTCAATCAGCCACGCCAGTCGCCGTCCCATGCGGAGGTACTCCGCTCGCCTACTTCCTCGGCGCGCTGGGCCTTAGGCAAATTTCGGTCATGTGCCTGCGCAAGTGTGCAATATCCTACGGTCAATATATACTGAGCCCTCCTTACCTTTTCGTGTGCGTTCTATTGCTGTAGCCTTAATAATCCATTCGCTAAAAATTCCGTATTTGGCTTGTGGACGGTGGCAGTTTCGGCGATGGCGTTTGACATAGTAGTTGGCCGGTGACATTTCCGTGCGCTGACTGGTCGTTGGACAGTCGGGGGTTCCTCAATGACTAATCTTTTATTGGTGCCTCTATTATTTTACACATTCGCACTAAAACCTAGAGGTAAGATATCACATCATGTGAAAGACCACCCTACAGAGACTAAATGCCCGCTTTCACGAAGCTATACCGACGCGTATGCAATGACTATAGAGCTACATATCTAACAGGGGATCGAAAGGTCCTGGGTCACAATCACAATACACAAGGGTCACAATACCGACGGCGATGCCGACAAGGCCAGCGCCGGATTTTCTAGATAACGGAGCCTTTAACTATGACGCGTTTAAATACTAATCATTAGGCGGGTGGATAAGGTTGTCTACGCCAACGAAAATCCATGAGGGGAGCCGGCAAACGGGGGCCATTGTGCATAAAAGGCGGAACTTAAGTGTGGCCCCATTCCTTTCTCGAAACATTAACCTTTTCATTCAGCGCTTACCCCATCTGTCCTCAACAGAGGCATGGTCACTAGGGTCATCATAAGGAATTTAGGATTTGCAGCTGGACGGATTATAAGCCAGTAATGTAAATCATAAATAAAAGAAGGTGCAAAACTTGTCTGGAAGATCACTCTATTCTTTTTCACCGTAAACTGTCATGCATATAGATTCAGAAGGTCGAAAAGTGCTTATCTCTCTTCAGTTCAGTTCAGGCGTTCAGTCGTGTCCGACTCTTCGTGACCCTATGGACCATGTCACGCCACGCTTTCCGGTCTCTCACTATCTTCTTAACACCACATAACTTCAAAACTATGTGATATATCTCCTTGCAACATCGGACTTTCCGGTCGCTTCCCGACACATCCACAACTGAGCGTCCTTTTTGCTTTAGCCCAGCCGCTTCATTCGTCCTGGAGCTACTAGGAATCGCCCTTTGTTCATCCCCAGTAACATGTGGGACGCCTTAAAACCCGGGGGGCTCATCTTCCGGCGCCATATCAATAATCGTATTGTGACTGGCCATAGGGTTTTCTTGGCAGGAAATACTGGAGTGGGTTGCCATTACCTTCTCCGGTGAATCACAATTTGTCAGAACTCTCTGCCGTGACCTGTCTATCTTGGGTGGCCCTACACAGCAGAGCTCACGACTTCATCGAGTTTCGCAAGCCCCTCCGCCACGACAAGGCAGTGATGTTAGAGAGGCTCAGGCTAGCGTCACAGACTACTGAATTAACGACCGCTCACTGCTGCGTTGATACATCGCTGAGCAGTATATATATATTTTTTCTGTTGAGCATAATCTGAGAAAGTCTCCTCTTGGCGTGTGCAACTGAAGAGATTTTAAAGGTTTCAGGACAGAGAGGCTTAGCGCCGGAACACAGGACAGCGAACGAATCGGGCGACTGATAACTGCAAACTAAATGTTCTGCTCCAGATGCATACTGCCCAGCCAAGCTCTTTTTGTACCGCGACCTGCATGTCCGCATTACGCATCTAAGTCATACTGCTGCAGCAACTTGCTCGAAAGCACGCACTGGTCCGATTTAATAGAAGGGTGGCAAATTCACTTAACTTTGTTCTAACTACTGTAGCAACTAGCTCAAAAACACACTGATTAGATTTATTAGAAGGGTGGCAAATTAACTTGACTCTGTTTTAAACTCTGAGCCTTATTTGCATAAGTGAGATACGTGTTACCAGAAAAATACCTCTAAACCCCGCTAAGTTTCAGCGACTCGGTTTCCATAGAAGCGTCTCATGTATGTTGACTTCATTAGGCGTAGCTGCGAAATGTCACGCAGAGTGTGGTGGATTGGAAGTGTACACTATTTATAAAATTGAGTCTTGTTACCAGGGTGCTATAAACGGGATAATCTGTCATTAACTCAAGGCATACTTGGCATCTGAAAGACCTTTAGCAATGAAAGAAACCGGAAAATTATGCTTCTAAAATGGGATGCCTAGGCAGAACGCACACTAGTGACAGCACCTCACGTTCCCGTCGCCATACAAATTGCCCAAGGGCCCACCGCCGGCAGGGCTTCTCTCGCGTGAAAGGTCACGGCAGTGTTGAAAAGAAAAGCGCTACTTGCAGAGTAGCTGCCTGCCGTTCGATATATAGAACGCTCCGCTGGGCAAGGGATTGGCAAACGAAAATTTAGTGCATTACTTTCGCATCTCATTTGAGGGAAGAATTTTCACTGTTCAATATCAAAAGTAATTCAGTATATCCGAATTTGGTGTATGCGACAAGGAGGAGGAGGAAAAGTTTTGTTGTGTATTTTGTGTATTTTCCTTTTCTTCTTGAGCGGAATCCTCAGTCCAGGGCTCCATGTACTGCCACGAAGGGCTCCAGGCCCTCTAGCGCAGCTGTCGCAGGCTTTTTGCTGGTTGGTGCTCGTGAAAGCAGTTTCAGGGAAGCGCACAAGGGCTCTTAGTCTAGACTCCCGTTCGCCGCCGCTATATGTTGTCAGCTCGCTCGTGCAACCGGCGTTGGTCGGTAGGGTCCGTATTGGCCAAGGCATCTTCGCAAAAGGAGGGACTGAGGTGAAGCGCCACCCGGTGGCGTTGTGCAAGCCCTAACTGAACGGTACAGTGTACATAGTAGATTGGTGTTGCTGACAGCTGGGGCATTTCTGTGAGTAGCGAGTGAGGAAGAAGAAGTATTTCGGGTACAGGTTGGTAGACGTGTGATTTCGAAGTTGACGTCAGGCCAAGCTTCGGCCTTGGTGAGTGATGGATGAGGGGTTGGCAGTGTTCTCTATGTACAGTAATATTGCGTGATGTGGGTGTACAAGTACAGAGCTGCGCAGACACCCTTTGCATTTGCTCGCTCTCCAGCTTCCTTCCACAGCGTCCAGGAGGTAGCTGCTCGGGCGAGCACGTGCGCACTCTAGTTGCCGGGAAAGGAGGTGTGACCGGGGGTGTAAACGATGTGGCCGGTGGGGAATCTGTCGGGATATATTGGCGACAGCATGCATGCAGTCTACAAATAAAACGTATTTTTTTTTATGAAAGCGTGGCACGCAGCTTGTGGATCTGCCATTGTGTTCATCATATGTGTCCGTGTGTCATATGCAAGCTAGTGCTACCGCTATTACGGTCTCCTCAGCCGTCGTGCTCGAGCTCATACCTCGAAGGGAGCCTGGATTCCTGAGCCGCTGACACTCGTAACGGATAGCCTATGGATGGCGTCTGCTCCGGACGCGTATTTCGCAGCGTTGACGCATGGAACTTTTTTTTTTTTTTCAAGGGTGTATTGGCGCAGAAGTTCGTTGACTATGTCTGTCACTTGGCCAGCGTCTAGCTCGGGATGCATGTTCTTCGGAACTGGCACGATTCTTATTTTAGCGGCCTGATTTGTCTGGGCGAGATGGTCTGACAGTACTGAGATGATTCCTGTTTTCAGCCTCTCTCATATAACCTTGAGTAAAAAGACGTGCACCAGAGCGCTGTAATTAGGTCATCGATATCATTAACAGCATATATATTAGCGAAGCCAGGATTATTTCGTCTTTGCGATCTTGCTTTAAACTTCAGCCAAAACATATTGCTTATGGAGCAGATGCATCTACTGATAATTTTCCCTCTGTAGTGGCGCAGTGGTCAGAACGCTCGACTACTGCTCCCAAAGATGCGGGATCGAAAACCAGGCACGGCGGCTACGTTTCGACGGAGGCGAAACGAAGTGACGTCCGTGTGCTGTGCGACGTCACTGCACGTTAAAGATCCTCAGGTGGTCTAAATATCCGGAGCATTCCTCTACGGCGTCTCTCATAGCCTGAGTCCCTTTGGGACGTTAATCTCCATAAACCAAACCAACCAAACCAACCAAGCCCCTACTGATAATAAGGCTGTTATTTTATAGTTACTCCAAACCTCAACATTGCGCGGTCTATTTTTATATTATTTTTCCGCATGTTAAAAACGTATCCGTTACCTTGATGATTGTACAACGTTCACTCAAGAGATATATCCGAACCAATTTAATTTTAATGTTAAACAGCTATCACGCGAAACTTAATTAATGGTGCCACTAACTATTTAATGCCTAGCGCTTTAAGAACCAGTTCATATTCTTCGAAAGCTTCTCATGTATAAAAGGGACGACTTAGTGATCACTGACTAGCTTGAACACCTCACGTAGCATTAATATGCATAAACTGGACCATCACCTAAACTTTTCTCAGCACTATTTCTTACTTCCAGCATAAAAACAGCATTTCGTATGGAAGCACGGACCAAAACCTATGTATTTTTCTCCCTGGATCCATTGTTAAATTTAAATTTTACTTTCATTTGCAGTCACATTAGTTATCGCATGATTGCGTGCAGCAGCTTATAATATTGATACGTATAATATTGATTGTTAGATCGCTACAACGAATTGCAACACCAGGTTGTTTAGGAGTTTTACACGCAGTTGTATTCCTTTAATTCTCGCCAGTGACTTCTTGGCTATTCCATTCTCTCAAAAATGACTTGATCAAACGTAACCTTTTTATTACTGAACCTTTTCCTTTCCTCCATCTAACCAACTTCCTTGTAACTCGTTACCTCGATGCCACTAACAAATCTCAACTGCACATGTTTAGCTGCCACATTGATTTTCTTACTTTATTCAAGAAGAGGGCTTTGTCGTGCTGGTTGGTTCATATTCAAAGGAAGGGAGGAACAGTTCAAACGGACGGGATGTGTAGGAAGGCGAGACAGCCACATGAGCTGACACCAGCTCATGTGTCTGTCTCACCTTTCTACACGTCCCGTCCGTTTGAGCTGTTCCTTCCTTCCATTCTTCATAAATGTGAAACTGATTATGAAAAGGTGTCATAATCTTGTGCTATACATTTCTGGAATGGCGTATGCTTTTAAGCAGAATGCCTTTAATGGTTCATTTATTTACAATGCACGCAGCTGTTGCTGAGATGCACAACAGAAAACGCAACTAAAAGGCAGGCAAAGATAAACACCGTGTCAGCAGCGGAAACCAATCAGGTTGAAAGTCATTTTCATCATAAATGTCCTTCAGTTGCAGCATCATTCTGCTAAAATGGAGTCTTGGTGGAACAAGAGGTTCCGCGTTGCGATTCAACATGCGTGTCTTCCAAAAGCTATGAAGTACAATAAGGAAAAACATGTCATATGGTTCGTAATTAGATTTTGTAACAGCAAGATACCGCAAACTGTACGAATTTAGAACAAAGGCTTTCTTTAGAGTTCTTTGCAGCACATCCCAAAAACGAATTGCGTCTTCACAATTAATGAAACAGCGCTCAATTGTTTCAGGCACATCACACAGACGGCAGTTTACAGAAGATACAAAAATATTTTTCCTATGGAGCCATGTGTTAAAAGGTAGACCTTCGGTGTGTAATTTGAAGAAAAATGTTTTCGTGCAAGGAGAAATCTGCATTTTGCGCACCCTCCTTAACGCATCACGACCTTTAAGACCAAAGTACAAAGGACGACACAGTGGTGGCGGAAAAGCTTTGCTATCAATTCCTTGTATAGTCTCTTGCGCGAAATAGGAAATAAGTACTCCTGCGAGAATCGTGCTTTCAAAAACCTCCCCGAAGCATAAGCTTCCTGCATAAATCCTAGTAACTGTGGGCAACCAGTAAAATCTGAAGAAACCACTTCATGGTTTCAGGAAGCAAATTCATGAAATTAACTTGTAGGAATTATATAATAATCGGATGTGAACAATCGCGAAGAAGAAACGGGCGACTAACTGCCTTACATACAGATGCACTAAGCGGAGCCCCCCTGCACAAACAAGTCTGAATAGGTTGTCACGTCGAATCGGTTCAAAATTGGATGACCAAATAAACGTCGTAAATATTCAGTGGAAACGCTGGATGTAATGCCTAGCACAGTGGAGGACCTGAAGCACATAATAAATGTTTATCGCCAAAAACATGTTGCAGGCCTTAGCCCGACCGAATATTGAAAGCCGATAGGGGACAATGTATTAGCATAACGCTGGACGATTGGAATGCGCTCTTTCCAGTAATTTGCACTTAAATGCATGCAGTGGAACGCCCAGGTATTTAGGAGGCACACATGACCATTCAACTCCTGCATATAGGGGCGGTGTTAAGCCCCACGAACCAAACCAAAGGCCGGGACTCTTGGAGTGATTCACCTGAGCACCAGAAACAATGCCAAATTGTTCTATGCTGGATATAACTTTTTCGATGCTTGGTTTGTCAGTGCAGAAAAACGCAGTGCAGAAAAGCGCCCCGCCCCGCATTGTGAAATTCACATCCTAATTCTCCTTGTCTACCGTGAGGATGACAGTAGCGATGACGATGACAACGACGACAATGGTGGCATTAGCAATAATTATGACGGTGAATTTAGATGATAAGGAAAGCAAACGTGATGCACCGCGTGCGCCAGCAACGCTCAGGTTTTCGCATTTCTGCAGTGTAAATTTCACATGACTCTCGTGTTTGTTTTATTAAACTTAGTATCGTCCTTAGACATAATCACATGTGGCCTCAAGTTTACCTCTTTTGTATGCGTGCGAATGCTTTGATATATATCATTGCAATTAATCACATGCCTTCATAGTTATGCAGTTTTTATTGCGGTCAAGACATGTCGGAACAGACTGAACGTTTACTGATGTACGTTTTGCTCTTTTGTAGCGGCTAATCGATGCACGGCATCATCGGCAAATGTCGGTGTACGGAACGTGGCTGGTAGGCACTGCGCGTACGTATGTTCCCCTGTTTCGCAGTTCTTTTAAACGTCCGCCAATTGGTTGAAGTTCTGGTCGTAGTGGAGCCAGTGGGGCTGGCGCCTGTTTCTGAAAGACCGCTTTACTTTTGCCGTTGACTGACCGTCTGTGGTAGGCGCCTCCGCCACTATAAGTCGAAGACTGGGAATCTGCTCGTCGACGCGCTCGTGCTCACTTGTCCGACTCGTCACTTTCGGCGATGCTGCGCTCGAAGGGTTCCAGCGTCGCATTTAGGTGCCTTCTCATGATGCGGAGCAGAAAATCTTCGGCAAGCACACCTGGTATGAACGCGGTGCAACCGGCCCCACTACTCGCGCTTTGCGAGTCCCCTGCTTGTCACGAATCCTAACCACCTCACCTTTCCTGAGGCATGGTAGCGATTTAGCACCAGCATCCAGGAGCTTGCGCTTGAAGGCAATTAGTTTTCTTTTTTTATCGGCTGAAGTCAGGAATTAGTGTGCGCAGTGTTCTGCGTTGCAGGAGCTCATGCAATGAACGACCGTCCTCAAATGGAGTCAAACAGATGGAAAGCAGTCCCAGCCGAAAGCCCTGATGTGTCTCTTGCATTTTTTTTTTCAGGATTCGCTTTATAATTGGGACGCCGTTCTGCGCAAGTCTATTAGATTGTGGAAATCCAAGGCTTGAAGTAACGATGTTGGACTCGTTCAGTTCAGTTCAGTCGTGTCCGACTCTTCGTGCCTGGATGCAAAAATAGAAACCTTATGAGAAGAGAATTGGGGTCCGCTGTCGCTGCGAGCTTCCACTGGAATACCATAACGGGCAAAGATGGCTCTCAGCTTGTCAATAACAGTGCGAGCTGTGTTGTCGCAGTGCTGTTCAACTTCTGGGAAGTTGGAGAGGGCGTCGTACACGAACAGGTAAAAACTACCTTCGCGCCGGAAGATATCGACATTGACTCTGTACCAAGGGTAATGGGGTATTGACTGCACCAGGAACGACTTGCGTTATTGTTGGTACACGTATTTCTTGCAGACAGAGCAAATGTTTAGTATCCGCTCAATATCGGAGCTAGCTGAGTTCGGGCCAGCACATTAGCTGTCGAGGTCTCCCTTTACTATTCAAGCCCAAATGCTCATGTCGAAGTTGAAGCCTTTCTGTCCCCATGGACTTTCAACACAATTCCTTCAACGAGAGACAATTCTGCAACAAAAGACTTCATGCTGCCAACCAGGCCACCGCTATCCGTTATGTAACGTATAACTGGCTGTAAATCAGGATCCCTTGAAGTGGTCTCAACAAGTCGATTCATTGCTTTGCTGCTCACCAGATACGTAACCACGCCATCTGCATGCACCTCTACGTGATCTGGGAAGTCGGCGATGCCCACTGATTCCTTGCGCCACGACATTTCGGCCAGCAGCAACACCTTTCCTGGTACAAATTGTAAGGCATAATCGTACTTCAGCAAGCGAAAAAAAGAAACGTTGAAGCCTTGGTGGCATATCGCCAATTTTTTTCGCCGCAATCGCTATGACTGGGCGGTTGTCTGTTTTAATAATCATGATTCTTCCATAAACGAAGTGATGAAATGTTTTGCATCCAAATGTAATTCCCATGGCCTTTTTTCTATTTTAGAGTATTTATGTTAGTTTCTAGCATGACAATAGATGCGTAGGCGACCGGTCGCAATCTATTCCCGTGATGCTGCAAACGCCAAGCTCCTGGATAATTTTTTGATGCGTTCCAGTCGACCTTCATTTTTCTTAGCTGGATCAAAAGTTGCCAGCACAGGCTTGCTACTTAAAACACTACAAAGGGCGGCCCATTCAGTGGCATCCTCCTCTATCCACTGAAAGATTGTGTCCTTTTTGATAAAATCTCTCAACAACTTGGCCTTCTCAGCATGACGCGGAATATAATTTCCAAAGTAATTGGCCATCTCCAGCATCTCCAAGAGGCCATCTCCAGGCCTCATTCTGTCGGGTGCATCATTCCGCTAAATGATGGGCTAAAGGTAGGATTAGGCTTTATCCCGTGTTAGATGATGATGGCACGCAAGAATTCAACCTCCGTGCACGTGAACTTACATTTGTTTGCATTGAACGTCAGGCTAATTTCAGTGTTCCATGAAGGCACGCATCGTGTTCCTCCCGTGTTGCACCCTATCCAGAATGCCATCGACATATACGCGAATGCCTGGAGCTCGGTCAAATCTGTCTGTAAATATTTTTTGGAACACATCCAACGCTGAAGCAATCACAAACGGCAGCCTCAAGAAGCGATACGCCCGATAGGTGTTGCAAATGTGCAAATTTTTACTTGTCCTTTATTAAATGGAATCTGATGAAACCTTGAATTTTCATCGAGCTGGGAGAGGTACTTAGCGCCAGCGAGCTCTGCCTCAGTATCGTCACGCTTCGGCAACTGATAGTGCTCCCTCTTCAGGTACTGGTTAATATTTCTGGGATCATGCTGACCCTCAGTTTGCCATCTTTCTTCCTGACAATGTCCAGCGGACTCACTCTTTCTGTTGGCTCGTTAAGCCTTTGAATGATATGGGCTTTTTCCATGCGTTGCAGCACCTCTCGCAGAAGTACCTGCAACGCAAAGAGAACGCGTCGCACCGGCTGTATCACCGGAATGGCGTCTTTGTGCAGGACTATCCGGTATGGACGGCCTACACGGCCGGTACATTGAGAGCTGCGAAAATTCTCGCAATATTTTGTCAGAACGCACATCGTCAATGGCTTCGACTGAACGAGCTACCAGTCCGTGAATCAGTTGCCTGTAATCCAAGTAATGCCTGCTTGCTCTTCTTCCCCGTGAATAAGATGAAAGTATCTGGCTTGTCTTTTATGACCACTAGTAGGGTCGCCACTCCAAACTGTTTAATCACATCTCCACTGTACGACCGAAGAATGAAGGTGCTTGGCTGCAGGGATGTCTCTGCTTTACAATTACGAAAGACCGAATAAGGCAACAAATTTGCCTGAGACCCGGTGTCCACTTTGAAAACAACATTCTGATTGGCTACTTTGGCTGCAACCATCCAATCAGCTGTCCTTTCGACAGTGCAGACTCTGACATTAAGGATTTCGAAGTTGTGCTCCTCGTCAGCTACCGCACTGACCGCAGGCAAAATGAGTGGCCCTTTTGTACGGAAAACATGTCGTCCCAAACGGTTGACACTTGTTCCGCTCGTGCGTGTTCCGCTCGCAACAGAATTGTTGACGCTGTTTCACCGAGGCCACTTGCCTTTCAATTTGGCCCCAGGCCTCATTCTGTTGGGCTCACATATTTTAACAGTTTTTTACATATCTGTTCTGCCTTAAGCAGCGTAAGGTCTTTCACTCTAAGTATTTTCTCCCGGAGGTTCGGGTTATTTCTGCCGAACCCATTTGGTCCCGGATCATAAAGTCCCTCAACGATCCGAAATTACAACACCGGGCTTGTTTTCGAAGGTCGCACGCAAAATGGTCAAAGGGTCGCCTTCTGCCTGGATTCTTCCACGAAACAATCTCTGGCGAACTTCATTATGCTGCTCTTGACGGTCAACTTCAAACTTCTATACGACTGTTGCATAGTCGCTTTTGCCATCTTGCTCTGAAACATAGAAATTATTAAATACCTCAAGGGCCCCGTCCCCAGTAACCCTCAGCAGGAGAGTCGTCCTAGCCGCTTCGGTCCTTGATCCTTTGGTCAGCTCTGTGACATTCAGAAAGAGCTTGAACTTCTGTCTAAACAGTGTCCACTTCTTTGCTATGTTCTCAGACAGAGAAAGCTGGTCGGGCGGCTTGAGTAGCTTCATCCTTCCTAACGTTTAGCAGCGTCCCTTATTTCTTCTTTAAGGCACTGCTTCAAAGGCAACAGCCGGTCCAGTTCCGACACCATGTTACCGTCAAGACATTTCAGAACAGAATGAACGTTTATCGATGAAAAGTGGGCTCCTTTATAGCGTCTAATCCATACAAGCACATGTCAACGTCATCGGCAGAGGTGGGTGCAGAACGTGGCTGGTAGAAACTGCGCATGCGTACCTTCTACAGTTTCACTGAACTTATTTTCGGCAAATTTTTAATTTATTTTGACGTTCATGCAAAACGATTTTATTTTCCTTTGTTTGTCCCTAGATCAGAGAAATCTTGTAAAATGTTATTATCATTAGATATTTCATTTCCCATTAAATGCTTAGTCAAGGATACCAGCCTCTCCGACTTTTTTTCTCTACTATTACAGTAGATTGCCTGAAGCATGTCATGTAGCATTAAGTAATAGGAGGTAAAGCTGGATATGTTTGGGGCTGATTTATGCTCCCAATTATGAGAAACATCGCACAGCACACGGACGCCACTTCGTTTCGCCTCCATCGAAACGCAGCCGCCGCGGTTAATGGAGGCGAAGCGAAGTGGCGTCCGTGTGCTGTGCGATGTCAGCGAACGTTAAAAATCTCCAGGTGGTCGAAATTACTCCGTAGCCCTCCACTACGGCTCCTCTTTCTCTCTTTCCACTTTCACTCCCACTTTCCTCCCGTCCCTTACGGTGCGGTTGAGGTGTCCATAGAAAACAAGTGAGACAGTTACCGCTTCTTTCCCTTCCTATAAATCAATCAATAAATCAATCAGTTTCCACAGAGCAAGTGTGACAGATACTGCGCCTTTCCCTTCCTGGGAACCAATTATTATTATTATTATTATTATTATTATTATTATTATTATTATTATTATTATTATTATTATTATTATTATTATTATTATTATTATTATTATTATTATTATTATTAAGATGATCAAAAAAGTAATATGAGGTTTAGACAATCATGAACTTAAATACTGGTGAATTAAGTTTTTCGGCTGCAATAGGTGCTTGTTAAGCAAACGGTGAATTCGTAATGGCCTTCGACGCCGCCCCCAGGTTTGATGGCAAGTGCATAGAAATGCTCTTCTCTGCCCCGCCGGGGTGGTGCAGTGGTAAGAGGCCCGACTACTGTGCCGGAATTCCCGGGCTCGAACACGACCACGGCGGCTGCGTTGCAATGAAGGCGAAACGAAGTGGTGTCCGTTTGCTGTGCGATGTCAGCGCGCGTTAAAGATCCCCAGGTGGTCGCAATTACACTGCAGCCCTCCACTAAGGCTACCCTTTCTCTATATCCACTTTCACTCCCAGCTTTATCCCTTCCCTTACGGCGCGGTTCAGGTGTGCACAGAGCAAGTGTGACAGATACTGCGCCTTTCTCTTCCTGTGAACCAACCAACCAACCGATCAACCAACTGTCTCACACAAGCACTCCGTCCCCAAATACTGCGGACCACGGTGGGGGAAAATACGTATGAGGCGCCCCTGGACATCTGTATTCAAAATTCTTTGTCTTCACTGTTAAGCGCACCTCACCCCGTTCACTGCTCCACAGAAAGACACGTCGTGATAAAATGCTTCAAAGATGTCATCACTGTAAAGAAATACTGGCGGGAAATCGAGCTAACATCGCTTCCTGTCACTTCTGCCCCACGACACTAGCCGCTGTCGCCAAGCTCCACCATCTTGCTGTCATCAGTAGTAGTCTGTGTGCTGGCCCCCAGACGAGACCTGGAAAGGTCACCCGGGTAAAACACGGTAAAAGATAAACTGCAGAAGCCCGCGATGCCTAACCAAATAAGGCTTTTTCTCTTTTCCCTGAATGCATGCTTAACTACACGCATAAAACGTACCTTACCTGAGAAACTTAAAGCTTCTACTATAATAGCGTAGTCCTGTTTTTAAGTAAACAAGTTTCTGAGCACGCCCACGTGCGAGGACACGAGCGTACATAAACAGCCACCTGCATTGCAAAGTTCAGTCTTTTTTCTTTTTTTTTTTCCTTTCAGTGCTAAAGAACTGGTGGTACGTGGGTCATTTTTAGGGAATTATGCCTTTACGGGACAAAAGAGGGAGAAGTCAATGAAAGAAACGTCAGTCTGCTAACTCGGCGGGCACTCCGCTTCATTTGAGGTAGCCGAAAACAAA
Source organism: Amblyomma maculatum (assembly GCF_055883805.1). Lineage (NCBI taxonomy): Eukaryota > Metazoa > Arthropoda > Arachnida > Ixodida > Ixodidae > Amblyomma > Amblyomma maculatum. Next base: position 42,238,865 of record NC_139345.1, on the reverse strand, counting down.
CCTGCCGTCAACTTATTTTAGCCACGGCACAAGCAGAAGGGTGATTCAAAAGCTTGTGGTGACAACCTGCCTTCCAGCAACGACGTTTTGTTTGTGAAAAAAAGAAAAAATCGAATATAAAGGAATGCCAATAGGCGCTTTCTGCAAGCCGGTGGCGATTGTAAGGCTTACAAAGTGGAGACGATGTCAAGAGAAAAAAAAATCGAGAACAGGCGCTGGAAAACGCAAGAAAATATTTATTTTATGGGGCAGAATTGGCACTAAATGGCTTATGCGTATAGCAGCGCACGATGTGCTTGTAAGCAATTCTCCGCTGTATAGACGAGATTATTTACTCAGTGTACTCAGAAAGCGCTGTACGGAGGGGACAGCAGCGTTTGTTTATATATAGTGTTTCGCGAGGCCTGTTTATGACGCAGAGTACTCTGGGCAGCTGAGGTGAAGAATAGAGAGTTCAAGCTTTCGCCACGCAGCACTACCGCGGTTGGACGCAGAGTGGCTTGTAACCCGAAATGGGGGCCCAGCCGGCCACCACTCTAACGGAGAATCCTGCCCAAGTAAGTCTGCATTTTTTATGCCGCTTCTAAAGGTTCAGTGAAAGGTGCATCTGCGTGGACTCTGATCAGAATGTATATAGGAGCACCGGTCATGGCGTACGTGGTAACACAAGCCGCGGGAGCCGCATTTTCGCTTAGTATTGTTGGATTGAAGATAGAAGTAACTCTTTAGATGTGGCCGCTGGTATACATAATTCATGCCAACGGCAATACACCAAGAAATATTAGTGTCATTCGCGCAAAAAGAGACAAGAAAACGTTACTGAAGTCTGCCGCTCTGGGTTTTGTTAGCTGCTACAACAAGCACTGCCCGTGAGACGTGCGGAATTTATTCCAATGATCACACTCTGTGCAATACGCGACGAGTATATTCATTTAGAAGTGTCGCTATGTTGGCAGCTAAGCCTTAAAGAAAAAGAAAAAATTTCACCTCTTTCATTAGGGACGTCTTAGCTCATTAGCGAGCGGACCACTCAATACGGCTCCAAGGCTGCTGGCAGGTGAATTTGAATATAATAACACAACAGTGCCTGAAACGATGCCGGCAACAAAGCAGAGAAGTGTAGAAGTAACCTTTCCTGGCATATGAGCTGGATTAAGAACCGCTGACACGTAATCAGCTTACTAAAGAGGCCAATTATTTCCCCAGCTATAGTTCTACCTGCCTCGCAACTCTGCCCAGGACTAAGCAGCTCGCAAATGCGATCCTGTCAGCCAAGCTGCCAGCCAGAAATCCCCCTGTACTTAGATTGCAAAATTATCCCTGGCAGGCTCTATTGGGCAAAAGTCGTTCCTAAAGGACGCGAGCCCATCGAGAATTTTTCACTTTGGCACACGTGACGCAGCTAATTCCGGTGGGCTTTCTTGCTGTGGAAGCAGGTCACGTGATCGAAAAATTGACTTTTAATTGTGCCCACGCACCTCTCTGAGCTGGTAACCGTAGCAGAGTTCCGGTCATCAGATTACTGCCTCTTTGATGCGACGCGATATACTGAAGTTCAAGCCCACGCTACGTGACGCCGCTATCATTAGGTCTTCTCGGCAGCGCCATGAGTGAACCAGGGAAGTGTAATGAGCGCCAGCTGCTAAAAATGAAAGGCTGTAACCAGATCGGAGTCCCTTCCATAATTGCCGTTAGCCCCGTTCAGCGCAGTAGTAGCGCCCGTTCATAGATCTGGGCTGTCGGGTTCGCTTCGGAAACAAATCCGCTGCTACGATGCGTGGGATCGTAACGCTGTAATAACTGGGGTGTTCTCGACTTTTTCTTGTGGCTAGCCTCTCCTAATGTCTGCGATGGCTCGGGCCCCTGAATGAGGCTAATGGAAAATGAATGCCGTGCGAAACAGCCTGGACCCCTTTCATACCAGCGCTGGCTTACTTGCGTAGAAAAATTGTATACGGCTTCCGCTTCTCCACTCTTCCACTCTCTGGATCGGAGCGCAAAAGTACACACGCTAAACTCAACTTGAAAACGTACCGCGACGTTCGGGGCCGTAACCCAATATTTCCTAAATTAGACACAAGCATTTGTGGCACGCTTTTTTTCCTGAAAAATTTGCAAAAAACACGAATTCAGAGAACTTTCAGAGTACTAAAGTCGCCTGAAAACCCATGTAAATCCCCTTTTAGTCAAAGTTTAGTCGTAAATATTTTTGAAGAAATAAAACCTCCCCTGATTTTCGGAACGTCATAGCTATAGTGTACGAACACGAATTTAATACAAAATGCAGTTTAAAGATACTACAAAGATAGCAGTTGATGTTGTATAGAGTGCATTTTAATCAAATGTTTCCCTGCTCTCATGGCAAACGAAATATAAAAGGAGAAAGAGGATGGCGAAAGAGGAACGGTATGGCCACTGGATAGCTTGTCCGGGTTACGTTTTTGAGGGGATTGAAAATCGAAAAGAGGGCCCGCCTGCCTCTGACGTTTTGTTCAAAGAGTAGTAATAAAGCGAAAGCCTTGAATGGCTCACCGTTTTCCGTCCGTCGCCAGAACCTGTCACACTATAGCAGTCAAGCATGGAGATTTAGCCATGCCGGGCTTTCCCATTCCTTAAAGCATGGGTCAGGTGTCCGCAGGAGGAGTACATCATCATCAAATATGGTGAGGCAGCCAAAAAGAGAATAAAATAACATGCCTCTGCCCGTGTCACTCTAGGTATAACAGGCTCAATCCAATCGAATATAAAAGAATTAGTCCCGAAGGACAAGCTTGGTCTGTGTTTGCACCCGTAGGCGAAAGAACCCGAAGGTTCCAAAAAAATGCGGGAATCTCTACGCAGCGGCCCACAGCCGGGAGCGGGCCCGGGGAGATCCCCCGTGATCTCCCCTGGGAAGTAGAGGGAAGGGATGGGACAAGGGAAAGGAAAATGGGATATAGGGAAAGGGTTATGGGAATGTAGGAGGGATCGGGGCAGCTTAGGGATTTCTCAAATGATCCTGATTATATTCGAGCTCCAATTCCTTGGCCTCAGTTGAGGGCGAGCACTCGCTTTAGCCAATGCACGGCCCTCGGCCTTCAAGCGCATTCACATCCACATCACGTTTGCCGGGTCTCCGCCACATGAGACAGGCTGCCGGGTCTCCGCCATCCTCTTTCACATTGGGGTTCCCCGTCCCCCAAGTCAGGCTCCCTCGCCCCGACTGTACTAGGGCTACTGGAGGGGCGCATTTCGCCGTACTAGGATTCTTTCAGCCCTACTCCAAGGTACTAAGAGAGGTGCCCAGAGTCACCTTTTGTAGACAACCCTCCATTCACCGTTTTCTCTCCAACATAGTATGTTGACGGCTAGTTTCTGGTTGACCAATCCAGATTCACCGTCTGATAGTGTCCGCAAAGATACTCGTGCACGCACCTACAGAGGTACGGCACTGAGGGGTCGCCACTCCCCTTTTTGGCCCTGAGTCAGCGAGCCGCGGTTCCCTTAGTACTTCGCGAGCAGCGCCACCGGGGCCTTGGCAGCGGGCTGGGCTTTCCCTCGGCCAGCACTACCGCCCAGGACCAAGGGGTTTAGAACCCCCCGCTTCTGCCGCGGCTAGTACGCCGCGGTTCCTTGCGTACTGCGCGGGCTGAGCCACCTTTAGGTGGCCAGCTGGGCTTTCCCATGGCCCGCCTACCAACCTCGGTTCTGCGGGGGGTTGCCCTCCGGAGGAGTTCCAAGTCAGCGAGCCGCGGTTCCTCTCGTACTACGCGAGCAGCGCCATTGTTCCCTTGATGGCCGACTGAGCTTTCCCTCGGTCAGTCGTACCGACTCGGTTCCTCACAAGGGGACTTTGCTTCCCCTTGTGCAAGCATATGAACCAGCCAGCCGCGGTTCCTCACGTACTACGCGGCTGAGCCAATGTTCCCTTAACAGCCGGCTGGGCTTTCCCTCGGCCAGCCAACTGACTCATATCATTGCGGCGTCTGACTCCCCTGAGTAGTTCTGCGTGTTCATTGAAGATACTGACAGTGAGGGACACATGTGGTTTAGCACATTGTGCGACCACCCTCTTTTCCCAAGTTTCTGGCTTACTTGAAACCATGTAGGCTACTTTGACACCATCTTTTTCGCCTTTTCGAGCCTAAAGGCAAGTTCCCCAGAACCTGGACCTGGTTCGCCCCAGCCGCGGCACCGCGAGGACCCGCTCCCCCTGGCAGCGGAAACCAACGTGTCTGCGGCTGGGAGATGCGCTCTCTCGCACCGAGGGGTAATTTTGATCCAACATACGGAGTCAGCTAACTGCATTTCCTTTAGTACTCTGCAGCTACGCCGCCGTTTCCTAGGCGGCGGGCAGGGCTTTCCCTCGGCCTACCGACCGCCCCGTACATTGAGAATTTTGTTCTGCTTTTAACCGGATTCCACGTGCCCAGTCCGAACCCCTTCAGACTTGCCCCCGTGTTAGGCATCGGGCTACGTGGGCGCGGCACGCTCACAATGCCGCAGGGAGTAAGCTGACAACCTCCCCGGGGATTCGCTACCCCTCAGTATGGGTTCCGGCTGCACCCATACTGACCGCTGGCCGTTGCAACTAGACAAAGCCTAGCAGCCATAACCGCTCCGGCCCATCCAGCTGGCGGAAGGGACCGCATGCAGGTCGCCAGATCGGATTTGCCCCCCCCGCAGGAGGAGTACAGGCATTGCGCGTCTCCTTTCCTGTGAACCAATTGAAAATACCTAGAAAGGTCCTGTGCGTCGAATCCGCTTGAGGCGCTTCCACCGCGCTGTAAAGCTTTTAGCCTCACCACACACTATTGGTTCGAAGTGTCCCCTCCAATATTTCTTTGACAGGGACAACCGACAACCTATACCGATTTTACCCGTGTTTTCCAAAGGTTTGGAGAAAATAATTTTAAAACGCCTAACTTCTTTCACTAACCGCTTCAACTTGATAAATTATTCACAGTATGGTTTCCGCAAAAACAAATCTACCAGAACTCGCATTATTTTACCAAAAGGTATACATTTTAGAAAACTTTGAATGCAGAAATATGGTACTTGGGCTTTTTCTGGATTTTTCAAAAGCCTTTGACTTAATTAATCACAACATTCTGCTTAAATAGCTTGATCACTATGGATTGAGAGGTATCGCACGCAAACTAATTGAATCCTACTTGCAATATCGTTCTCAATTTGTCACCACTGAAGGAGAACATTCCTCGATAAATACATTAACCAGGTGTCCCTCAGGGAAGCATTTTGGGACCGTTTCTATTCATCCTCTACATCAATGAGATAGTCCGCATTGATGAAATGCACATTACAGAATTTATGCTGATGATACTAGTTTTTTGTTTTTTTTCAGGTAGATCATGTGCCGATTTGGGTAGTCAAGCCGATAGCGCGCTTTCCAAAATAATGCTTGGGCTCAAATGAACTGCCTAAAGTAAACAACAATAAAACGAAAGCTGTTTTATTTCACCCTCGTCACGCATGTACTATTGCCTTATAATTAGTTAAACAACACTGAAATCGAAGTGGTTGAAAACTTTAAATCACTCGGAGTGTACTTTTCACAAAACATGACATGGGATGATCACGTGAACAAACACATTAACAAACTGTCGAGGACGATCGGCGTTATGCGCCGTCGCTGCTACTTCTTCCCCTCCTCTGCTAACATTCTCATATACAATTTTTTATTCTCTTCTTTATTAGGTCACGCGTTTCTGGTCTGGTCGACAACAGCGGAAACCATTAGCAAACTAGCTGTCTTACAAAAAGGCGCTTTACGCCTAGCGTGTAAAGTTCCATATCGTTATCACACTGCAGGTTTATTTAAGAACCCCAACATAATTCCTGTTTCGTCAATGTATGATTACAAGCTATGTCGCATGCATAAACTTGGTGTATTAAAAAGTAATGATGCCATAACAAGCCTCGCACGGCTAACAGAAAACTTCCCTGTTTATAATGTACGCCATCCTGAAAGGTGGCATGTAGCCAAATTTAGAACACATTATGGGCATCAGATGTTGAAATTCCAATTACCCACATTTCTAAATCGAAAAATTCAAGAAACTGGCACTGAAATTTATCGTATATCGCCAAAAGAACTGCGCTCAATATTTGTGCAATGATGTAACATAGCGACTTCACTTTCTTTGCTTTTTAATGTTCCTTTTTTAAACGATGTTCCATGAATCCTGTATGCTTTCGTCATTATACTGTTTTCTCTTAGCCGCACGCTCCTCTGCTGCCCGTGTGGTTGGGGGTCAGGGCTCCTCAAGCAGCTTTGACAGCTTTTTTCTTGTCCTCCATGTAAACTTTTGTTTGCAGAATAAGATTTGAATTTAATGGAATATTCATCACTGCGAGGCATGTGGTTTTAAGCAGCATTATTCTGGGGGCACTATAGCTCTCATTTTAACGTCGCTATCTTGTACAGACCCACTAAATATTAGAGGGAGATATATGTGTATATACACGAAAAATGGGAGTCCAACTAAAAACGGTCTCCTGTTGACCCGGCTGCACTGAAGGAAGAGAATGTGGGACGGACACAAGTCCACATAAAGGTTCTTGGCCGAAATACGCGCTTAGAACTGACCCGATTAAACTGAAGTGTAGCTGAAAATGTTCAACTCAGAAGAAAAAAAAAAGTTAAGGAATGCGTGTACGAAAAGCTTTAAAACAGATAACCATCCGAAGCGCAGGTATTATTCTCCCTGACTTAGTCTGTAGACAATATGGGACTGAAATAAATGCGCTGTTGCTGCCCAACAGTGCCATAGAAATCAAGCTCTCTTGTGTTTGCCGTAATTGTGTATGTACAAGAAAAAATAACTGTTTGCATTAGGAGCACATTTACTTTGGTAGGTGAACAGGCTTTATTTCAAGCGTGAAGAGCAATGTGTGTGTGTGGAGGGGATAGGAGCTGATTGTGGGAATAGCGCATGGTAACAAAAATGGGTATAAAACGATTGCAGCAGCGTTGACTACAAGCGTCAGTTTCAATTACTTCGCGGTAGTGGTGAAATGAAGCGAACTAGGAGAGATGCGCTGCCCGCTTGCTGTTCCTCCCATTTCTTTTCTCTGTGCACTGTGCCCGGCTTCCCCTGCTCGCTTCAATTCCTGGGAAGGTCGTCGTAAACCCCGCTCGCCCTGGCTGTCACACGCAGTCCTGGTCGCCCATCTCCTCGGGAGAGAGAGAGAGAGAGAGCCCCGTGAGTGAAAACAGAACAGGGATCTCGCACCGCTAGCAGGCAGGACGCCAGAGGCCGTCAGCCATTTCCTTCCTGTCTCGTACACAGGTCTAAGCCCACTTCGGAAAGGCGAAAAGAACTCTGAGTGCGGGAAGCAGAAGAACAAGGATGATCGCACTGTTCTGGCTTGTGTTCTTTCATCTTTTGTTTTTGGGCCGCAAACGAACGACCGGAAGGGAAGTCTTTACTTAGCCTGCTTCCGACTAATAAGAACGGAAAACAGAACTAGTTTTTGTGCATTTATACTTTAGCCAGACATTTTCGTTTTTCGCGTTTTTTGTATTTCCTTCTGCTCATTGTGAAATCCTTCCAAATGCTCATTGTTATGCGCCAGGCATCGTTAATTAGCATGCTCAATTAATTCGGCCGCTCAGGAAGTCGCTGGTGGCCTGCCGGCATCAGCACTTTTCCGCACGATAACAGGAATTGTTCTTTATCATAAAGTGAATGTGCTGAGGTCTATGCTTATGTACAAACACAAGTCAGAGTTCAACAAGGATTGAGAGGAAGTCTCAGTGTGCTCGCCGTTTCTAGAAGAGGACATGTCTTCGTCTGGCAGATGATGGCGAAGGCAAGCCTTGCCGTAACGTCGGCTAGCGTACTGAGGCTTCCCCTCAATCTCCAGTTTGCTTTGTGTCCTACAAAACCCGCATCTCCCTGCCCTCTGCTTATTGTGGTTTGCATGCACTTTGTTTTTCTGGAATCGCTCGCACCAGCTTAAAAGCTCTGAAGAAGGCAGCGACAGGAAAAGTGACCAAACGCGGCGCTCAGCTATGGCCTACAGGGCTTCCTGCTGCGTCTGAAAACCACAGAACTGCTTAGGATATGCGGCAAACCGAAAATGCCGTGTGGATGAGATGCGCTTTTTATTCAGTGGAAAATGTATGAACACCAGTGTTTAAGTGGGAGGGTAAACGGTATTCAGAAGGAACTTTACTTTGACCATGAGGGAGATCAATCGAAATTTTTCTGACATGCTCGTGTTCGTCCTTCTTGAACGCTGTGATATCTAAAAGTTCTCCACATAAGTGTTTTCTTTTTTTTTTTTAATTTCTAAAAGAATGTAATTTAATCGAGTTGAGTCGAAGACCTGCAATCGTATATGAATTAGGAAAAAGTAGATAATCCCAAGCTGCGGTTGAAAATAATGACGTTGATTGTTCATTATCCACATTTAACGCACCTATTGGTTTGCCTAGCACACGGCCTGTTATGCCACATGGTTGCCGGGGGGGGGGGGGGGGGAGGGGTTAAATTGAGAGTTTCAGCATATCGGAAACGCATAGCGTAGATGTATAACGGATTATTGGATGCCTTCTGCACACGCTCAGCGGCCGAGCTAGGGGGGGGGGGGGGGGGGGGGGTGGCCAGTGCGTAATGATGGCCGTCACCAGGTAATCTCGTTCACATTTACAATGGATCTCTTCGCCTTGTCGAGGCCCTATTGATTGGTGAAATGGTAATGAGGAAGTATTGTTTGGATTTTTTGTGGACTTTAACGCCCCAACGCGGCATAGGTTACGAGAGACACAGACACAGGCTCCAAACATTTCCATCACCTTGGGTTCTTTAACATGCACTCACATCGCACAGCACACGGACGCCTTGTTCTTCGATTCTATAGGAAAATGGCCGCCGATGATAGGATTAGATCTTGCCTCCTAGGGTGATCAATTGCATTACTGCATTACCGGTCGTTCACAGCCAGCTGTCTACTTGAAGCACATATAGTATTATTAACAAGCTGAGTGCATCGTGTTCAACATTCGGTAGAATCGTAGAATTGCTAGAGAGAGGATACAAAAATATGCTTATAGATATCAATTATTAACTAATTAATTATTTCAGTAGTGCCGCCTGCCTTTTGATAGCCAAGGATGGAGCGGGCTCATGAGGTGGACAAAGCTTAATCTACAATAGGTCGCAATAACATCAACAATAACATCAGCATAAGTATAGGCGCACAATAAAGTTTCTGCGAAACAAATTAGCTTAAACGCGTTACATTAATGTCAAAGTGAAGGAAGCTTTACAAGCATACACTATAAGAATCAAACAAGATACACGACAGATAAAAATGCATCCGGTGATGGCAAGGTATAGGTAAAGTTCTTTCAATCAGCTATCGTTCTTGGAAAGAACATCTTGTATGCATTGTTTCTGCACTGGGCGATTAAGAGGCGAAAGCGACAGGAAAGAAATAATCTGCACAGGAATAATGCACGAAAGTGACAAGAAAGGAACCACCTGGACAAGACGAAGAATAAAGCACTATAACGCGTCAGGACAGAATCGCGCCAGCACCATTTTTCACACGGTTCAACAGTGTAGGGACGAACAACGCACGCGCTTTGCTGTCGATTCTTTTTCTAACCATTGTTGCCGGCCCTGAGTAATAGCTATGTTATTTAAAAGATTAAACGTGGGTTATCGGTATATAAAAGGTTTTGTTTCAGGATTCTTGTGTCGCTTCTTTTTATGACAGCCCTGCTGCAGTTTACAGCGCAGGGGAGAATCTAAGCGAAATGCTTAAGACAAACGGTAGAAAGCGTCTGCAGAGAGATCAGGGGCGAGTTCTGGGGAAAGCATTTAAAAATGAATATGGTACTTTTGATTGCGTGGGTGGTTTACCCGACGCTGCACCCATATCAGAATGAATCTGAACGAAAGCCTTTTACCAGCAAACAAATCGTTCCATTATTCATTTCTTGGTAAGCATTCGGTCGCGACAACGTTGAAGTTGGCCCTTGATTCTTTTTTTTATTGTTCTTTTCTTGCGATGCGCATGCACGTAAGCTCGCCTACAAACATCCGAACTTGTTTATCGCAGCAAACTTGCCGGCAGTAGGAAGAACGTAACCCAACCTCTCGTGCTGTGACGAGGGAAGTTTATTTCCGCATCCACACTTTTTGCCAAGCGGTCGCGTTTTAAGAAGCGTCCTCCTAACGGCACCTAACGAGGAACAGAAAATAAGCGCTTTATCGAAATTTAATGGTTGACACACACTCGCTGACAGTTGCTCTTTTTGTGGAACGGCTTTCGGTGGCTTTGCAATGCGTATGTTATTAACGCTGTTTACTGTAGTATACCTGCCCTTTCTACTTAGGCTCAGGTCTGCTGTAATAAAGATACAAAAACTGACATGGATTTGACATTCGACGCTAAAGGTTGTTTATACCCAAAAACAAAACAGCCAGCTTTTTTATTTTCTGGACAGCACGCACTGTCACCTTCTATTAAAAAAGAAAAGCAGTAACGAAAAATGATATGCGAACGAAAAGCTTTCCACTCAACGAGGAGAAAAATTCTAGATCGAAAACCGGTTTCACCCGCGACAGACAACTTTACCTCAGGGGCACCCCTCACTGCTGCCCTTCGAGCAAAACCCACTAAGCCAGAGTAGAATGTTTTCCTCAACGTCCGTTTCATCGAGAGTGAAATTCGACTCATCGCACTCGGCGAACAGCGCGGCTTTCCATGTGCAGAAGCTTCCCACGCAGAGCGACCAGATACTGAGTTATGCCAGTTGTTCATGCACTTCTCGGTGGAGTGATCAAAGCACAGTGCAAGACCTTTGGCCAATCGAAGAGGCAGTGGCCGGGAAACGCACTTTTTATTAAGGTACTGCAAAAAACAAAGAGTCCAGTTTCATTAAAGAGAATGTGAAGCGACGGTTTTCCACGGCTAAGATGGCACAGACATTCGATTGCTTAGAAAACAGCTTGAGTATTTCCTGCGTAGTTGACAACCGAGCATACGGCCCAAAAGGAGCTTAAGGCAGCGGGCCGTGCCTGTAAATGTCGGGCTTCTCAAACTCCGTCTTTAAAATGGGAGAAACTGTTGGGCGTTAAAGCAACATCCAGGCTGTAACACACTCCTGCGTGGAGTAAGCGCTGCCTCAATTTCAGCCAGCTGTGCATCTTTGACGTCCACAAAGGCTTCGCTAACGAGCCCGCTGGGGTTTTCCTCATTCTTGGTATCAAAACGCCGTATACACTGAGCGGTCGCGCTCTACGCTCCGTCGAGCTTATGCATGCTTGCCTCGAAAAGCCGCTCTATTTGCGGAAAGCAGGAATTTGATGTGCTATTCACGCGTGCTCTGCCCTGGTGTAATTTGGGTGTTTTCAAATCCGCCATCAGGAACCAAGCACGCATTTGGACGTTTCACTTATCCAGCACTGCGCTTTTAAGGCGAGAGCCTTCAATGCATCATGCTGTCGTTAGCAAAAGTGCCCGCATTTCGGGTGCATGCCTTATATGGGTATATGCCAATCACCATTTAATCGATACTTAATCAATAGCAATCGGATAATTTCAAAACATAATTTAGGGTATTTTCAAGATAGTTTCATAACTTACGACTAATAATAAAATAGTTAAGCAGATGCCCATAGGAACCAATGAATTTGGAGGTCGTCGTAACGATCACTAACTGTCACTCACTAGTTAAGAAGTGTTTAAGAAAGGAGCTAAGCAAGGAGTCAATATCCGAGAAGGGGGTCGTAGTATTAGCACGAAACTTGTCCCAGTTGAAAAACTAACGTGCTGTCCGAACGCGAAGACGTTTGCGATTGAGAGTGAGCAAAGTGGGCAAGTGATCACTACCACAATAATTAGAAAGGACTTACCGATGCTGAAGAACACGCGGTGATGAGAATGTAAGGTCGAGTGTAGTGAGCGAGAAAAAAATTTGACGGCGATTACGTTACTTCCTAATGCAAAATTTGAGCGCAGCTCATCAGCTGTTTCACCTTTTCGATAGATTGAGGCAACGATTTCGAGCAAGGCATGTATATACAATTACAGACAACTGTTTTATTTTTCACACATATTCCTTCAAGAAACACTCCACTAAAAATTCTTGACTGTCATGAAGGAAGCTTTGTGGTCGGAGAAATGAAGAGAGCAATTAAGTTATCGGGAGATTGCGGGAGGCAGCGCGTGGGCCCATAGGAACGTTGCGCGGCGAAAAGCCACAAGCTGCAGACGAGCAGAAAGAGCCTTCGCAAATGTTTGAAACCGACTTGAAAACGCTGTAGTCAAAGTTAGCAAGCGTCTCAATGAATTTCTAGCAGTATGTTTTAGAGGAAAATGGAGGCGGACTAGATCCGGGCCAGGCCTTCCTCGAAGGTAAAGGGACGATCGGCTAGAGATCCGGACTATGAAACTAGCTGTATATACGCAGACTGCATCAAAATGTGATGCTTTTCTCTGTGAGTGTGTGAATTATCGGTTACTGCTTATGTTACCCTGCAGTTCGGTGCGGGCGGTCGCATTATTCATGAATTGTTTTCGCAGTGGTCACGTCTTCCACTTCAGCTCTGAAGCGTGCCTTTCATAATTGGTTCACAGGAATAGAAAGGCGCAGTATCTAGCTGTCGCACTTGTTTCTCTGGACACCTGAATCGCGCCTTAAGAGAAAGAAGGAAGGTGGAAGTGAAAGTGGAGCTGGTTACGAGGGACAACGCCGACGGCGACGACGGCGCGAAACCCAGGAACGGGAGCCAAAGAGCTGCGTTCTACAAAATAGCTGTGGTTGAGCTTGTTCTTGTACTTGAAGTTACTCGAGAGCTGTCTGCGTGACTACGATTAGGCTCGCTTGAAATATATAATTGTAATTGGTTCAGAGGAAGGGAAAGGCGCAGTATTTGTCACACGTTTCTGTAGACACCTGAACCACGCCGCAAGGGACGGGAGAAAGGTGGGAGTAAAAGTTGATAGAGAGAAAGAGGAGCCGTAGTGGAGGGCTTCGGAATAATTTCGACCACCTGGGTATCTTTAACGTGCGCTGACATCGCACAGCACACGGACGCCACTTCGTTTCGCCTCCACCGAAACGTAGTCGCCGTAGTCGGGTTCGAACCCGGGAACTCTGGCACAGTAGTCGGGCGCCTTACCCCTGCACCACCACGGCATGGCATATAGCAAGCTGACCCCGTCGGGCGCTCGATCCAGGCGTCCGTGCGGCGTCTTTATTTGGCGCTTCCTCGAATGCCGCACCACAGATCCTATATAGAAATAGACGCAGTACAGCAGGCATCAGCGGCGTTTAAAATTGGTTGACAGGAAAGAAAAGGCGCAGTATCTGTCACAATTCTAGCGAACCACAAACGTTCTCGCAGTCAATAGCGAGTTTTAGTTTACGTGATGCGCGATCCGCTACCGTGATGCGCCACAGCGCGTTCCACTGCGCATGCCCAGACCCCCTTGAAGCCGATAGATGGCGCCACATAGTGGATGCCGCGTCTGGACCAATCAGCTTGCGCGCCCCGCTGACGCGCGGTAGAGGGTCACAGTTGCGGATCACGGTAAGCTAAAACTCTCTAATGCCTAAGCAGCGCGGCGGGGAAGGCTTCCTTGAAGCACTTTAGTGAGCCAAAGTGCCCCTTGAATTTTCTGGCACAAGGTACTGTGAGGCCTTCTTAATATAACTGTTCGCGCGTTGCGGTGATTCCGCGTTGAACGGCAGGTCGCCTCTCCTCCCTAGCTGGGGTGTTTGTCTGGGATGGCGGGACAGCTCTTGTCGCGCGCCGTTTCCTTCACCTACCGCAAGAAAGGGGAGGCATCGGGCTGCCATGCGTCAACACGGTGGGCCGAGTGCTCGCGTCGAAACTGGTCGCCATACTGCTCAATTATCCGCTGAACCCGGAGCGCTCCCTGTTACAGTACTGGCTAAGCACAGCTCGCCGGGCCTTTACTGCAGACCGGCACCTGGGTCCACAGGCCGAAAGGCCTCACAGGTTCTACCAAACGGTAGCAGGCTTTAAGACAGCGGTCGACAGCGACCTGCCTGACCTCAATATTTTTTAGGTGCCCGCAATGCAAGTCAGGAAGATGGTTGCCTCCTCGCTCCTAAACCGCGACGACCAGCTCCGCACGGCCGTCAACAAGTGGCGTCGGTGGACGGTGAGCCGTGTGCCTTCCGAGGTCCGCGAATTCGAGTGGCGCCGGCGATGGGGCGTGTTACCCACGCGAGAATGCCTCGCCATGTGGCATGTCGTGCCGAATGACAAATGCCCAAACTGCGGCCGCACAGAAACCATGAGGAACGCGTTCTTTGAATGCCCAGTCGCGCTGGTCATGTGGCGCTTGGTGAGAAGGATGTTCTCCGTGCACGGTGGCCCTGGCGCCAGGCCAACACGCGGATGGTTTGCGCGGCTAGTAGTCGCTTGTGTATATGTTGTGCTGTGGAAGAGGCGTTGCCTTGCTGAAGTCTGTAGATAACCAGCCAGGGACATGTACCCAGCGCTGCAGTGACTGCGGCTTCTATTGTGGAAGTATCTATCCGATCAACTGGACAGAGATGGAGAGGCGTGGTTTCTGCAGAGCTGGCACACCCGTTTCTTCGTCGTTGGGACGGCAGGTTTGTTATGCCGGCTTTGCCATAACTAACCCCCCCCCCCCCCCCCGCCTCTTTTTTACGTACCTTGAATCATGAGGAAGTGTATTGTCATATAAGATTTAATCATCTGTCATTACGTTTCTCAATGTAATTCCTTTCGAGCTTCTGTTCTGTGGGTATTAATGAACACGAAATAATATGTGATTGTTGCTAGTATCGCACCTTTCGTTATCCTCCCATGTATGTACTACAGTGCGTGTGTGTGTATATACAAATACCTATGTGTGTGGAAGACAATAAATTACCTCTACTGTTTACCATGGCTAATATATCTCAAGCGAACGCTATGAACAATGCATTTTCGCCCCTTCAATTACTTTTGATCACCTTAACTACTTTGAGTTGCAAGGATATTTCATTTTCCACAAGTTTTTTCATATTTGCCCACGCTAATCTGACTGGATAAGGGTACGGACACACTGGCGGGAGAACGCGCGCGGCGTGCCGCCAGCGGCAGGACGCCCGCGCGGCAGAGAGGCCACATCGGTTTCGCGCGGCGGTCGCCGCGGAGGTCACGTGACAGCGCTGATCTCGCCTTGTGTCCGACTGCGTGAGCTGATCTACGATTCTTTTTTCGGCCAGAAGACCTCATTCCAGCTTCTTGTCCCTCATCATCTACCGCGACGATCGTGTTTGCTCCGCAGCACACCGCTCGAGCATTCTAAACAAGTTTACTGTCCTGTTAACATTTTACCCGACGTGAATGTTCAGCGGGCACTCAAGTATGAAAACAACTCGCCTGCGAGATCGAACGCTTTGCCGATGATCGCTCATCGGTTGATTTTCGCGTAAAAGGGGAATAACCGAGCAGTCTCAAGAAAGTGTTCCATTATTCTCTCACTGAGGCTAAGTTTTCAACACGGAGGCACAAAAGGAGAATGCTCGCTTCGTCGTTGATGGCACGGAGCGCTTGATCGTGGTCTCGCCGCCTCGGCCGCGGGAAGTTAACTTCGGTAGTAGGCACGAGATGGCGACACTGACGCGCACGTCGCTGAGCCGGGCGTCTCTCATTGGCTCTCACGCGGCAAGCCGCCGAAAATGGCTCCTCGACCCATTCGGCGCGCGGCAGGTCTACCCGCCGCCGTGGCAGGTTTTGCGGCAAGCTGCTTGCCGCCGGCGGCATGCCGCGCGCGTCTTCCCGCTAGTGTGTCCCTACCTTTAGTCATTTGAACTCCGGGTCGTGCTTAACAACTAAGCAATAATTTTAAAGGTGAGAGAAAGGAAGCACCTTGATTTGCTCAATAATTAACAGCAAAACTATGAAACGATTAACGGTTTACACAATACAAGCTAACAGTGAATCGAGCCCAGCGAAGACAGACTCTGCGAAATGATTTAGTTTCAAGAAATCAAAAGAATTCAATAAAGTCGTTTTTTAAAGTAGATACAAGGCGGAACTATAAGTCCGTGCTGTGTCGCCGTTCTTCTATAAGCAGGTGTCTAATGCCTGTTACTTGGTAATGGAATCATATTGCCGGTACAATCTTCTTTACTTAATAATTTTAAGTTGAGTGAGAAATAATTCAATATAAAGGTACAGAAATTTGACCTATTGCGTGATAAATGCATCATTATAAAACAAAATATCTGTACTAAATTTTTATACTAAGCCTAAGGTGAATGCGCGCCTGCCTTCGCCGGAACGCTGTATTCTAAAACTAACAACTTCTCAACACTGTTCGCTCATTTCTCGAACTTTGGATTCCGAGTCAGCAAAAAAAACCCTGGCCCGTGTGAAACAGCAACTGCTTCGAATACATACAGGCGTTTTTTTTTTTGTTTTTTTTTTTGGGGGGGGGGGGGGAAGGGTTGAGGGGGATGGGGGGTGGGGAGGGGGGAAGGGAGCACAATGCATGCCCGTTGGCACTGCGATCCGCTGGCACAAAGCGTCAGAATTTTTAGCGTGGTTATCGATCTGCAGCTCCATATCTCCAGTTTCACTGTACGGTTCTCTTTCGGTAAGAAGAAGAAGGTGGCACCTTCTGGTAAGCTTTCAAAATGACAGACACTTGTATAGCTTGATATTCAAGTTTTTTCAACTCCAGGACACGAAAGAAAAGTGTATGAAATGCAATTATAACGACATCAAGAGGAAACTCATTCGGCACAATTATAAACTCGCAATAGCACACATATGTTCTAAAATCGCGTGTCATTGCATTGAAGATTTAATCATGATATCATCATCATCACCATTCACTTTGCTCCTGCTTTTTTTCACTCTGTCTCGCCTACCTTCTTGCTCTCAACAATCACGTATAACGAGCGTAAGATATAGTTTTCTGCCATTCTTCGCCTAAAGATATTTCGCAATCTCTCCAAAGTAATCAACTTTAACCTAATAAACCAAACTCTTGCCACACTTTTGGCTTGACTGGAAAGAGGAGTTTTCTTTAGCAAAGGCTTAGTCCCGTCGAAGTTGTCTTCTGAGTCCAGACATGATCCCGAGGGGAAATGAACGCCCAGCAATATCCGGCTCACAATGTCCTTGTTGTGGATAGTGCAATCGAGGCTTCGCGTAATAGGAACTTCGGATAAAGCTTTCGTGTCGAAAACTACCTTACAACGGTGGTTTTTCTATCATCATCATCATCTTAATAGAAAGGAGCATTTCCGGTGCTCCTTGCTGTCGACAAAAATAGCGACGTAACTTTGAGCTATGTTGTTGCGCAAAGCCTACTATTCGTGCTTCACGGAACGGTTCTTTCTCCCGCTTTCGTCCAGCAATCCGCCTTTTGCGCGAGTTTCCTGCGCATGCGCGAAGCCCCAGCGGCAACTGATGAAAACACATTGAGAGGCGTCGACGGCGCTTCTGGTCGCCGCACTCATAGCCAACGCACGGGGGCTGGAGGCGCGGTACGTTCACAGCCTCGGTAAAACGATGCCAACCACCTGTGCCGCTTACGGCTGCCACTGTCGAGGCGTGCCGGGATGCAAGACGCGTTTTGTTAGATTTCCTTCGGCGAGCCGCGACCTGCAACGGCGTGAAGCTTGGATTAGGGCAACCAAGCGTCAAGACGTGAATGGGCGACCTTGGCAGCCGACTGCGTGCTCTCGACTGTGCGAAAAACACTTCGTTACAGGTATGCATGCATCTAAAGGAAATGTGCATGATGAAAAGTATCTGCCGGAGTTTGCACCAAGCCTGTAACCCACCAGTGATAGCCGCAATGAGCACTTGTTCGGCGCGTCTGATGGCGATGTATTTTGTCGTTTGTTTTCTTTATGTGCAAAGGGGCCGGGTAGCGCAGATATCACAGGTGGCTGTGTGCGCTTGACCGTAATATTTAGCATGTTTTATCGCGACTGCCGCCTGACTAAAAAGAAGAAAAAAAGGGTGTTTGTTGTGATGCACCGCCGTTAGCGAGCCGAGTGGTTGAGCTGGTCATGACGCTCGCGAACGGCAGTGCATTAAAACGCCGTATTTTTTTTTTCTTTCTTGTTAGTGAGGTGGCAGTCACGATAAAACATGCTAAATATTACGGCCTAGCGCACACAGCCGCCTGTGATATCTAAGCTACCTAGCCGTTTAGCACATAAAGATAAGAAGGGACAAAATACATCGCCTTCAGGCCCCGGTGCAACTGAAGCAATCACGCACCGAAGAAATCCTCATTGCAGCTATCACTGGTGCGCTACAGCCTGGGTGAAAACTCCAGTAGGTACTTTTCATCATGCCTATTTCGCTTAGATGCATACATACCTGTAGTATCTGTGTTTTTGCCGCTCGGAGCATATGACGCACTTGACACTTGCACGACGCACAGTATTTTTTTTTTTTTTAATTAAAGGCTCGCCTTCGTGCACGCCAAAGCATCCGGATTTTGTTCCTTTGGTGTACGAATTATCAGATGCACTTCGTTAGGGAGCTTGATAATCGTAGTCTTCGTCCAACCGTTTGCAACGTCAAGGAAACCGCCCGGCACAATAAATGAGTCTCCTGGAGGGTTCATGCTCGTTCACTTGCAGAGTGGATCGCTCTGGACGTAGAACAGGGTTGGTTCCTGACCGAGATGCGCATCAGATATGTAGGAGATTCACATGTGTCACCAAGTTGTTGATTCCGCAGAAATCGCGGCGGAGGCAGAAATGAACGTTGGAGATCCTTTCACAACAGAATGACCATTCTCTGCGCACCGAGAACCTTTTCACCACTGCGACCACATCCGTTCTGACTCCTGAGGCCAGAAACCGGCTACAGCTCTGAATCATCCATTGCCAGAAAAAATGCAGCGCGTTTCCTGCAGGTGTGCATTCCGGCCGGGACAATGCCCTTTTCACGGGGTGTGTATATGTGACTCTCTGCCGATCTTCGTGGATGAAATCCTATAGCTGCACGGTTGTAGATGACGCGAGGAGGAAGCGACGCCCATTGCACCATGCCGGCGCCGCGGAGACCGCATTGTGCTCGGTAACTCAAGACACCCCGCGCATATGCGCCGCTCAAAGTCACAGGAGACGATTCCACCTAGCTCTGCAGCATCAACAAACCCCTGGCTGCTTTGCCCTTTGAGATCCCTCTCTCTCTCTCTGCCCCCACGCTCTCCTGTCTGCCGAAAACCTGCACGCTGAGAGCGTCTCATTCTGTCACGTCGAACACGGCCCGCGCTACACGCTCTTACAATACGAAGATAGTATATGCGTACGTGCGTTATGAGTGGATTGTGAAAACGCTCTACCTTCCCCCATACTGCGTGAACATGATATGCTGCAATCACTGTCACTACTTTCCGCTACGAGACCAAAAAAGGGGGGAAGCTTTCGCTTTCTACCAGCGTTGGCGTGGCCATTTCGTATGGTGTGCTCTCGCGTCGTCTGCTACACTGCCGCTCAATGTGTTTCCCGCCCGCTTCCGCATGATGGCGCCACATCCTCGCGCAAAAGGCGGATTGGAGAGCAACAAAAGGCGGAATCGGCATCTGCACAATCTTTTCGCAGGCGAAGGCACAAGGAAACAAGGTTACTTTGTGTCCTCTTATAAAGATTCATATTTTTATACAGCAGAAAGCAAAAAATTGCCTTTGTTAGCGAATTCCTATCGCGCTAAGATACGAGTACATGTAATCGAAACATACTGGTGGAGGAAAACCTTCTCTCAATAAGCACGTTACAAGGTGATAGAAAATGCAGCAAACACTTATAAGATTAGCACAATAATTTAGTTGTCAAATTAGCAATAGAGCCGAATAGCCAAGCTTTCTAAATAATTCATAAGCAACGTTTTTTTCCTCATGATATTCTGCTTTTGTGGCTCTGAAATCATTATAATGCACATTATAATAAAAATTCAAACTGCAAAGGATATGCAAAGTGATACGGTGGAAAATGAGGTGTAGATGTTTTAAATTCCTGCAGTTTCATAGTTAGGAAATCTGAAATTATAGCAAAATATATGATGATTGCTTTTTAAAATAGCAAAGTGTTCTATAGTCGAATGCAATTCGAGCCTGTAGCCGCCGCACGCAATTCCTCTGCGACAGAAAGGAGTCCCGCTGTTAAGCTTTTCTGCTTGCCTAAACAGAAGCTGGTCATCATGTAAGGTTACAGAAACAAGAATCACGATCCCTTTGTCACGCTCAGTGCATATGAAAGTGAAGTGCTCACGTTTTGGCTGAGTGGTACCCACGCCGCTTACCATTTCCCATAGTTAGCGACTGGTGATTTTCTTTAAGGTATCCTACCATAGAATGATATACTAGCAACGGTAGCGGTAAATTTTTATACAATAAAACTTGTTGCTGGGCTGGTTGGTGACACATTCTTCGAATACAAAAGGTAGCGCAAAAGGATGAGGACAGAGGAAGGGACAAACACAAACACTACTAACAGCTTGTTTTAGTAGCGTTCTAAAAAAACTACTAAAAATGTTTTCCAAAAGCGTTTCATAGTTTTAACATTAGGAAAAAGAATTTACATGGCTTAGAAAGTCATAATATTATTCCTTTTTTAATTGAAGTCACAAAAGGAGAATAATTCAGTGGGAATGTGATGGGTACAGGATGAGTGACAGCTTGAAGAATATTTGACGAAAAGACAAGGTGTTTCGTTCCTATTAAGACAAGGGTTGTAGAAGGCAGTAATGGGCTAAAAATAGTGTAACTGCCTGGTTTGAAGGCAATGATTGCGGTTAAATTTTAATTTATGCATTCTTCCAGGAGGAAGAGAGAAAAAGGCAGGAAGATGGGTGACTGCTTGTAGGAATATAAGCTTAGTAAAGATGAAAAATATAGCATTGCTATAAATGATGGTGCATTTCCGTATGACATGAGGTTAAAACGAATTCTTTTGGGGCAGGAATTGAGCATGCTGTCTGATATTCAATTATTTTCTAAAATTGCATAAATAAAAAATGGCAGGTTCAAGAAACGAAAATCAGCCCATTAAGACGCCCGAATAGAGATGTGCAAGTTACCCGTGAGGTGAAAAGGCTTTTATCAACCCGGTTTTAATAAGATTAATATGCTTAACTGTGTGCCGAAATTATACAGATTAGTCCTAGGATTTGGTAAAGTATCGTAGACAGATTATCGTGTGAGAAATTCCAAGTGTGATCTGCATAGAAGTATATTTAGCATGGCTAACTGAGTTAGACAGGTCGTTATTATATATTAATACAAGCAAAGATTAAAGATATATTGATGAATTCTAATCGTTTGAGCCTTTACAGATGGTGCGTTATTGTTCATACAGGTATATGAACTGTCCAGACACGGTCAGAAAAATATCTTTACGTTTCCGAGGTGAAACATGAGTAACTAAAGATATGAAGTTGAGCAGGAGCGCAAAGTGTTGAATTGTCTAAGATTTGGTTAGAGGTGTATATACTAATCCTATGAGAAAATCGTTGTTAATGACCTGCTTAATTTTGTAAGAAAATGAATTATTAAAGAAATTAGTTGCTGAGAGAAAACGAAAAACGTC
The DNA here is from genome assembly GCF_055883805.1 of Amblyomma maculatum. Lineage (NCBI taxonomy): Eukaryota > Metazoa > Arthropoda > Arachnida > Ixodida > Ixodidae > Amblyomma > Amblyomma maculatum. The sequence continues at coordinate 42,217,297 of NC_139345.1, read as the reverse complement.
CAATACAGGAAGCTCAGTCCTCTTGACAAAGCTACGTCCTCAACAAACACAGATGCGCATACTATGTTAAAGGGTTGCACTTCGTCAATGCTGCCGAAGAAAAAGCTATCTTCTGCAGACAGAATGAGACCGAATCGTTCCCAATAGATAAAGGAAAATGTTCAATTAAAAACACAGAAAGAGCACAAGGACACGCGCAGAGAATTCCGTGTCTTTATTTGGGCATTTCCTTAGCTTAAGTATGTAGGACCAACTCGCCTAACAACGCGCACGTTTATTATCGTTGCCAGTTGTTCATATTTCCTTGACAATGTATTCACTATAAAGTGATTGATTGGTTGCTTTGTTTGTTTGTTTTTTTAAGATACTTTAAGGTGCTTTAAGATACGCTGTAATGGAGAGCTCCGGAAATGTAGACCAATGAATTCTTTAGCGTGCATTGATATCGCACAGCACACGGGTGCCTTGTTTTTCGCCTCCATCGAAAAGCGGCCGCCGGAGCTTGGATTTGATCCCGAATCTCTGAGCACTGTAGTCGAGCATTCTAACCACTCCACCACCACGGTGAATAAATTGCTGACTTGCTTAGCAACGAGAATTATCTTTCTTTTTATGATCTTTGATACGTCTTGCTAAGTTAAAGCAAAGGATTTTTTTTTTTTATAAAAGTTTGTTTAGGCAGAAACGACTAACATATACTGCTTACCTATGTCCCTTTCCTGAAATTAATAACTTTGTCTCTACCCCGCCGGGGTGGCGCAGTGGTTACGGCGCTCGACTACTGTTCCCAAGGATGCCGAATTGAATCCCGGCCTCCGCGGCCGCCTTTCGATCGAGGCGAAAAGCAAGGTGCCCGTGTGCTGTGCGATGTCGGTGCACGTTGAAAAACCCCAGGTGGTCGAAATATCCGGAGTCCTCCACTACGGCGTCTCTCATAGACTGAGTCGCTTTGGGACATTAAACCCCACAAACCAAACCAACTTTGTCTCTTTTTATACCCGGAAGAGAAGAAATGGAGATAAAGGCTAGATTTCGCTTCATGAAGGCTACTTACCGTAATGGTCTGACTCAATATTGTATTGCTAGGAGCGACCAACTTCCACTACGGCGTCTCATAGCCTGAGTCGCTTTGGGACGTTAAACCCCACAAACCAAACCAAACTTAATACTCTAACTATCGTTAGCCATTCAGCCAAAAGCGGCCTATTTCTACAAAAGGAGTAACACCCTCCGCTTCAATCATTGCCATGTTTCGCAAGCACTGATGGTGCCTGTTCTCAAATTCCGTCCACGTAACCGATTATTGCTATGGCAACAAAGCCTAGCTTTTCTATAAAGGGTTACACTATGACTTGCTAACAGTAACAATGACTACCATGATTACCATGACTGAGCAATTCCAAGGTCAAAGCTAATTAGGTGTAATTAACACTAAACGAATTCTGACCGTGTCTGAACAGACATTAGCCTAATTACGTCTTCCTAAGCAAGCCTGAGAGTTGCTGGCTTAGTAAAGTCTTAAACTTCTAACTAAGCCTAAATATCTGATGCTAATTCCTGAGCCTATAGTTAAGTTTGGTTGGGCTAATAGTCTTAACTAATAAAGGCTATTCAGTTCGATAGCATTGTAGTTTTTCCAAGTAAAAATTACGCTGAGCTAGGTTGAACCGCTGTTTCTTTTTCTTCTTTTTTTTTTCTTTTTTGCTGCACATTTACCGACCGTTCGTCATTTTTCCACCGTTATTAATCGCGCCTCAATGAAAAGCAGTCACCATCGCAGCCTCTCTGCTTTCTTATTGCTTTTCAATTTTCTTCTTCCAGGCAGGCGAGGCAAGTATGTGCACAAAAACTGAAGAAGAGAAATGCTGCAGCTTTAAAAAAAGACAAAAAGGAGGGACAACACAACGCATGTTATGCAGGTCGCCTCATTTTGGACGCAACGCAGCCTCGCACAGTTTCCATGGTCTGCGCCGGCGTGATGAGAAAAGGCTGGCTCGCTGCCTCTCCACGAAGCCTGCCTCGCACGTGGACGTCAAGGGTGTCAAGGAAGCGAACCGAGCGGAGAATCGTCTGGGAAGGAAGTCGACGTTGCCGCTTGTATCTTCTCTAGTGCAAGTGAGCGAAGCTCGGTACATAGTACCTTGAGGCAGTATGTATCGTTTCCTGTTCACCTTGTCATATAAAGTGACAAGCACCCATGGATGACGAAAGCAACGGTTCCTCTCGAGCCCTTCCGAGAAACTGAGCAATCGTGATCACTTTCTTGTGCGTGTTTAATGATTTCTCAGAAACGGAATCATGAGGGGAGTAAATGGAACCTTGCGCAACCGAGATTTTGCGTAGATTGCTCGTGGTGTTTTCATGAAGGCGACAATTTACACTGAATCATAAGAAGTGGTTAGCTAACGCGCAAATAAACGTATATATTGTTTTTAGGTGACGGGAAGAGCACGGGAACTGGTTGGTTGGTACGTTAGGTTTTTTAGAGCATAAGCAATTAAGGCTATCACGCACCAAGCAAAATGTTAATAAATTGGTGGTGGCTTTTATTGCAGTGCATTTGCTCTATATTTTGTTTAAGACATTTTCTTCCTTCAAAGATCTAAAAACAAGCCAAATTATAGAAATTATGCATGTTCACCTAAGAGCAACATTGGGTGTAACGGGAATTCATAAAATTCATTTAAATATTTTTACCGAGTTTTTCGGGTCTTTTTTTTTTTTTTCTTCAAGAATATGAAACATGATGTACCATGAGGTCATCTCCACATATTTAACGAAGAGGTTTATCACTTTTATGCTGTTCGCGGTTCGCGCTTTTACATTCATCGTCATCAGCCGGACTATGCCCACTGCAGGGCGAAAGCCCCTCCCATTTTCTTCCAATTAACCCGGTTCTGTGCTTGCTGCATCCACTTGACCCCTGCGTATTTCTTAATCTTATCCACCCACCTAATTTTCTGCCGCCCCCTGCTATGCTTACCTTCTCTTGGAATCCAATTGGTTACTCTTAAAGACCATCGGGTATCCTCTCTTCGAACTACATGTCCTGCCCACGCCCATTTCTTCTTCTTAATTTCGACTACAATATCATTAACTTGAGTTATTTCTCTGACTCACTCTGCGCGCTTCTTATTTCTTAACGTTACACCTACCATTTTCCGTTCCATGGCCCTCTGCGTTGTCATCAACTTAAGTAGAAGCCTTTCTGTTAACCTCCATGTTTCAACCCCATAAGTTAGTACCGGTACAATGCAACTGTTATACATTTTCCTCTTTACTCTGAAGTGATACTTAATGGTATCACTGCTGCTAATAATGATGTTTGAGTACCTTCCAAATGCGCTCCATCCCAATCTTATTCTCTTAGTTATTTGCTCTTTGTGGTCTTGATTTACGGTCACTACCTGTCCTAAGTAGACATATTCGCCTACCACTCCTAACGCTTCGCTACCTATTTTATTCTGCTGTTCTCTTCCCAGGCTGTTCAGCATTGCCTTAGTCTTCTGCATATTAATCTTTAGGCCTACCTTTCTGCTTCTCCTGTCAAGATCATTTATCTTTATCTGCAGTTGGTCCCCTGAGGTACTTAACAAGGTAGTGTCATCAGCAAATCGCAGATTACCGAGATATTCTCCATCGACCCTGATGCATAACTGCTCCCATTCCATGTCTTTGAGAGATCGTGCCTCTTTACCTAACAGCTTTCTTAAACAGAAAGGGCTGGTGGGTTGATACCATGACCGTAGGTAGAGGGAGGTGCTTGTCTGCGCCGGCGCCTTAGGTCCTCAAGGCAACGAAAGAATGAAATAATGCGCCAAACACGAAATATGTGGGCAATGCGCGGAGAGCACCTTCACGATGCAAGTTGCACTTCAATGGCTCCTCGCGAGCGTCTGTGCTCCAGCGATGGCCAGCGGAGATACAGAACAAATCAAATTCCAGGTAATTCCCGACTTTGCAGCATACATCACCGCGGCAAAGGTGGGTAACAGAAGATCATTCGGACCTGGATTCGAGCACTCATACAAGGAGCTCGGGTTTCAGCAACCGCATTCTCAGCTACCTTGAAGATGCCATAGAACCGGGAAGAAAACTCTACGCATCGCGCTGCTGCTTGGGTCATTCCCCGTTTGCCATTTCTCCTCACAACTACGCCTCAAACATGTGCAGCTTTTCTGACCAGTTTTATGTGTGAGAAAGCTGTGAAATATTCTAAGCTGCTATTATGAATATATTAAGGCGAAAGTCTTTAATGGCTCAAACCGTCGATGTCCGTCCAGGCACATTATAGCTGTCAAATGACGACATGGCCCGAAACTGAAGCTAACTATGTTAACTCTAATTCTCCGTATCTAAAGTGAAGAAGATAGTTAAAACAAAGTAAAGAAATCTTGTCTCCATCGGGAATCGAACCATCATTCCTTGGATCCCCAGCCGAGCGCTCTGACCAACTATGCCACGGCCGGGATCGTGAAACGCACATCACAATTCTCCTTGTCTACTGTGAGGATGATAGCACCGATGACAATCACGCTACAATTTGTGATATTGAGAATGATAACTTTTGCCATGATAATGATGATGCATTTAGATGATAACGATAACGAGAGCAAACGTGTTGCACTGTGTGCACCAGCAACGCTTCGACTGCCGTGTAGATTCCAGTGCTCTCGGAATTTTTTGAAGCGAATGGCCCTGTCTTTCAATGCGCAGCATTTTTTTTTTCATTTGTCTCTCGCTCGTGTTGAGTAGATAATGCTGACACACACAAAAAAAAACAGTAGGAATTGTTTTGACGACAGTGGAAACGTTAATATCAACCAACCACGACTCTCTCGAAATAACAGCTGCGCAATCATTGATCGCGATAATTAAATTTTACGATGTGCATAAAACTTGTGTCCATATAAACAAAGTGTGGTTGAAAGATGCGTTTATCCAGAAATTTTGAGCATTCGCTACTCGAAGCAACTTCACGGTGAAGCAAGAGCGAAACGGAGAAGCTACAAGGGAGGTTGATTGACAACGCTTATCGGAAAGATTCGCTTCGATGAAAGACAAGCAACGCGAACACCCGGAATCCACGGACGGCTGCCCCCACGGAGTCTTTATGGAATGGTTACAGCTGTCGCGTAGTGAATGCGCTCAGCAATCTGAACGTGCAGTGTGTTGTCGCTATAAAAAGTGCAACACACTCGCGTTATCTCAAGCCAAAATGAGGGTTACGCATATATACCGGCCAAATAGAAGAGATGAAATATCGGTTTCACTGTGTGTGGAAAACTTGAGCGGAGAAATGCTTCTGTCGTACAAATGCCGTCGCCTGTCAAAATCTAAAGGAGTTTATTTGGAAATTTCGAACTTATTAGCATCTTAAACATGCGATGCCATCGCACAGCTCTCGGAAAGTTTTATTTTCTCTTGCCTTCATCGAAACGGCCACGCATTCGGGCTCGAAAGCCCAGTATGCTAACCACGCGCGTCAACCACGACAAATCAGACAGCGCTCTCTCTCTCTCTCTTCGATCTCCTTTAGCGCGGCACCTTTACAGCACTCGTTCAGAGGAGAACGCGAGAAAATCTGGTTTGGAGTGGTGGATAGATGGTGAGTGGAGTGGTGTATATTTGAAATGTAAATATATTGGGCTGAAAAATAATTGGGAACAGAACTGGGATTCCAGGATCCCGAGTCAGACGCGCTGGCCAAGGCCACTCTGCCCAAGGCCACGCTGACTCGTTCGTATGGTTTAGTCAAAGCAGGACTTTATATGGGATCTTTAACGTAACGTCGTATCTTACAACTACCCGCTAAATATTCCTGTGTGAAATAATAGAGAAGGTAGCCTAAGAATATGTCATTAAGTGAGTTGTAAAGTGAATGTAAAACGCATGTAGCCATTAATTTGACTGCGTCGTACCCTTAAAGGCGGAGCTTATGTGTGTCCCTCAATATTTTTTAATGTTTTAAATCAAGGGCTGGCAAGAAAGGGATGATTTTTTTTTCCATTTTTGTTAATCAAAAAAAAAAAAGAAAGTGGGCAACGAAAGCAGTGCATGCACTCTCCTGATTACCGATAAGTTCAAGCGGCTTGTTTTGTTTGTACTTTGCTGAGTGGCACAAAGTGGAAACCTTACTGCTGTTATCTTGCATTTGGCCTTCGCCGAGCGTAGCGGCTCAAATCTTCGTTGTAAGCTTGATAATCCGCACTGGGTTCTATCATAGTTATATTATCTCGTCAAGGCGGAGTGATATCGCGTACTGCTCATAACCGGGAAAACAATAAGCCCATTCAGTTAGCGACAAAATGTTTGTCACGCCGTGTTGTTTCACGAGAGCCCGGCGTGGAGTAGTGGTTTGCGTTCTCGATTTGGCACTGAAGGGATAGCGGTTAGCATCCCGATGAACACAGTTCTTTTTAAATAAATGTCAGTGGTGGTCTTGGCTTACAGCCACACTTTATCCTCTGATTCCTTGAAGGTGCGACACCATATGGGTAGCGCATGGTCTTTGCTTACTGAAGGCCAAACATGAGCCGTCGCTGACCTTGACCTGAGGTGGGTTAGTGAAGTTTTCGCTTGATACCAGGGGAATGCTCAAGTATCGCCTTAGTAGGCATGATAGCGCCTTTAAACCACATTTTCCTTCAGATAATTTTTGTTATATTTTTATCAATGATTTTTTGGGGGGAGGTGAGGGTGTGCAGTATTTCGCTTACTTTTTGGTGGGCACCAACATTTAATTTGTAAATTGCTTTATAGGAAAGTAAAGACGAAGTATCTATCACAGATTGCGGCGGACACCTCAACCGCGACGTGAGGAAAAGGACACCGCCTCAACTACAGGCCTCCATCTTAGGGTGCAAGCTCTACTGCTACCATTCACCAAGGTCATTCATCTGCGTAAGCTAGTTACTGCGCATGCGCAAATTTTATCTACCACTCACCACGGCTGCGCCGCGTACTCGCTCCTTCGGCTCGCCGCCGGCCGAACCATGAGGGAGATCAGCCTCGCAATCACGTCACCACCAGCTGCGCCGTGTGCTCCTCCTCCTTCTCGCCGCTGGTTTAAACCGGCACACTCTCCGCCTGGTGATGTTCTTTTAGAGAACAAGTACAGCGAAAAATAGGGGGGGGGGGGGGGGGAGGGGAAGGAGGGGGGGGGGACATCGTTACGACACGCACAAGAAGGAAGCAAGCAGCCACTGACACAAAGGAAAACATGCTGTATGTTTGTTATATCAATGTGAAGTATTACTTACAGATTAACTTCCAACCAGAGAAAGAAACAACACATGTTGCCAGTGGGATCCGATTTGGTGACCTCCGAATTTATCGTCCGATGCTCTACCACACAGCTATGCGACGGAGGTCCAATCTTCCATCTTCTATAGGTGTTTACACGCAACGTAAAGACACACGCGAGGCGAGCACCTCTGAAGCAAAAATTAGCATCACGACGGAATCTTAGTCCTTGTAGTAAATGTGTGCTAAACAGTATCTTACAATATCTCACAGATACCTCACAGTAAGTGTGCCCCCCAATCCTGGACCTCCCATGCGCTTCTTGTAGTAAAGCCCGCTTAGAAGCATAGTTCCCATCGCTCTCGTGATCTGTTTTACTTCTGGTGCATTTGCACTCATTAATACTTCCAGCATATTAACGCTGTGGACCGCACATCGGGGCTCGTTACTCATGGAAGCTTCTTTGCTTCAGGCAGAAGTAGTGCTTCCAGTTGCAATCTTGTGCTATTAAGCAAAAAGCACTAATGTTAGCCCTCTTGTGACCGCCGTTTCTTATTTATATGTATTTATTATTGATTTAGATATGACTGCCTTTTAAAAAAGGAAGTAAGGAGGGTGGAAATATAACGTATTGGAAAACAGTGTACGGCAACAGAATGAAACAAAGATAAAGTGCACTAGCCGCCCAATAATATAAAATGGCGGTCTAATCAATGCTACGCCTAGATTACTTCACTGCAAGAATGCATACATGCTGGTCAATGTTCTGTTAGCATATGATAAGTACACATGAGAAAGCAGGTTTAATCACGCGCTTGCTCCAGATTACTTCACTGCAAGAATGCATAACCCCGCCGGGGTGGTGCAGTGGTAAGACGCCCGACTACTGTGCCGGAGTTCCTGGGATCGAATCCCGGCCTCGGCGGCTGCGTTTCGATGGAGGCGAAACGAAGTGGCGTCCGTGTGCTGTGCGATGTCAGCGCACGTTAAAGATCCCCAGGTGGTCGAAATTACTCCGTAGCCCTCCACTACGGCTCCTCTTTCTCTCTTTCCACTTTCATTCCCACCTCCCTCCCTTCCCTTACGGCGCGGTTCGGGTGTCCACAGAGCAAGTGTGACAGTTACTGCGCCTTTCCCTTCCTGTGAACCAATTTAACTTTGACTTTAATGCATACATGCTGGTCCATGTTCTGTTAGCATATGATAAGTACACATGAGAAAGCAGGTTTAACCACGCGCTTGCTCCTGTGCGGCCGCGCAGGACAGCGAGTAGCGGAATGTGGTAACCTAAGTAACACAAATAGTTCATGCTGGTTACATCGACGTGTCGTGCAAATATGTAATCAATACAAGATGGACTTCTGGCAGTGGCGTGAATTGGGTAATAACACTAACCATGATTCACAAGGTCTTAGCACTATAGGTGGAAGTTGACTAGAGGGATATGCAAAAGGGCAAACATCGACGTTCAAGCACGAAGACCTGATTAGCGTAATAGACGTACGGCTATGATGATAATGAGGAGGAAGATATTGTCCTTCTGAACTCTGTTACAGCCAAGCTCAAGTGCATTCGTGAAAAGTTGTGTCCTCCGAGTGGAATGCGAACCGAGCCGAGTGGAATGCGAACAAGGTGTTTAGTGACCTCTTTCTTGCCGCACGCCAGGCAGAGGCCGTGACTTGCATCTCTGGGCGCCAGGCCATGCAGTCCATCCGCGCGCGCCTCGAAGAAAAGTCCTCTGCCGCCGCTGTTCTACAGCCTTATCACCTTCATGGATGTCTTGTGTAATCGATACAGCTGAAATGTGTACTTATCCTGCATAGCCTTTTTCCACGGGGCAGTCTCCTCGTCCTTGACGCGCGCCCTCACAGCCTTAACCACTAAAGGTAAATGAAGGCAAAAAAGCCGAATTTGAATAGAAATGTTTCAACGCATCAGTGGTACCGTGCTCTGATATTTGCGAAGTGGATGTAGCGAAACAGCTGGCGAGCCCTCTTTACGTCATCCAACGGGCGCAATTAAGCGCCCTTCGAACGCTACCTTTCTGCTGACCTTTGTCGCCTTCAAGGAAGACTGTGCGATGTCTCCCTGAATGGCGTCTATGGCGACGCGTGCATGACATCCCAGAGCCACTCGACGAACGTAGTGCTGTCTACGCTCCAGCCACCTCGTTTCTCGGTAGATAGGCAGACGACGGCATTAGCCAAAGTGAGGCCTCGAACGTGCACTGCTTTCCACATCTCGCGTACCATCATCGGACAGTTGCATCCCCACATTCTCCGGCGTCGAAGCAGAATGCTGGCTCTTCGGAAGGCCAGGTGATAATGCTCTACGTGAGAAGCCATAATTTCGTCGGAAGTACCGAAGTGCACTCCCAGGTAGAGATATTCATTAGCCCACTGTATCGATTCACCATTGGAAAGCTTTATCGATGTGGTCTCTTAACTTCGGCGAAACACAGTACTGCTGATTTCCTGGCGTAGAAGTCGAGGCCAAGCTGTGATACCTTGGTAGCAGCCACCGTCAGCAGTCGCTGAATGTTGGTCACCTTCCAACGAGAAACAGCAGGTCATCGATGAAGAGGAGGCCTGGCAGCGTCCATGTATTCGGTATGGCGTTGGTTCCGTAAGTGAAGCGGAAACCAATACCACTGTCAAGAAGTACGCGTTCCATACCCGAAGCATACATAATGTACAATAACGGGGCTAGTTGGCATTCTTGTTTAAGACACCTTTGCACCATCACGGGCTCAGTTCATGCAGCCGAAGCAGGCAAACACGGTGTTGTTGGCGTAAAGTCTGCGAAGGAAGGATATCCAGACTGCCGATACGTTTAGCTCCACCATGCGATGTATGATCCTGTGATGCAGTAGGCTGTCGTGTGCTTCGGTCACGTCCAAAAAGCATGCCAGGAGACATCGAGTTTCTTTTCATACTACCCCTATTGTTTGGCTGAGGGTGAATGGTTGTCCTCGGGCCGGCGTTTGAGACGGAACCAGTTCTGCAGTTGTGTTAGTGCTTGTGTTTCCGCTCAGACGCATATTCGCTCTTTCACAACCTGTACAAGCAGTCTGTAGAGCACGCTCGTAACTGTGAGCGGTCGATAGTCTCTTAGAAGTCCCAGGTGGCCTCCTCGCTTGGGAATGAGGGTCACGCACCCACATAGCCCCTCGTCCGGGGTTGGGGTTCCTATTATAAATCTGTTAAATATCTTTGTTACGCACGCTCGTGTTCCATTGCCAAAGCGCCTCACAAGCCCTGCAGGGATGTCATCCAGCCCCTTAAAAGTATGGGTCCCCATGCGTGACGAGCCCAGTTATTAGCCTGTCGGGTAACCTGCAAAGTGTCTAAAAACTTTTGACTGAGTTCTACAAGTGAGATCGGCACAATACAGTTGATCATCGTGCCTGTACTCGCCTATGGGGCTGAAACGTGGAGGCTAACCAAGAGAGTTCTACTTAAGTTGAGGACAACCCAGAGGGCTATGGAACGAAATGCTAGGGGTAACATTATAAGCTAGGAAGCGTGCAGAGTGGGTCAGAGAAATAACTCAGGTTACCGACATTCTAGTGGAAATTAAGAAGAAATGGGCATGGGCCGTACATGTAGTGCGAAGAGAGGATAACCGATGGTATCCTAAAGTAACAAACTGGATTCCAAGGGAAGGAAAGCGTAGCAGGGGCGGCAGAAAGTTAGGTGGGCGGATGAGGTTAAGAAGTTCGCAGGGGTTAAGTGGATGCAGCTAGCACAGAACAGGGTTAAGTGGAGAAATATGGGAGAGACCTTCGCCCTGCAGTGGGTAGTCAGGCTGATGATGATGATGATCGTGCTAATTTATTATGGTAACGCATTACGTAACGTTAAAGATAAAAAAAAAAAGAAAGCTACATCGGAAACATTCTTTACAGCAGCCGAGACCAGCATCTGTCGAAAATTTCACAAATACAGAGAAAAGACGCCGGTACGCATCGCACCGTTCCACAGCCCACCAAACCTGAAAGGCACAGCTTAGCGGTTACAAAAATATATGCAAGGGACAGCAATGGAGGAAACGACGTTTAAGAATACGCTGGCTCCTGTCACAGAAAGATTCAAACAGCAGGAGCTTAAATTGTCCACCACACAGCTTGACTGGCAAAAGTATATATATATATATATATATATATATATATATATATATATATATATATATATATATATATATATATATATAGATAGATAGATAGATAGATATACTTTTACCCGCTTCGCACGTCACCACAAGCCGCGAGGTACATTTGCATTGACCACACAGAAAAGCCAGCTCATATTTGTAGCCCCAAAGTGAGTAGGAAGGCGGAAGCAAGCCGGTGTTTACAGTGCTCGGTTCAATTTAAAACGTCTTAGGAAACGACCTTTGTACTGTTAAATGAGAGCTTATCGCTCCGATGTAATTTGCATGCGATGATTTGATTGGCAAGACGTAACACATTGCCGTATAATACACAGGGAGGATAATTTATATCTTAATTTTGCGTGCACATTTTTGGACGTACTTAAATAGCAAGAAGGAAATTAATAGCTGCTTTGCTGCGAGCAAGCCCTGTCAGCAATGCAACAGCGTTGCGGCTTTAAAGGCCCTGGAGTGGAAGAGGTCATGTAATGGCGTGAATCAAGCGCGCACCGCTCATTGTTTAGGCAACTGTCGCGTTATTGTCGTTGCTGTCTTCTTAAACCGACTGGCAAAAGCTCCACCAGGCATTGCTTTCCTGTCAGCTTTTTCCAAACCGAGCACCTATGATTATTTACTTACTGCTCAGCGCTGCCTTCAAGAAAGCATGCCGTTTCAGGCCAGAATCTTTATACTGAAAGACAAAGACGGGAGAGCAGGCATCGCTTTCGTACAAGCATAGCAGGAAAGGGCTGGGTTGGTGTAATCTTAAGATTTATTCTTGATCAGATTACATTTTCCTTTTATTTTATTCCTTGAAGCTGGATCAGGGGATGCAAGTGTCTCGCTGCAATGAGCGCAAGAAATAAGAAAAAAAAAAAAGCTGGCAGTGCCAGAAAGAAGAAATAAAAAGGAATGATATGGATCGAAAGCAGACTGGCACATAGAAAGGTGTTCATTGCATCACTAGAAGGAAAGTAGAATGGGAGAAAGAAAGCTGGCTACAGAGTATGAAAGAGCACTGATCACAGGTTGAGGGGAGCCTCACTTCGCGAGCCGAGACAAAATTTCGCCAAGGGGACTTGTCTCCGTCATGGGCAGCGCGATTATCATGGCGGCAATTTAAAAACGCACTTGCTTTCAAAGAAAAAGGCCAGGGAGGGGGAACGGATGAGAGTGGTAAAAAAAGGAGAGCGAGGAGTGAAACATTCTTTCACTATTTTATCAGGGTAATGATCTCTTAGCTTATTCAACATCATCAACAGCTATGTTTTGCCCCCTCAGGACACTACGTGGTTTCGTCAGTTTATATCCCATTAGCGCCACCCACTAACAGACCCCATTATTCCATCCCAGCACTTATCCTAATCTCACCTTCGAATTTCACGCTCTTCTCTCTCAGGATGCGTCTATATTTTCAGGAAGAAACTCTAGCGTTTCGTTTCGCTAATCCGGTTTTTCTTTTTTTTTTTTTTTGCTGAGTTAACACTTTACTTTATCATACCTAATGGTTTGTTCTTCACACCTGACTGGTTCTAGTAGAGACTCATCTAACCATTTTAACACAACTGAAGTTACGTAAGGTCTTGCAAGTGGGCCCTACTTCCGATTATACACATATTTGCTTTGACGGAAAGCAACTTAGTTACCACTCTGGAAACGGGACATAGAGCTTCATGACGCTCAAATCCAATAGGTCGTAGGAGCAGTACCCTCACTGAGCCGCTAACAGACTTGATGCCCATTTTGAGAGAGTGGTTGTTATTTCCTCCTTCCGGCTTATACTCTCGTTCTCTCACGCCGTACGTGGACAGCTTACCTAACTGTTCTGATTTCTCTTCCTATGCTTTTTTTTTTTTTCATTTTTTCTCTCTGTGTGCATACCATATTCCCTTCTACGACAGGAAAAACATTTATATTCATTCGCTCATGGTTAAAGAATTCGGCAATATAAAATATTGCATTTTTGCTACATTTCTACATTGGCCAAGCGGACCGAGACTATGAATGTGGAAACGTTCGCAACATTAAAAAAAAAAAAAAATAATAATTACAGCTTGAGCCTGAACTCAGTCTCCACAGATAATCTTATCTGAACCAATCCTGGTGGTTGCCACCGCTGTTTCAATGTGTATGAAAACACCACACGTATGCCAGGACCAGGTGCTTCTGTCCCGCCGCGTTACAAGTGTGTTTAAAACAAGTCAATATGCAAACTGAATACGCAAGCCAGAATTTTTATAAATTCCACCTTTAGTGGCTGTGTTCTTCAGCAAAGTCACCGGTGAAAGTTCTCTGAGGCGGCGCTCTTCCTGGCATGTCTTGCAATGCATGGCCGTGGTATTATCTTGAAGTGCGAATCCCTTCATGCTTGCATCTATCTTCAAAGTAAAACAAAAATCACTAAATGCATCTAACAGTGCTTAGGTGCGATAAAATGCAAAATCATTACTGCTCCCCAGCCCAGTACTGCCTTTGAACAAACAACTCTCGAGGATAGCCGTTCTACAATAATGAAGTACTATATCTGCAAATGCACGCGTCTCTTTATTTTGACTTATCCAGTGGGTAATTGCGGTAGACTCTCGTTGCCGTAGCACTGCGTGTTGCTGGCGCTTTTGTCGCATCGCATCGGCTCTTCCTAGTCGAAGTTCTTCGTCGGCATGTCTTGGGGCGCACGTTGTAGACTTGCCCGACGGGAACGGCGCTTGGACGGCAGAAAGCAGCCTTTTTCCCCCACACCAAGCGAAGCTCCTTTCGCAAGGCTCACCTCGTCGCTGTCCATAGTACCTGATGCGTGAATTCGAGAGGTAACGCACAGGCAAGCTCCGGACGACGAACTTACACTCTCGCCACTAATGCCCTAGCACGTCTGCTTTTATGGGTGGCATCTCTTTCTTTCCACATGCACTCGCTTACTTCGTACTGCTGCCGGCGACAGCTGGATTTTGATACCATGAGAGTGACTTCAGCACGAATGGCGTTTTGATCAAAAAGGCTGGTAAGGCTTTCACATTACAAAAGTTAAAAAGTTACTGGCAGGAGCGCATTCAAGCGGTTAAGTCGTTCCTAAGGAGTTTTCTATTCTGGTTATTTTTCTTCAGACCCGTACTTTCCGGGCACTGTCCGCTGACGTTCTTTCTTTGAATTCAGAATTCCTGCATATATTTGCCAACGTTTTCCAGTGCCACCGCTAGCCGTCAAATAAACAGTCACTGGCAAGCGACCTCAAACGACGTTCTTAGTCATCCTGCCACAGTCAATCCGTGGTCGGCCCTTGACACTCGTTGTCAGTACAGGTGTCTGATTTCTCCATTACATTTCGTATAGCGGTGCAGTGGTGCACATTGGAGGATAGCAAAATGATGACGGCAGCAAGCAGCTGTCAATTTCTGGGAGCTTCAAGAGAAGCTTGAGGTTCAAAAAAATTTATGCACTTGGGAAAGGCAAATTCCTTGTTTTGTTTTTTTTTCTTTGGAAGTTTTGCGGGCATTGACATGTCTTGGGAGATTGTCCGGTCACCATAAACATTGAAGAATAGTCGTAGTCAAAAAGACAGGCAGCGAAGTAAGATGAGAAATTTTTGTCCTGTGTTTTATGTTTCTGTTTTGCTTTTATACATCACCTTCCCGAACTATTTCGGCGACATGACGTCTCGGCGACAGGAGCGTAAACATTTCTTTTCCTCTTGAGTTCAGCAGCAATGAGGCTGGACCGCCACAGCTGCGCAGCTCATACATAAAGATAGCTCTCACACAGAAGGCAAGAATGGATGTCAGACATGTCTCGTATGCTGCTGTGAACTTCATAGATACTGATCGATGGTGGCAAGGCAGACATTTCATGATTCTTGCGGACTGGGAATTACAGCCATTTCTTCACTGCCAGCCCGGGATTCCTCCTGCACAAAGAAAACTAAAAGTGCAACGAATTATTGTCAACGCTACAAAAATTTAGAAAATCAAGGCAGTCCTCCTCAGTTATAGTCCATATCAGGCTTATAGCTGTGCGCTCGCAGTCAAACCCTTAATGCCCCCTGTATCACCACTGTTAGAGGATGTGGATATGTTAATAGTTTTTTCTTGTCATCATAAGGTTGCCTGAATTATTTGATAACGGAACTTGCAGAAAGGGTTAAATAGAATACCTTTATTAAATAAAGATCACAATGCTTTCTTCAAAAAAAGCGCGACGTCTACTCAGAGAAATTTATGGGAAGGCTAGTCCCAGTTGAAAAAAGGCCTAAGCGTTATGCGATTGTAACGTTGTAGTAACAGGCGATGGGGCAGTTTTGTTTGTTTGTTTACTTGTTTTATTCACTGCATGAGCTTGTGCATTTGCCCGCACGTTTAGCGTTTTAAGATGTCAAAAATGACCAACTTAGGTAAATTTATTTAGGATATAATATATGCTCCCTTGATAAATATTTCAACTTTTCGCATTTTTACAACGACCAGGCCATTAATGATAGAACCCTGGTAGCTCTTAACATTTACGCGTCTTTTTCAGTACCTTGAACTACAGGTTAAATCAGTGAAGATGTCTTGATAGCGAATGCTGTCGTTTCCCTCGACATAAGTTACCGTGCACAATGAATGCTTCGCAGCGGTTTACCAACATAAGTTTGTGATCTTAGGTTCAAACGGTAGGTTTTGTTTGTCATCAAGGATTGTTATGGTTTGGCATGGTTTTAACGTCCCAAAGCGACTCAGGTTATGAGAGACACCATAACGGAGAGCTCTGGAAATCTCAACCACCTGGGGTCCGTCTTGCTTGGACTGTAGTGCTTTTTTATAGTGAATGTGCCCGCGCGTGCGTGCGTGCGTGCGTGCGTGCGTGCGTGCGTGTGTGTGTGTGTGTGTGCGTGTGTGTGTGTGTGTGTGTGTGTGTGTGTGTGTGTGTGTGTGTGTGTGTGTGTGTGTGTGTGTGTGTGTGTGTGTGTGTGTGTGTGTGTGTGTGTGTGTGTGTGTGTGTGTGTGTGTGTGTGTGTGTGTGTGTGTGTGTGTGTGTGTGTGTGTGTGCGCGTGCGTGCGTGCGTGCGTGCGTGCGTGCGTGCGTGCGTGCGTGCGTGCGTGCGTGCGTGCGTGCGTGCGTGTGTGTGTGTGTGTGTGTGTGTGTGTGTGTGTGTGTGTGTGTGTGTGTGTGTGTGTGTGTGTGTGTGTGTGTGTGTGTGTGTGTGTGTGTGTGTGTGTGTGTGTGTGTGTGTGTGTGTGTGTGTGTGTGTGTGTGTGTGTGTGTGTTATCTTGATAATTAAATAATAATTGATTTCTTACGCATGTATTTTGCTATGTTTGCTGTTTTCGTGATAAAAAGTATTTTCCGACTTCCGCTCAAGGCATGATCTCGCTGTTTCCGAATCAATTTGTCATAATATGTCAGAAGGAGCTGCAAACTAGTACATATGCTACACACCTTGTCTTGGCCGTGAAATGGAGCGTGCCTAGCTTTACATCACCCGTGCCACAGAAATATAAGGTGTGCACAAACCATCGAAAACTTCCAGCGGTAACATTTGTTTTTCAGTGTCATTGAACACCTGATGGCAGCTGCATAAACTAGAATTGTTTGCTTCAAATTTTCTGGCCTTCAGCTCTTTTAAACGCTGTGTTTTGTTCGCACTTGCTTAAGAGGCACATTGAAATCGAGGCTCATAACCTGCAGAAGAGCAGGCGCGATGCGTAAAAAGCATTATAAGACCAGTACTCGTGCTGCTGACTTCAAGGGAAGCTTGCCAGTGTTCCTTCTATAAGACATATTTTATCTTGCTGTTGAAACACTCATGCTTACATATTTCGTAAAATGAGCGTTACTAAATACGTATTTAGAAGAATGAGAGAAAACGTAAGCTGCTTGATGAAATTAAGTTCAAAGATTTTTATTATTTGCGAATCATTAAGAGCAATCTTTACCAACTTACAA
This sequence comes from Amblyomma maculatum, assembly GCF_055883805.1. NCBI lineage: Eukaryota > Metazoa > Arthropoda > Arachnida > Ixodida > Ixodidae > Amblyomma > Amblyomma maculatum. Next base: position 42,199,983 of record NC_139345.1, on the reverse strand, counting down.
AAATTTACTTTATCCTAGAACCTCGCATTCTGAGACGAACTTATGCGCGGGCCATAATAATTGCCGCAAAAATTCAGACAATATTCTTATAGAATGGAGATCTCAGTCTTACATCCGAAATGCACATTGTCGGTAACAATACAATTATGTCCAATGATTTCCTTTCTGGTTGTTTGAACCGTCGCTTCATGTGTCTTGATCCCCGTACTTCATGCGTAAAGGCATTTGATTCCGCTCTAGCGCCCTGCACTGGATAGATATTTTCACCCTAAATGCAAGTTCGAAATAACAGTAGCTTTCTGTGAAATGAACAACAGTAGTGCCTGGGATGACGCCACCCTATAGTTTCGTGCAGTTTGCATTTGGGATAATTTCGCCTGTTTTTGTGTGTTCCTAATTAGCCGTCGTTCATCAGGCTAATTTAATAAATATACAGGTAGCAGGAGTACTTGTTCTACTCAAAAAAAAAAAAAAAGTTACGAACAGAAATTTTGAACCACAGACTCTCCTCATATACACCTTTTTTTTTTTTTCGAAGGAACTATGAAAATAGTATTTTCTGGAAATTATTTTGATTTCTTGACAACCACTTCTTGATAACGCCGAATCAGAACGTCTTCCTTCTGCTAATGGACATCGACGTGGCAGACCCTAAACTAAAAGAACTGTTAAAAACCGTTTAAACACATATGAAACGTTTGTTAACCTTCGGGTTTTTTTTTTTTTTTTTTTTTTTTTTTGTCGTCTTGCCTGAGGCCTTCGATTAAAGCGATAACGAACTCTTGCTCCGAAAATAGAGTTTGTCTTTTGGAGTATCTCTTGTTTTACTTGAGCCATATCCAAGTCATAGAAGGAAGTTTGTGCATGCTAATGACATATCGTGTAAATGTCGTTCCTGTTCGTGTAGTTGTCACCCAGTAATCGCCTTTGATCCTCTTTTGTTACATCTTAGTGAACGATGTCATTAGTATCGATCGCGGCGAAACATACGTTAAGTATGCCGATTAACCACGCTTATCTTTTCATTCAGAGATAATCGGATTTCATAAACTTGCACTTGTCACTTCATTTAGATGGACTTCAGCATGACGCCAGTACCAGATGAAAGCAAGAAAGCGGCTACTCGCCTAAATCACAGCATAGCGGGTCCCGCCGTCTGCGATAGCCACTCTCACTCGCCTCACGCACCGGCTAATCACTGGTTGCGTGGCGCAGCCAATACTGCGTTGCAGTCGTCACGGCCCAACGTTGTTCTCGACGGCCGCTCGAAGGCCGCAGCTTCATTACCCAATAACTATGATCGATGCTAGAGAAGCAGATTAATGCGAAATGAGAAATTTAAGCTTACGGAATACGACCCCAGATTTTGAGATGCTCTAAGGCCACTAACTTCTTGCATTGCCAGTTATATGAACTGTCTGTCGAAAAGGGCCTGGTAACCAAAACCGAAAGAATATGCTGTTTTCCTTTAAAGCAAAGAGAAAAACATATCATGAATACAGCGTTACATGGATATATTTTATCTGCACCTTGAAGGTCAAAGTTTACGGTCAGTGAAATGTTTGAGCGTGCACTCTAGTCACAAAACCCTATGGCACTCCCACGTAAATTTCATCACCTATAAACTGCTACAGGCGTTGGGTCCGTCCTTTCCCTCAGTACATCCATCCGTAAACGTGGTAATATACAGCGCTCTATATTCTTCATAATCTCTGCCTTGTTAACTGCTCCTACCTCGCAAGAGGGGCAACACGCTTTCACAATCACAAATGTCTAGTCCTTCAGAAGACAGCTGCTCACCTCATTAGTAAGACGTCTCACGATTTTTATTACCTTCCCATCTTCTAAGAGCATACAACTGTAAATTTGCTTTCCTTTATAAACCATGCACCTCTTGGACTGAACACACAGGGGAAAAAAAAGCAAAAATTAACCTTAGCCTTCTCGTCTCGCTTGTTAATCTAAAAAAACTCGCAACACCCTGCACAACTGGAGCTCGAGAGACTTTGTGCATACCTCTCGTGCGTACTAATCATGGTTGCGAAGTTCTCGTCTTGCACTCTGGCTGCCTTTCTGTTCTTGGCGCTTAGCAAGATTTACACCGCACCCGAGTCGGGAGTCTTAAGGCGGTAGGCTGAAGGGCCCCGCTCAGTGAAGATCCCGGCCGGGCCGGCAGAGTGTCGAGATACTCAGATCCAGCGAGAGGGTCACGACATCACAGACAACGGACATCGATTAACATGGGCCATAAATCGCTTTTACAAGGTTGCAGCGTGGCTCAGGCGTCAATATTTTGCGTAAAAGTACGCAGCAATTTAATTGCTCTTAAACGAAAATTCTGGTGAGGCGGGAAACGAAACCAAAGCCCTCGATTTTCGAAACGGGTGCGATGCGCCTGTGCACATTCATTCTAAAAAAAATAGAGATACAAAAGTAAAGGATAAACAAATATACGTGGATCCTCTAGCGGCCAAAGTAGACATTAAGGCTATTTTTCATTGTTCCTTACCTAAAGAAAATGCAATGTGGGTCCCTTAGCCGCCGAAAGAACCATTAACTTTACCTTTCATTGTTGCTTAGCCTTTTTGTTCTACATACGGCCTATACAAATATTTCCTGCGCCATTGCACGCGCCTCCCACTTCGATGAAAGTGCCGACTCTACATGAGTATAATAATCTCGCACCATTTGAAGAAGCAACGCTTCGCGGTACGTTGTGATAGCGTGGACTCTGTCACATAGTCATTTTTTGCTGATTTCTACGTCTGAGCTTTTGGCTGTGTCACCGGTTTTACATTTATATACTGACCGCTGACATTTTTCAGCCGATGTTACTTGTGGCAAACACTTTGTTTCTGTGGGTAGTTTTGTGGTTTATATAGCAAAATACGAATATAACTACACTTGTTATACAGTGCTGTATTACAGCACTGCTTTATAGGTTATATCTTTCTGTTTTGTGAGACAATGCACTTGCTTGAGAACGTGCACTAGAAATCGTGCTGAACAAGGCTCTCCGGTAGAGTTCCCGCATTTTAGTGTCGCTTTCTTTGCTTTTTCCTTTGGATTGGTTTTGTTAACTGTTCAAAAATATCAGTAATTTCAGCCCATTTAAATGACCCCCCCCCCCCCTCCTCCTCTCCCTTCAAGCGTCAAGGTAGAACGTGAGCCCGTATGCCGCAATATTATGAATATACGGGTGTCTGTGGAGGCTTCGTTACTAATTTACATCTACCTTGCGCTGATTCTCAGAAACTTTGCGACCAGCCATGATCATAAGCGGACGCTTCAGAGAGGCTTTTGTGTGTCAATGTATGACGACTCTGATGTTCCAGGCTCACGCGTGTCTTGACAGCGACTTTGAAATACAGTGATTATTCGTATGAAAGAGCAATGAACAAGGGTTGCGGGGAAGCCTCATTTCGCAAGACGAGCCAACGTTTTGACAAGTGGACTTGCATATCGTCTGGGAGTAATGATTCGGGTCTTCTTAAAGCAAGTTTATCGCAGTTTGACTAATGAGCTCAGCGCATTGACAAAAAGCCCTGAAGCTCAATTTCTTCTTCATGCTGACACAGGTTGAAAGCGCAAGTTATAGCTAAAACAAAAAAAAATGTTATTCGAACAACCTAGCAAATTCAGACGCGGTTTCGGCCTAACGAAGGCACCAGCAGCCCAGTTGCCCTTCAGCTGTGACACTGAAGGCGCTGTGTGTGTGTATGTATGCTTGCGTGTTCGTGTGCGCGCATGTCGGTGTGCGTTTAATCCGCGCGTAGGCTGTATTACTTCTTGTCGACGCCCACAGCTGTTACTTTCAGTATATGGCGCGGCAGTCAGAGCGGATTAAGGCGGAAGCTTTGGTGCCATTACACGAATCCGTGATGGGATTAAGTACAGAGGGATATAAAATGAAGTCGTCATAGCAACATTTGACGTGAGGAGCACACATAATCTCCTCCTTTGGGATCTCACTACGACACATAAGCCTGCAAGACGAAAGCACTAGGCAGCCGCCATCCGGAAACATCTGTAAATATAAGGACCAGAGCAACGCTGACGCAGTGTTTGGAGTAACACAAGCCGTCCCTTTTTATTTCTCATTTTGTTCAGGAAATGGCTGCGTCTGCTAAAGAATAACAAAACAAAATACGCCGGTCCGAGTGTCAAATGTTTGTTTCGGAGTTTTCCTTTTATCTATACAAACTAAAGCTGATACTTGCACAAAGCAGTGCAGTGGAAGAAAACAACCAACAAAATAATTCACGGGAAGTGAGCTGTGCATTCGCTAAAACTCCGACTGTCTATATCACGAGTCTCAGCCCATAGTGCGACCATCGATACACTATATACCAGCCAGCGGGAAAAGAGGCTTTTAAGTGCCACCAATATGTGCTTCCGGGTTGGTGCATTTTCGGGTCTGTCTCAACTTCCAGGTTTCAGCCGAGTAAGAAAGCATGCTCTCCTTACGCCCCTTTAATTATCAGGCATAAAATGATTTATCATCATTTCCTAATATATTCAGGTGCATGGCTTCCTGAAACTACAGTGAAGCTGAGGCCGAACACTAAACCAAACCTTAAGCCGTAGCTGGGGCCAAAAAGTTTGAAGCTTTGCCCTAATGACATCCAGTTAGACACATGCTGAAGAAACCAGCCTCCTGGGAGCGAAAGCGCTCAATGCGGGCCTTCGAGGGTTGCAGAACGATGGCAAGCAGCGGTGCCTATACCACTCAGAAGTCGCGGCAACGGGACGATGCCCGTCTGCGCCACCATGGTTGTGTATCTCAAATTGGCTCAAAATACAAACATGCAACGAGTCTATAAAGGTAGTCTGCTGCTAGTCATCTCGGGCCGTAGATATATCGTTGTGTATATAGGGAGTACGCAGCCACTTCAATATGGCGACTATTTTTATGCCGCACGAAGCACGGTGAAAGCTGAAGGCTTATCTAATCTGTTGATCATCATCGATTTCGGCTTGCCTGAAGCTGTGCACTGCTCCACAAAATGGCGCCTGTGACGCCAGTTGAATACCTTCTATTCAAATCAACTTCACCCTATTTCATGAACGAGCTCTAACACATTCAAAGACTCTGTCCACTCTTGAAGACGAAATAGCCCACGTGTGTTTGTTTGTTTGTATATCAGCTTAATATGAACTTAATACGAATCGCAACTTTTAGCAGCCGGCTTGGGTTTGGGGTAGGGTCAGGGGCAAATGGCCTTTTTTTGTGCTTCGGTTCGCAGTAGTCGCCTTTCTGTCTTCATCCTGTTTCTCGCGGCACCTGAGGAAGGTTTGTGAGCCCGGCTTTTAGTATCAGGTTTCGAATTACGAGTCATAACTTGCACATTACCGAGCGTGGTTTATGCGCAGTTCCGCTTAATGTTTCGATGTCATCTTGTAGACGAATGTACCCTAAAGAATGAGTGGGCATGAGAGAACAGCAGCTATGCATACGCGCCAAAACTACTACTGCTTTCTAATGCCGATATTACAGGCCAATCGATCCAGCAGTCCTTCACATGATTGCATCTCGCCAATCTCGCCCGGTGCGCATCACATGCGCAGCGCGTCACTACCGACAGAAGAGCGAGTTCTAGTTGTGCCTTCTACGCATCACCGAAGACGGATCATCGCACCCGGCGCTACCGCCCGAAGCGTGTCAGGTCACGTTGTTCTTATGTTTTATATCGCCAGCCCCATCGACGGAAGTGCGTATTACGCACCCCAGGCTATCTAACCGCGTACTGAACGCCTGGTTCCTCAGTGGGCATCATAGAGCAGTACCCATGCGGAAATGCCAAGAGAGAGAAAAAATGGAATAGAAAGGCAGGGAGGTTAACCAGGCGATACCCAGTAGGCTACCCTACACGTGGGGATGGGAACAAAGGGAGAGAAGGGAGGGATAGAAAAAGCGACAAGGAAAGGAGACCATCACATGTCTAGAGATCCAAAAGAGCGTACGCTTAAAGTCTTGAACTCAACCCCGAGTCCTTTAAAAACATTAGGAGTGCCTTCACTGATTTCCTTTGTGATGAAGGAGTCATCCAAGGGTCCAGAATCTTAGCTACACGAAGAGCGCGATAGTCCAAGCGGCGGAGTGTAGCAGCCAGGAAGGCACGCTCACGCTTAAACTGGGGGCAGTCGCAAAGTATGTGCGCAATAGTTTCTACATGTCCGCACTGCTCACACGTTGGAGAGTCTGCCATTCCGATCAAATGAGAATAGACGTTTGTAAATGCCCCTCCTGACCACAGGCGACACAACACTGTAGCATCACAGCGGGGGAGGCCGAATGGTACCTGCAGTTGAAGTAACTGGTCAAAGTGGTGCGAGCGGGACGTCCAGCCTCCAGGCGTAGACCATGATTGTCCAGTCACGTTTCGGGTGATCCATCGAAGGTGCCTTGGATGACAAAACTTCTACTTTCTAATGCAGGTTGGCCTGAGTCATTCCTTATTTTGTAAACTCACAAATGATATTAACCTGGTGCTTTTTCCATGCCCGAATGTTTTTTTTTTCTTTAGCACTGGTAGTGAGTGTCAGCATATGTTGAACTTGCTTCTTCTGTGTGGAGATATTTAACTAAACCCTGGGCCGCCTAAGGACGATCCTAGCAACATTAATAACCACGTTGTCGCTAAGTGCTGTCCCAGCATAGGAAAATAAAGAAAATTCAAATTAATCTCAAACAGCGAATGAGCAATTTTCATTATCGACTAACGGCTGTTCGAGCTAATATTATTGCTTCACATCTGTACTCTGATGATACTATTGCCCGTACATTATCGGACACTGTTCATACAAAACGACCGCTCTTCGTAGACGTATATACGAACTCGAAGACATCTCAAGGCGTGAAAACTTACTCTTCTATATGGTCCTCCTGATCAGTAGTCTGAATTATGGGCGGAATCCGAAGAAAAGGTTCGGGACGCTTTTTCATAATTAAATATGCAGCTATGTGATGAAGCCATTACCCAATCATATATGTTGGGCCACTTTGTTCCAAGCAAGTGTCGTCCCCATCATTTTATACCACACGTGAGTGCTAATTACGTGTCGAATATGGAAGTTCTAATTAAAAGCCAATATTAATAAATGTCTGCGAAATTCTGCGTTTAATAATGAAAACAAACCCTCCATCATAACAGCCTCTCAAAGAGATATTATTGTCAACATTTTGGACACTGTGCGCACTCACTAAAGTGAGTGAAGGCATTATCCCGCCACGCTAGAGTGACTGGCGAAGGAACAAAACTTAAACACAAGTAGAAAAGTTGTACGACGCAATAGGCCCGCGCAATAACCACACACCACATGATATGGTCGAACTGGCAGGCGCCAACTTGCGCTTTTCTTTTGAGATGGAAACGCGATATAGGAATGGTGCCTTCCAGCCCAATTGGATCCCGAGTTCGACACGCGGCCTGAAGGCCTCGCAGACAAGTTCTTGTATGGCTTGATTACACCAAGGTTTTATGTCAACCTTGGGTACTTTTTTCTATCATCTGGTAGCTTGAAAGTGTATTCATGTGACTTTTATCGCGCAAAGAAGGCAAAACGAAAACCTGAGCTTTGCGGAGCTGCCTGCGGCCAATTTTCTTTCCTTATGTTTCAGTTTCGGCGCTTCGAAATCACAGCTACGCACTTTGAAAGCCCACGCCGTTTCGTTTTTGACGTGCCTCGATTCACAAGCACGAAGCAGTAGGGGAAGTCCAAGCTCTCTTCAGACGAAGTTCGTGCCTCGACAATCGCTTCCCTATAAAAATGAGTTATGAAGTTTACACTGTACTGGGAGAGACAGATAGTTATAAGCTTTACAATGGAAAGAATACTAAATAAATTGCAGAGAAGATTTAAGCTCCTTTTAAGGGTATGGCGCGGTAGCTTATATGCGAGCAACCCACAAACAAGCCCCGCTTTAACCAAACCGTATAAACGTCCCGAAAAACCTAAATCATCGAAAAAAATATTGATGTCGCAAATTATCCACTGCTTTTCAGACCTGCATTCTCGAGTTTGTATCAAGGTCAGAAGTTAGGGCTACCACGAATTTTGGTTGATTATAAGAAACCAGAATATTTAGGGCCTTTTGTTTCTTGCAGCAACATCACAGTGCCATGACACACGGCTCTAGAAGCACAGTGTCGCAAATTCCAATCCCGGCAGCTTAAGTCACTGTCCTGTCGTCTTAAATAGGCCACGAGAAGCCCATTTGTTCCGCTGTATAGTGTCATAGCCAACATGCTTTGAGACCAGCAGCGAAAGCGCACGTGGCTCTGCAAAAATGTTGCACAGTGGTCTTCTCTAGGGGCCGCTCCGGGGAAAGAAAGCCTCCAAAAGCTCCCGCGGGATTAGGACTTATTCAAACCATGGTTCTTCGAAACTCGTCGCGGCTTTCAGTGAATCCGTGCCGAATGAGAAAAGGTATAAGTGCATTCAGTTTAATTAGTAGAGTAGATCTTACAATCCTCTATTATGGTGGATAAGCCCAGAGTGAAGGTTGCCGGTATTCGACTCATAATAAAGGCTTAGCTGAGCATTGTCGGTGCTTATAGTTTCGCCACATTTGGACAGAGGTTTTCAGAACGACGTCCAATTTAAACTCGCCTCAAAGACGAAAAAAGTAACGAAAGCACCTCGGTTCTTATTGCTGTTTCAGCCTATGATGATTTCCACATGAATTTTCTAGCAAGCACAAACATCTTAGTTTTCAAAAAATAACTAATCACTAACAATCTGAATAACCTTCGTCAGATTTCTTCAGCAAATGCCATTGCAGTTGATCCATTGAACCATTCTTTAGCCAATGATTACGACAAAAACTCTTTAGGGAACATTTAAATTATTTAACTTTGTTTTTTTTTTTTTATTTAAGATGTAGTCATACGCTTTAACTTATGGCTACAAAAAATTATTGGGGACACTTAAGCTCAGTCCTTAAAGTTATGACGCGAGTGCTCAGGCTACCAGTTCACATATAAAGCCCCAATTTAACCAAGCCATGTGAACGAGCCTGCGTGACGTAGCGGCAACGTGAATACAAGGGTAATACCCCAGTCACACGGTCATTTTCAAAGGCGATTGAGTTGACAGCCTTCGAGCCTTTCAATCGCGATCGAACTCAAAGGAGTTGTGCCGCTGCTACACGGCAAAACTCGAAGGCTATTGAAATAGTTCTGGTGTTTGGCTCCAAGCATTTATGGCGCCATGGATCGTTGGTTTCGGTTTTGCTTAAAGAACTAAAATATCTCTATAAATGCAAAATAAAATATAACTGTTACCTTTTTTTTAGTAACTGCAGGTGTTTGGTTGTTATTCAAATACTTTTTTTTTTATGCGTTGGCATTCATACTACTGCATTTCATTGTGTTTGTTTTTCTCGGCGGTGCATGCTACCGTAGTAGAGATTACATAAATAATACGCCTAAAAAAAAGAGCGATGCTACTTTAAAATTATTACGGGCATTAATATTTTACCGCGTAAATTAAAGATATAAAATAATAACGCTTGTTCACGTTTTTGTATCGTAAACCCGCTGCGCACGTGTGTGGGTGACGCTCGTCGGGTCAACGCTAGCAACCTTGCGCGATGTTCGGAGGCCTTCGAGATCTCGATAGAGTTCAGAGCTGTTCCGTTGACTCGATAGACTATCGACTCAATGACCATTGAAAACGCCCGTGTGGCAGCTTTCGAAGCTGCCTTCGAGTCGATAGGAAGTCGGTTCGAGGGCCTTCGAAATGCCCGTGTGACAGCGGTATAAAACTACCGTTTTCCCCCTCCTACGCAATTGGGGGAAACTGTTTTTGAATAATAGCGGCGGGAAAAAAACACCTCAAATTTGAATCGAAGTATCGCAGCAATAAACGCTATTTTGCTTTCGTACAAGCGTCGACGAAGTCACGAAAAGCCATATGTTTGAGTTTTGCTGACATAAAAATTCGGTTGGGGCTATGTTCGGCGCCCTTTTATTGCTATGATGCGAAAGCGTTAAACTGATCCCGTCTGCCCTTGCGGATCCTACTCCGCGTAAATGAACTTTGCTTCCTGCATAACCAGGTTATTCTTTTACTACGATATAGTGGTGTTGATAGCAGCGCATCTCCATGGGTAGACCATTTACTATAACCCGTCGTAGATCAATTCCAAAGCGCAATCCGCTGTGGCTTGTATGCTTAGCAATCTAAATGTCTAGTCAAGGGTGCGGCCCTAGCGCCGTCGTCGGGCTCGTTAGCGTGCGACACCATTGCGGTAAGTTCGTGTAAGTGCCATGAACTGAGTCTTTGATGAGCCGACTGGGAACAGATCTGAGCTTACAACACATCTCATAAACGATGCTGCTAAGACGCGAAGGGACTGCAATACAAGAGGCCTCTATTCAGCTTGCCGCACTCTATATGTAGTGCACTGCTGATGCCCCGCACGGCGATGCTCGGAGATTGTACAAAGCCATTGCCATTGGTCGAGCCATTGAACGTGACTCTATACATTGCCTATTTTATGTGGAGCTTTTGAAATGTGATACAGTGCGTAATGTGTACGTTGTTGGAGTGGCCCAGCTCGTGTGCTTTTCCTACTCTGGAGCCGACATACACCTTACGTCCAGAGACAGCACAGTTTCCTAGGTTAAAAGTGCGAACTGAAGTCGAAAAGCTCTGTTTTCGCTAACCACAATAAGCGGCGTGATGGTTGTTTGGCCCGTCAGACAGACTTGCAGCGTTTTCGCGTAACCGCGATTGACGCTGCTCGCACACAAAACATGCATCAGACGACGGGGCGTGCGAGGAGAATCGGTCTATCTGGTCAGCGACAGCGCCTGTAGCCAGACCAGCAAGCTGTGAACGAATCAACTAAATACTCAATTTAACAATACCTTCGGCTCCGAAGGGGCTAACACGTATAGGTTTAGTAATTTGGTACATCAGGAGTAACATGAAATAGAGAGTTTATATTCCGAAACTGATGCCGTGACCCGTTTAATGTCTTCTTCTTTACATAGGGGGCAATGTACAATGTACAACCGGCGGCAAATAAGTCGGTGCACGCGAGAGGCGGCAGAGGTCAGATAAAACTGCATCGCCGCGCCGCCTGAAGTTGCACTCCTGCTGTCTACACACAGCGGTGCGCTCGAGCGTCCTTTAATTTTCACGACCGTGTCTTTTTCCTCGCTGGCAGCGTACGAGCTGATTACAGACCGCACTTGTCTCCAGGGATCACTTTCTTTATTCTTTTTTTTTTTTATGCAAGCTTGCCTTAAGGCATGTTATAGAAACTCATGTAAATTATTTTCCGTAAGGAACCGGAGCAGGCTCCCGCTCTTATCGTTGTCGGTGAGCCATTTTGAGAAATCCTCTTCCCTCGTTGTGGTTAGTCCCACTTCGCGCAGAATCTGTGTCCTTGCACAAGTCCATTCACTACGCCACGCTCGCAGTTGAGCGGGGCACGATGAGGGGGGAGCGTGCGCTGTTGGCTTGGCCCTGATAAGACCGAATGCACATAGCTGCTACATTTCGCTGTTAGCTTTTGATCGATTGGGGCCCGTGGTCGGGTTACTTTCTGTAATCACGGGCAACGCGTCGCAATTTTCAAGCTCGCTCGACACGATCAGACTGCTCTACAGATTATTTGGTTCATTGAAGATTCGAGTAAAACTACACTGAGACGAGACAAAAAGGCATGTATGTAACGACACAAAAACTGCGCTTGTCGACATTTTGGTCTTACATGTATCTCCTTCGCACGGTTGTTATAGCCTTCTCGATAGAAAAGTTCCCCGATAGTTGGTGAGTGAGACAACTCGAAGCAACAGTTTGTTTCGTTCAATGACAGCTCACTGCAGTGGCAGTTACTGCCGGTGACAAATTTTCTATTTGCTGGCATAAGTTCCCACTAGGCTTCCCGCATGTTATGGCAGTCGGTACCGTCACTGCTACGTCAAAGTAAAAGACGGTTTATTAATAAAAAATACATTCACCGATGCTCCCCAAAAAACGAATCCTAAGATCTCCTGGTGTGATGTGAAGCGATTTAAGCCATTATTGTTCTTAAGACGGTCTCGTTTCAGGCAGAAGAGTGCGAGCGCCTATTAAAGTGAAAAAAAAAAATGGAAAACCCGAAAAAAACTAGCGGGGAAGGGGAGGGGGTATACATATTGCGCCAGAATGAAAAATATTCTACACAGTGAACAAAGCTGATTTTCAGCTGTCTCGCGCTTCCTTTATCTTCACCCGCTCGCAATGCGTACGGGCTTCCCATTGGACAGCATCGCCAGACTTCTCGTGGAGGATTTATCGCAGAGAGAGATATATGCCGAAGAACTGGCAGGTCGAAGACATCGGTGAGCAAAATTATCCGTGCTTTCCGAGATGAGGGAATACTTGCAGATGCATAGAGTTCCGGCCGGCCAAAGGTTACGAATATTGAGGAGAATATACTGATTGTTGTCGCAGCTGTCGTGGACCCTTTCCATAATGCTAAGCAAATCCGCAATGAATTGTCACTGGATGTTTCTACTTCGACAGTATGCCGGAGTTTGAAGGCAGTTGGGATTTCAAATTTTGTCGCTGCACAGAAGGGTTTCCTCACTGAGCGACAGCGCCAGCAACGCCTGGACTTCGCACAGAGCTATCAGCATTGGTGCACAGAAGAATGGCAGAACGTAGTCGTTTCTGGTGAGCCCACTTTTTGCATTTGATGGTATCAACAGCGGCGTGTGTGGAGGCCCTTGAATTCCAGGTAACCACCGCGCTCACGTTTTAGCGATGTTGACAGATCTGCTACTTGCATATGCCTAAAGCTTCCTAGTATTTAATATTTCAACGGCACAATCCAAAATATTCTTGCAAATCGAATGGTCTAGTAATCTCAACAAAGAAATAAATACTCCGCCCCTAAAAACTACCTAAACAAATAATCAGAAGTAGCAACACGCATTGTAGACTCTTATTTACCCTTTGCGAAATTAGTTTTCTAAACCGTTTGCCTGTCCATTTTTTCTTCTTTTAGAATTGCAGATACCACCCTCGCTATACTCAGAGCGTTCTTTCGAGTGGCCGCTAAGCTGTCTTCGTGAGATGCCATGAGCAAGGATGACCTTTCGAGCTTGGACCTTTTATCCCCATTGATGGAAAGTTCACGGCGTCCTATTACAGCTGTGGGCTGGATGGGCCCTTTCCCGACGGCTGCTTCCTCTTCCAGCAGGACAAGAGCCCTGTGCACATGGCGCGTCAGGTTACCACTCTTCTTGAAGATCTTGGCATGTGCGTGGCCATCGAACGGAGATCCCATTAAGAATGTGTGGGCGCGCATTCCAAACAAAACCTGTCCAGAGCAACACCTGACGCGCTCTGGAACGCCATTCGCGAAGAGTGAGATGTCCTGCAAACTGACCGGGAATATGTCGTTTCATGTTACGATTAAATACCAAGGAGGATATCAGAGATCATTTCCTCGGGCAGTCCCGCTAATAAATCTACGGCGGACACTGACGATATTCCACCGTTGCTTTTTGTGGCCTAAAGCGTTGCTTTTATTTTTCATGTCGAACCTAAGACATCAATATCTGCTCGCACTACTTTTTTTCCTAGTCTAATAAATTACTTTGTACTATGTGCGAGGGGTCTTGCCTAGTTTGCCAGATGCGATGCCAATAAGGTCGACCATTGTTCGGTTATTGCCATACGGCTCGTTCGTACTTCAACCTCAAATGATTTGATTAAACCGATCAGAGAATGCGAAGGAAAGGATCTCTGTAAGCGGCGCCGGTTTATCACTTGCACGCGTGTGAGGTATGTTATCTCACTTCATCAGGAAAACGCGAGTAGCGCGTGGCGCAGTGAATAAAGGAAATGACCCCTGGCGCCAAGCGCTGCATGTAATAAGCCTGTACGCTGCAAGTGAGCAAAACGACATGGCTGCGAAAATGAAAGGACGTGCCTGCGCGCTATGTCTCGACTTCAGAGGTGCAACGTCAGGCGGCGCGGCGATGCAGTTTTATCTGATCTCTGCCGCCTGTCGCGTGCCCCGACTTATTTTGCCGCCGGTTGTACGTAGCATGCTGTAAAAAAGAAACGCTCACGAATACCTGCCGCAAGAATGTCTTCGATGGTCTGTGATATATTTTTAAACCAATAACGTTAAAACTCCCGTTCTAAAGAAAATCTGGGGTCGGCGTATAAATTAATATTCGTTAACGCGTCGCTCTCTATGTTTCTCACCAAGAAGAGATGTTCAATATCAGTTTGAATAGCACGTACGTCAGTGTCTGATGTTATTTTACGGATTATTACACAGTCGGCTGCAAAGAAGTGACTGCAACAAGTAACGTCATTATGAAAGTCGAATCCAGTGTTAAGGGCGAATGATTCCCAGTGGTTTCTAATAGTTATTAAAATACCACCGCCTTGCCTTGCATACATGCCGAATCGATAAAAATGAACCGTCCTAATGAATAATGAATTTCACACTCGCGTATATTGTATGTAGCCATGTTTCACTTAGTACTGTAATATCCCCAAAGCATCTACCAGAGATGATAGTTAGCTGCGTTTTTAAAATGCGTTTCTTGTGTTGGTATACACGGTAGAGATGTGTTTTGGGAAGAATTCATGGTCGCTTTCGCCATGTAACCATTAGGCAGGTATTGACGCATTCGTGTCAGATGCAGGTGAATATATAGGATTAGTAAGCAGGTTGTGAACGGCTGCAGGATTACGTAGCGAGGGTTTTTTTTAATTCACATGTCTTGCCATGAGTAACGGGATTTTACGTGTACCATTTGTTATTTATGTCTCAATTGTTATATTTAAGCTTTATGCATGAGTGAGGTCGGGATTCAGCAAGTTCAATAAGCCTCTTTCTAGCCTGGCGAGTGGCTGGAGAGAAAGCCTCAAATATAACAACACTGTCTTGTTTTAGTTTTAATTTATTCTTCAATAACTTCCTTTACTTTTGATGGTTCGTTTGGTTTTTGGGGTTTAACGCCCCAAAGCGATTCAGGCCATAACAGGTGCGTTTTCTTTAGTGTTGAAGCTGTTTGTTGTATTTTACAATTACAGGACTGTTTTTACATGGTTGATATTGTCGGGTTCTGTGCCCAGGTTGTTAAATACCAGCCGAGGCTAACTGGTTGTCGAGACGAAGGGATAACCAATTTATCGCTTTCCTTCCTATCTGTGCCCATGTATCTTCATCGTCCGGTGTCAACCATGAAATAGAACGCTGTCCCGCCGGCTTCTGTGCTCAAGTTCAGGCAGACGTGTTTGCAAAAGCTCATTTTGCTTTTTTGATAGTATCAACTGTTTGATCGACTTCTTTCAATTTGTCCAAGGCTTCACATATCGCTCAACGTCAGCAAGTCTATACTTATTTGGTCTGGGCGGACTTCGTTGATCCTTATTTTTTGTCATTTCCTGTTTACTAGTCACCACCGCAATCCATTGCAGTTAAAGTTCGCTGAGAATGTGAACTTCGATGTTATGTATTTCGCTGTATTTCCCTGTTATGGGGATCTATTTCTGCTTTATTCGCACAAATCATTGCCGGAGGAGGGCAGTAATCATGCTAGTTTTATCGCTGCAAGGTATGGGTCTGGACTTTTATTTCACAACCCCGGACATTAGCAACCAAAGGTTGCTGTTAGGATGGCCTTAACGACCAACGTTTATTTATTTATTTATTTATTTATTTATTTATTTATTTATTTATTTATTTATTTATTTATTTATTTATTTATTTATTTATTTATTTATTTATTTATTTATTTATTTATTTATTTATTTATTTATTTATTTATTTATTTATTTATTTATTTATTTATTTATTTATTTATTTATTTATTTATTTATTTATTTATTTATTTATTTATTTATTTATTTATTTATTTATTTATTTATTTATTTATTTATTTATTTATTTATTTATTTATTTATTTATAAATGCTGTTAGCCCTTCCGGGCTGTTACAGGGTGGGCAAGGTACATTTAAACACTGCAAAGAATTTCCAACTCTTCCTCAAAAGTTTCCAAAGAACAAGTTTTTTTCAAGCACGCGTCCATCAAGGATATTCCATTCATTGACTGGTTTAGGCAGAAAGAAAATTTAAGCACGTCAGCTCTTGGCACATAGGACATCACTGCAAAGGGATGAGTAGTACGAGATGACAGTCATCCGGGTGGCCGCAAGTACAAGCCGGAATTTAAACTGAATTTATTGTTGTATATCTTTTAAAGGAACTTGAGCCTAGCAATTTTCATGCGAATAGCCAAGGTTGGTAGATCAGCAAGTGAGATAAGTTTTGTTGCGGACTGTGTTCTTCGATAGCGGGAAAATATTAACCTCACTGCTAACCTCTGAACCCGTTCAAGTCTGACTGAGATATTTCTGGTTTGGATCCCAAATTATGCTCGCGTATTCCAGACTTGGCCTTACCAATGATTTATAAGCTTTTAGTTTGACAGCCGATGGCGCGTCTCATAGCTTTCGACGTAAGAATGCGAGTTTTCGTTGGGCTACTCCACAAATATTCTGTACATGATCACTCCAGTTCAAATCATGAGAAATCGTAACATCTAAATATTATAATTTATTGAAACGTTTTATTTCAATGTTATTAATTTTATATGGGAACACTAATGCAGTTTTCTTGTTTGACACACTCATAGAAATTGACTTTTCAAAATTGATTTCCATGTCCCACTTAACACACCATTCATACACAACTTTTAAAGAGCCATTCAAAAGGCCTTGGTCTTGCAGGCTTTTTATGCGACAGAATAATCAGCAAATAATTGAGCTTCGACGAGAGGGTGTATGTCCTTTAAAATGTCATTTATGTACAATAAAAACGTTATAGGACCAAGAATGGACCCTTGCGGAACGCCATTTGATACTGGTGATGTTGATGAGCAATCATTATCAATAACTACAAGCCGTTCTTTGTTGAATAAGTATGCCTGAATCCGATACCTAATTATTGCAGCTTGTGCAAAAGTTTGGTATGACACACTCTGTCAAATGCCTCCGTACCCAGCCATACCCAACCTCCGTGATAAGTTAACCACGAAATGTGCTCGGTATCGGATAACAGTTACACTTACTACCCTTCTCAAGATTTGACGCGGGTAGACACACTTCCGGTGGCTTCACCGTTTATGCTTGCCATTGGTCGGAAATAATAATAATTAAAAAAAATCTTACTTAGACATTAAGGATATGGTTAAAACGCGATTTATGGTATATTGAACACGACTGCATAACAAACGTTTTTATAAGCATGTGTTTATATCACCCCTCTCACTTCTCTTCAGCGACTGTTGCTGTGAGCTGTTGATGGGTTTGTTTGCACTTTTTGCCCGCCCTTTATTAGGATATCCTTTTCATTTAGGCGTCTGTTATGCCCTGACCATAACAAACATAAGTTTTGAAAACAGAGATAAAGCCGTCTAGAAACGTTTCTATGTCGTCGGAAAAGCACTCAGGGGTATCGAAACAAGGTGTGCGGCCATTAATTAATATTGTCACGAAGTAAAGTCCCGTCGCAAGACACCTGGAACTACAGTCACAGAGCAGCAGCAAACTAGGCCGGGCAAGCCCCTCAGCGGGAGAACTTCGGCTTAAAGAGGCACGCGCTCGCGATCAGTGCAGAACGAACACAAAGACTGCACCGTGACATGGCCTTTATCTTCTTCATCTTCGTCTTCTTCGTCGTCTTTTTCTCAAGGACAGGCACGGAGAAATGGCGAGACTGCGGCCAGTGTAGCTCTCGCTACAAAACGTTGCACGAATGGAATTCGCTCGGCGCGCCGAAAGAGTCAAAACTGTCGGTCGTAATGCGGTTTCAGGCGGACCACGTGGACCCCCTCAGGGAGCACTGAGCGTCGGGACTTTTGAAAGCCATCAAGAACGACCTTGTAGGTTAGTTTCGCAACTAGTCTTAGTATTGACAGAGGAGTTTCTCGCTGTGGCCTCGTCGACGTATAGGAAACCAGACCCAGACACGACCTCCGGTTGTGTATCGAGCTTCACGGCGTCGGAGGTTTTATCGTTGGTTATCTCGGCGTTGCTGGTAATGAATTCGCATCCATGTTAGCTGGCAGGCCTCTTCGACGAGGTGCTGAAAGGTGCGAAAGGTGTTGCTTGTAGTCGTCTAGATGTGGTAACATATATAGCATCAAGCATCGTGGTCACCTCGTGGCCATGGACTAGACGGAAAGGTGACATGTTCGTTGTTTCCTGGACAGTCGTATTCTATGCGAAGGTAACGTAAGGTCTCACTTTAGCTCATGTTTTGGGCTCTACATCGACGTAGATTGACATCATTCCAGCGAGTATTTCGTTCAACCGTTCGGTCAAGCCGTTCGTTTCAGGATGGTATGGTGTCGTCTTCCTGTGTTCTGTATGACTGTGAAGCAAAAATCTGCTGCAGCAATTTGGCTGTCAATGGGGTACCCCTGTCAGTAATCAGAATCTCCGGTGCGCCATGATGCAGAACAATGCGATGGATGAAAAAAAAAATTATTTGTGGTTTAGCTTGTGGCTACACCTGGAATTACGTGAGAGCTATTTGCATGGCTACGCTTAGGTTCAGCTTGAAAGTAGACGTGGCTTTTTCACATAGTAGTTTACTTAATAGTTTCAGCTTTAATGATGCCATAGGGGGCACTTTTGCCCACTAAAGTTCAATGAGGCGAAAGCCTCTGTCGTGCGGTGGTCCGAAGCCCTCCACTACGGCACCTTTTTCTGTTTTCAATCCCATCTTCGCGATAGAGCAAGCTACCAACCAACATATAAATCCCCGCTTTAACCGAGCCGTGTGAACGTGCCTGTGTGGCCTAGGGATAACGGGAAAGCAAGGATTTTTTACAGGCTGATTATGATATCAACTTCCCATATGTAAGGAGAAGGCCGAGTTGGCAGCTCCTGCCCAACATAATGTCAGGCTGCCCTACGTCCAGTTAGTGCTCGGCCATGTCAGCTGTCAGCTACCGCGTGTCCCGACTTCTTTTTTCATTTCTTCTTCTTCTTCATCTTTTTCTTCTTCGTTCATCGCTCTTCCGGCAGTCACGGACAGGCATGGCGAAATAGCGAGACTGTGGCAACGGAGCTTTCGCTGTAAAACTTTGCAACTTCTGGGGACCGCTGGGTAGAGTAGAGGTTTCCGCGTATCATGTAAGGTAATCCGCTGCAACCGGATGGCCACACTGTTTCTCAACAACACGAAGCGCACCACCTTGATCCGCTGCCTCGGTGCTCCTGTTCTCCGACGACACTAAACCAGTTAGTGCCACACCGCAGCCATGACCGGACCTCGCGACGTTCCGGCACCACCACAGCTGTAACCGCCGACCTAACATTTCAGTGGACGGAAACGGCGTAAAAAGGTGATGCCGGTATCGACGCCGGTGTCGTGGATACCGGCATCGATTATTATGTACTAAGTAAATCGGCCATTCGCCGCCACTCTGAAAAAGGTGGCTACACGCTAGACACGCCCACAACTTCGCATTGCCGGAGGCCACTTGATCACGCCTACTGATACATGCACTTCTAGGGTAAGAGTGCAGGACGAAACACACCCAACACCTCCACCAAATATCACCAAGTGTCGTCAGAAGTCACCAGTGACCAGAGTGCACAGAGCGGCAGCAAACTAGGCAAGGCAAGCGCCTCAACGGGAGAAATCTGGTTTCCTCTTGTCGAGGAGGCACGAACTCGCGGTCAGTGCAGAGCAAAGACAAAGACTGCACTGCGTCAATATGTCTGCATAAGTGGCTCCTTTGTTCATATTTAGTGGATTATACGCATAAGTAAAGCTTGTTTACACTGTAAGCCTCACGATTCTGACTGCTAATACGCAGGCACGACGGCATAGCACAGGGTTCGGCATTGTGGGTGCTCCATGGACGATCATTTCGACGTCACCTACCAACATGGTTGACGGCAGCCTCATGAAAGCTTTTTTAGATTACAGCCGTCCCGCGCGAAGTCTCGGGCACCTTTTTACTCAGAAAATAATGTGGACTTACTAACAAAGTACTAGCGTTACAAAATGTTTCTTGAGGCGTTCAGCACCTCTTAGCGGATGCGGCTGCGCGTTCACACTATCACAAGCTCGACGCGTGCTTGTCGGCCGGTGCCCATCAACAAACGGCAGTGCGACCTAGTTTGTGTCAAGCGTTTTATTGCAAACGAATGCGTGCTGTTTTATATAAAAATTTCTTGTTTGCGCAAAAAGGTGCCGAAAGGTTTTTTGTTCATAATGACGGGTGTGACCGAATTTTCGCGCTGTTTCTACGTTTGTAGACACGGTGGTCGCAATCAATAGGGTGTTTTGAATATATGTTTTGAAGGCTGTATAATTGTATTGGGCGCTTCTAGCGTAGCAAAAAACCTGCCCAAAAGCAATACAACTCATAGCCTAAACAGTTCTTGCTGGTCCCATCCCATAGACAACGAAGGGCGTACCACACGGGATTTCGTGAGAGGCCGAAAACCAAGCCGAAGTAGTTTGTGTGGCCGGGTGATTGGGTGACCATAGATTGAACAATATCCCGGATGTGTCCGCACGCACCAGGACATCAGTCACTTGCATGTCCGCTAGCTGGACGTCTATGTTGCCACTGGCAGTGAAAAAAAGTGAGGAAGTGGATATCTGGGTGTGGAGAGAAAAATCCTGAAAACGCGCGAGTCTGAAGGCAGCGAAACAGCAAAATTACTGCTTCCGTGAGGGCATCGTGGGAAACAGCAAAGGCACCGTGAGGACTCTCGTAATTCGCAGCTACGAATTCCTAAGAAATCGCCGCAATCGTTTTTTTTTTTTTTTTTATTTCGTTGCCGTATCTCGTAATGGCTTACGCATAAAAGTACGAGCATAGCAGACAGACTATTGGCTCTGGTAAGACTCGAACTGTTCTCATGAAGTGAAGACATACTCACCGTAGCTGAACGAAAGAACGACTTTGAAAAGAGGCGCACAAAGAATCTTGAACGCAGCAGAAAAACGACAACCATGTCACAACATTGAAATACGTTAAAAAAGAACGAAGACCCTATGCTAAGCATATTTGTCCAATCGTTTCATCGTATTATTTGCATACAAATAGGCAACCGCTCCTTTATTAGCCAGTGCGAATGATAAACTAATTAGAGCTTTAAAATTTGTATTTTTTTTTTACTGCTTTCATTTACTGCATCAGATCATTCTGTAAACCGGACAGATCTTCATCGAACTCGAAGCAGCACTCTATTTCTACGGCACGAAAAATGATCTAAAGTCGTAAAGCAAGCATAAAAGGCAGCCTTTTCCTCATGCCAGCGAATGATGTATCCCCTACCATGTTGACGTTATTGTTTTTCAGTCGTGCACCCTCACAGTTCTGTTCTAGTACAACATTCAACTATCTCGCTAAGGTGCTGCTGAAAATGTGCATGCTTCTACATGCACTTTAACTCCGACAGAGCAGAGTTGACATACTTTGCTTGTTTACTGCGGGCTTAGTGTCCCGTGTAGCTTTTGAAAACAGAAAGGTCGCTGAAACTATTATTTCTTTGTTCGCTTCAGCTAAGACGCTGATTAATGAGTACAGTGTTTTACTGCGGTCAAAAATATGTTAAACGAGACACCGATGGGCGCTGATATTTGTGATATTTGGGATGCTGGTCTGCAATCCGAAATTCTGTACATTTGCTAAAATTTCCAAGTGGCGCACACGAAACCTTGACTGAAGAGTGGAAGCGAACACTTCGATGTCATTTTAATTCACATAATATTTGTGATAGTACTTTTTTAAACACGAATTGAGATAAAGCACATTTCGGTTCCGCCGTACACTTCTCATCTGTAGCGCTTAGTTTGTTTCAACAAATGCTTGACGTCTTTTTTCTGTGTGGATAAATGTCATATTTGTTTATTTACTGTGTCCGTTACTCGGGTTGTCTATGTTTCTTATCTATGCGCAAACAATCTAGAGTGCTGTTATACACTGTACTCAAACTCGTAAACAAGCTTTCAATATAAACAATGCGCTCTTGCCGCGCTGTGCGCGCGTGAGGCTGCATGTCTCCTCTACAGCTGCTTCCTTTTCAGACTTTCCAAAACTATTTTCGCGGAAAACGTTTCTCGAAACTTCATACGCTGGGTTAATAGGCCGCAAGACCGAAACGCTGAAGAAACGTTTTAAAATTGTTTAGAAGCGCGAAAGCTCGGGATGCAACCGATGGGCATGGGACTATTCTTTCCCGAAGAGCGTGGACGGAACGAGTTGGCGAAATGCCCCTTTTAGAGCACGCACGGTTTCATCCTGGCTATTGAGGCCCTGTTCCCGTGGCTCGATTCCCATCCCTAATTGGAGGCGCTCGCGCTTGTATTCGAGCACTACTCGTTCTAGCCTTCGCAGGCTATTTGAAGTGACGCGCCGAGAACGAGTCGGTTAAGGCGAAGCAGCGTGAATTTGAACCGATAACCATCCGAGCGATGTGGCGATCTCGCTTCTGTGCACGTGAATGTGTGCTCGGTAAGAGAACTCTCGCTTCAATGCTTTCACCGATACTCTGAATGAACACCACCTGTGAGTACAGGGTATGAACATTTTCGCACCGTTAATCTATATGTGATATCGCTGGCAAGGCAGATATCATAAGGAAATTGCTTTTTAAAAAAATCCTAAATCAGTGAAAATGAATGACATCTTAATTACCCCAGTGAAATGTGCCCGTTGTATTACCACATCTATGCTCTGGCGAAACTATATCACCCATGGCTCTGGATCCAGGTAGAACGAACGAAAGAAGATGGTTTGCACGGTATGAAAAAGAACTGAACAAGGGTAAATGGGGTACGCCTCCGTTCGCAGATGAGCCAACTTTTCGACAAGTGGACTTGTCTTCGTCTGGGCATAGCGATAGTGATGATCGCTATACTAAGACGAAGACAAGTTCACTTGTCGAAAAGTTGGCTCATCTGCGAACGGAGGCGTACCCCATTTACCCTTGTTCAGTTCTTTTTCATACTATGGCTCTGGAGGCACACTTGTTTCACCTCAGAAAATACCAATGTCAAAAACATCTGCCCTTTATAAGAAAAGTGAAAACGATCGCATAAATAACCTTCGTTTCACCCTAATGCGACCAGCGTCTTCAAACGGTTTAAAAATTAACACGAACGCACTTCTTCAAAATTTCTATATATGAACTTAAATCTTCTCAACCAATACAGATGTTCGAGACGACAAATGAGATAAATAGTTCTATGAATTGTGAATTAATTAAATTAATCGATCATTGATTCTCATGAAAATTAACAAGTTTTATCATGCTTAAACTTTTACTTCATTAAAGTTTTTCACTGTGTTTATAGTATAATTCTGACTTTAAAGCTCGAGCATTAGCCATGGTATTGCCCGTATTCCTTATTTTGCCGCTCTCGACTGCTGAACCCAAGGATGCGGGATCGAATCCCGGCTGCGGCGGCCGCTTTTCGATGGAGGTGAAAAGCAAGGCGCTCGCCTGTGCGCGTTAAAGAACCCCAGAGTGGCCGAAATTTCCAGAACTCTCCACAACCGTGTCTCCCATAGACTGAGTCGCTTTGGGGCGTTAAACTGAACCAAATCAATTTTCTCTTTATCAGAAACATGGCTAAAACGTAAACCAATCCCTTCAAACCTACCCCGAGCTAGTTTAGTTTGATTTCTATGAGTGAAACTAACAGCGAGACAACACGAGCAAAGCATATAGGAATATTTTTTTCTTTCTAGATGGTTCTGTTCACAAAATAATGGTGCGACCGTTTTATAGATGGAATATAACTGCTTTGGCCGAAGAAAAAGTAATCACGTACCATTGGTCTGAACCGAAACCCTCGCCTCCCATTTCCAGGTTACACGTTAAGGTAGGTTACATGTGACTTAGGCACACAAGAAAGCACATTGCATATCCACTGCAGTAGCTTAGTTAGTAGAACACCTAAGGTAAAATTCAGGGGTTGAAGGGTTAATATATCTCGAAAGCTCCATATTGTTGTTTTCGTATGTTTTCTAAACAGTTTACTTTCAGACAGGAAATAATTCTACTAATAATTTCCCAAACACAACTACATCCTAAGAAGAAAAGTACATTCCCCTATGCTTTCTTTGGTTCCACTGGCTTCGTAAGGAAGAAAAACGCAGACAGGACACAGGCAAGCAGACGACACAAGGCGAGACTGCCCTGTGCTGTGTCCTTGCCTCTGTACGTCCTGTCGCTTCCGAGACTTTATCGCGATGCCCACCAACTGACCTACAAGCACACTTTATAAAGCTACACAACTGTTAGCTTCATCCCTATGCATCTCAAAACTATTCCTTCATTCTTTTTAAATGCTTGTTCGACTTCTGTTGTATTCAAATCGCAGAGGTATTATTTTTCCTTCCTGGAAGCTTTTCATGGGAAGGCTACACTGATCGTACCCATGTTTTTCACTGTTGTTCAGGAGTGTACACCGTGCTGATATAATTTCCTCGAAAATACATTCTTGTCATAGCCTGGAAATTGTGGCGAAATAAAGGAAGAACTAACACAAACACAAAACAAGATTTTTTTTTTTCGATACGATGGTGAACTAAGCATTGCTAGTACTGTTAAAAGGTCTGGCGCGTGATAGTTAAAAGCAAAATAGTGCGTGGAACCCACGCGTTGATATCTACGGTAAACTTAAAAACGTATGCTAGATTTCAGTACATGTATGTTTTCCAGCAGCAGAGAAACGCTTAATTTATAAATCCGTTTTGCACTACACTCACTTTCTGCAATTTAACATGTTCGTATACACAAACTAGATCTTGCTAAAACGTATACTTCAAAAACGTGCCTTAGACGCCATTTCTAACTTCTCATGACATCTGTTTACTTCTCACAGTATAAACTGTTTTGCATTAAATTGGTTTAAGTTTTCGTGTTTGCGATATTTATTACCTCGGGCCATAAAGGATATATGGTACGGTCTGGTACGGATAGGGTACGGTCAAACAAATCTTAAAAGGTTCTCAATCACTCATCTGCTCTTATGTGCAACCAGAAATTTGTGGTCGCCGCCGCTACAACTTATATATACTTAAACTCTTATCATAATGAAGCCTGGGAAACGGTTCGCTGTCTTGTGAATACGATCCCCAGTCGCCTCACCAGGCGGCTTATACTCTAGATAATCGGCTTCTACACGGAAAACCAGTAGAACTTTATTGAATGCCTACTGCCATACAGCTGAAGTAGCACGATTCTTCACCTATATTGTATGCACATTCCTCTGTGTTTCTGCCGCATCCCTTATTTTCTGCTGCTTCTTTACTTCTTTTTGCGCTGCTGCACCCAGGATTGCAGAAACGCTCCTAGTTATATAAGCTGTTCAGACTGAAACTTAATTTTTCTAATGTAGGCTCTCTTGACTTCTATGCTGAGCTTTGTTTTTAAATAATTAACTAATGGTGTATGAATGTTGGCGTACTTCTGCACTTGGTAGCTTCTCGGCAAAGGGCTAGTCTGGTTTCTCATTGATCAATGGCCTTGGCAGCATGTATGGAGCGGCTGTGGTCTCTGCTTTTAGCAAGATGGAGAGTGTGTATGAGCTTATCTAATCTGGTAATGAAGCAGCACCGCAGATGAAGCTTCCTGAAGACGGTAATGTTCAATGCACAGCGGCAGTGTTTTGCACTTGGAACATTATGTAGACGACGATGCTTACTGCACAAAGCGAGAGTGCGTTGAAGTTTTCTGTGCCCTTGGATGACTCTTTATTTACAAAGGAAATCAGTGAAGGCGCTCCTTAAGTGCTCTTTATCCCCTATCACTATAGATATCTGGACATGTTATAGTCTCCTTTCCTTGGCGCTCCTTCTTTCCTTTTTCTCCTTTTGTTCCCCTCACCACGTGGAGGATAGCCTACTGAGCATCGCCTGGTGAACCTCCATGGCTTTCCATGTTTTTTCTTCTCTCTACACAAGGCGTGATCGGATGCGGCAATAGCACAGTGGTCTCGTGCCAGTGAAAACAACGATGCTTGCTACAGAGTGTGAGATTAAACAACATGTTGCGCTCGAGTACGCGGCGTCATCTGTAGAAAGCATGAGATATCAGGTGCAGCAATAACGCAGAACAATGCGAAACTCGCAAATCAAAGCAGTAAAGCTAACACTCTAAAAACCTTGTCTGGCATTGGTTTCTGTGGAGCTTCCACCTGCCGGCAGTGGTGGTGTTTAAGGAGTTTTCCTCAATTTCACAAGCCACCTGCCACCACTGACAAGTGGCAGGTTGTACAAAAAAAAAAAAAACTCTGCTCTCGCCTTATAGGATCACAGAAAAGGAAGCCAGAAAAAGAACGGATGAGCCGAAACATTGAGAATACACTTAAGCTTTTAACAACAGCCTTAAACGCTCCCGTATGAAGCTGCCCTTACGGAGTCTCCTTCGCATACAATGCAAGCACTTTAATACTGGCTTAATCACTAAAACCTTAATTGGTGCCTCACTCATCTCACGCATGCTCGTTAGAATTCAGTCGTGGGCTTCCACATTGAAGGGCTAAGCGCCGGCAAATTTTCTGGAGAAAAAATAGATAAGGAATGAGAATTGATTACAACTAGAATAGAAACGGATGTAGAAAAGACTGAAACGCGAAGACCAACGGCATTACTAGTACTATTGGATCAAAACCGAAATAGATGGGTGAGTCAGAAAAAAATGCCGCCGCATTTCGTCCAGATCAGTCCAATTATCACCCCTAAATTTAATAAACATTGTATCATAGATAGTCGCGGCTTTCGAAATTCCACATGCATTTTGTCCAGCTGTACTGTGAAGGCAGGCCTTACACTCAAGAAGCAATCACGCGTTTTTTTTTACCCGACACGTCATTCCTCATTTCAGAGATTTCATAACGTTTGAGTTTGATTTCGTTATGAACAAAATTCTGAGTAGAGCAGGTCGACCAAGTAACTATTAAAATTTATTATAATGCAAGCGCGTGAATGGAGTAGGGGAGGAGCAGATGGAAATGCAGAGTGGAGAGTGGAACCTCTCTCGATTCCCTTATTTCGTACAAAAGAAACAGAACAGCGGAAGTGCGGGAAAAGAGCAGACGGTCATCGTGCTTGAGAACGCTCATGTGAGTTAGGCAACCTGGGCTATACAATAAGATGAATATGCTGTATCCCAGATGCAATACAGACGTCATGCGCAAACGATATTGAATATACTGCGCACATAGCGTCGACAAGTGCCTCATCAACAAATGGCAAGCCGATCTCGCACGCAGAGTCTAAAGCCTGGTACATAGGTAGCCGCGCATATCATATGCATGTGCACTTCGCGGCGGGCGTCCAGGACACTAACCTATATACATTGTATCGTAAAATATGTTTGCTGTCTATGTACGTGGTTAGAATAAATTATAAAAGGCAGACCAAAAATTTCACCTTTAGAACTACGGGGCGGTTCGACATCGCAGGCTTACTGTAATGCGGCAGCCTGATAGCGAGGGAGTGAAATTGCGTGTGTGTGTAGTGGTTATTTATTGTATGTACAAAAGGAAAGAAAAGATGTTTGCCAGCCCCGGTATCTGCTATCTTATATCTGAAGCACCTGAACTGGGGCGGCGGAAATAAAGGGATAGCGAGGAGAAGGTAGAGGAAATCAAAGAGGTGAGTGATAGGGAGAAAGAAAAGAGTAGGTAAAAATAAAAGAAATATATACACTATGGTACAGTATACAGTAGTTTGCATGAGGCCCACCCGCAAATGTCTTAGGTCACTGAGTACTCGGCACGTCGGGCGGGCCTCCGCAATAGCTCCACGTCCAGGCAACTGTTCACTACGCACGCACTTGCACACTGTACAAAACACTGACGGCTGCCGTGGGCGATCGGCCGTTATTGTGGGAAATAGCACACGTGGAGCGTTCAGTCCCAGCGCGCACTATCTGGCGAGGTGAAATAGGCGGGTCATCAAGCCCGCCTGTTCGATGTACTCACACAAGCTCACGTGAGCTCGCTCGCGGGCGCGCGCACAGCCCGGCGGCCACAGGAGCACAGCTACGCTGTCCGGGATTACCCCCTGCGCTCTGTAAGCCGCCAGCAACTCACGTCGTGGTTCGGCTAGCGCGGTGCAGCGCAGTAGAAGATGTTCGAGAGTTTCTACCTCGCCACAGCCGTCACACACGTCACTATTGGCAAGTCCGTGGCGCATCCGTCGTTCCCCAGGCCACACACATCCAATGCGTGCACGGAGGATCATCGCGCGTTGCAGCCGAGTCAGCGAGCGGCCGCTGACACTGTGAATGCGCTCACCTCTTGCGATGCGTGGGTCGGGGTGCTGCGTCCGGAGGTGATCGTCGATTACCGCACGCACATCCTCCAAAGCGAGTTGCTCGTCGCTAGGAGGGAGTTCATGTGCTGCGGTCGCGAGCTCGTCGGCACGTTCGTTTCCCTCTATGCCGCAGTGCCCGGGGATCCACTGTGCCCGTATAGCGCAGCCACGCTCCGCCAAGTGCTTGAGACGTGCGCGAATCTGGCACAGCAGCGGAGTTCCCCGGCCGGTGGTTCGAAGGCGGCTGAGGGCAGCGCGGGAGTCACATAGCACGGCACACCTGGGTGGCGGCGGAGTCAGTTCAAGCAGTAGATCCAGGCCTAGGCGTAGGCCCAGCAGCTCCGCCGTGGTGGAAGAACCCAGGTATGACAGGTGCAGCTGTCTGTGCAGTTGCAGGGCGGGGATGGTAGCCGCCGCTGCTAGCGAGCAACTGTCTCTGGCCACGGAGCCGTCGGTGTAAACGAGGAGGTGGTGTTGGAGTTCCTCGTAGATGACGGCTCTGGTCAGCTGCTGCACTGCACAGGGCGGTGTGGTGCGTTTCCCCGCGATTCCGACAATCTCTCGCTGAACCTCCGTAGCAGCGGGCCAGGGCGAGAAGAGGTCGTAGGGGGGCGTTGCATTGGTGAGCTGCTCGTACTCGAGCAGCGCCGCTCCCATGCGTGAGTGGCGATGATGTCGCAACCGATGTAATAGCGGGCCGCCGTCCTTTGCGCGCTGTAGGCGATCGATGTGTCGGAGCGCCCGCCGCGTGGCCTGAAGTTGTAAAGGCCACGCACCTGCCTCGGCCAAAGTAGCTGCGCATTGAGAGTTCTGAGGAAGGCCGAGGCAAATGCGGAGCGCCTTGCGATGCTCGACCTCTAGCTTCTTCCAGCATGGTTTGCGAAGTGTGACGAGCGGTAGCGCGTAGAGTATTGCCCCCAGAGCCGCGGAGTTGTACAGCCGTAACGCTGCTTGCTGGGAGATGCCCTGGCCTCGAGCAGTGAGCCCGTGTACGGCGGCGGTGGTTCTCTTCATCTGCAGGCAGGCCTTGATCGCCGCGGGTCGGAAGGAAAGGCGCTGGTCTATGTCCAACCCCAGGTACCGCACCGAACGTCGCCACGGCAAGAGGGTCCCGTCCAGTGTGAGCGGCGGTGGTCGTTTGCGCGAGCTCGGAACACAGGCCATTGCGACGGATTTGTCCGCGCTGAGCGAGAGACCTAGGCCGCGCAAACAGTCGCTCACCGCCGTCAGAGCTGCCTGCAGGCACGCGCGCACCCGTGCTGTCTCGCCCGGCGGTCCCAGGCACCACAGAGCAATGTCATCTGCGTATATGGAGATGTACACATGATGCCGGCAGCCTGCAGGCAGGCAGCCCGGCACCACCGACATCGCCACATTGAACAGAAAAGGTGACAGGACAGAGCCCTGCGGCACGCCTAGCCCGACCGGGCGAGGCGCCGAGAGAGCACCCCCCACGCGAACGCGCATGGAGCGCGCCTGGAAAAAGCTCCGAATGTATTGTAGCAAGCGTCCGCCCACGCCAGCCCTCTCAAGCGTCGCGAGAATGGGAGCGCGGCAGACGTTATCAAACGCGCCCGACACGTCCAGCAGTAGAAGCAACGCAACCTGCCTCACTGCCTTCGCGTGCTCGAGCGCGCTGACAACATCGGAGATGGAATCCGCAGTGCACCGCATTCCGCGAAAGCCCGTCTGCCGCTCATCAAACAAATCCGCCGCCGCAGCCTGCTCGTTAAGGCGATGTAAAGCCATGTGTTCCATGAGCTTACCAGCCGCAGATGTTAGCGCCACTGGACGGTATCCCGCGAGCTGGGTTGGTGGGCGTCCTGGCTTGAGGATGGGGCAGACGACTGCCGTGCGCCAGTCCTCCGGGAGGGTCCCGCTTTCCCACACTAGGTTGATCTGCTGCAGGAGAACCAGCCGTTGATCTGCGTCCAGGTTGCGCAGCATCTGGTAGGTCACCCCATCCGGCCCTGGCGCCGAGCGACGGTGGCAGCGCTGTAGCGCATTGTTGAGCTCTGTCACTGTGAAGAGGGCATCACAAGGGTCACCAGGGGTAGGAGCGCTGGCTCTGTCTCCGGGACTCAGAGGTGAAGTTTGGCTGCCTGCGTTCACGGGGCTTTGCGGCGCAAAGCGGTCCGCGAACCGCTCAGCTAGCTCCTCGTAGCTAAGGCCGCTAGAGATGGCGAGAGCGGCCAGCGGCTGCGGGTTCGCTTGTGGCGTTGTGATGCGTCGCAGGGTGGTAAAGAGCCGCCGCGAGCTACAGTCCTCCTCCATCTTCCTGCAGAGCGATGCCCACTGCCGGCGGTAGAGTTTGTTGGAATGCCGCCTCGCTGCTGCGTCCAGCCGATTGTATACTGTCCAGTCAGTTGGTCGGTCCGTCCGCCGTGCTCGTCGCTCAGCTTTGTCGCGTTTTTGTCTCAGGTCGAGCAGCTTGTTGTCGGGCGTTGGTTGCCCTGCCCGAACCTCTACGCGGCGAGTGGCTGCGAACGCGCTACGGACGAGACTGGAGAAGAAATCCGCGCCGGACGTAGCTGCGGCTTCTACTTCGCTGCGGAAGCGGTTCCAGTTGACAATGGAGTAAGTGCGCGTGGCGCGAGCTTCCTTGGCAGTGGGCTCAATGAGGATAGAGAAGTGATCAGAGCCCCAAAGTGATGGTGCGCGATTCCAGGTCGCCTCGATGCCGCTAGACGCGAACGCGACGTCTATGCAGGAGCCGGGTGTGCCGCGTCGCCGGAAGGTGGGCTCGCCGGTGTTCAGCGGTGTGAGTCCCAGCTGTGTTACCATGGCGTGTAGGTCGTCTCCTCGCGCGGTGTTTCGGGCACTTCCCCACGCACAATGATGGGCATTGAAATCTCCGAGGATGATTTGTCGGGTGGCACAACACGAAGAGACTGCACTGAACCACTGGGCATTCCACTGCACAGCTGGACGCACGTAAACACTAGCCACAGACGTGTCCACACCACGTATGCGGACTGTAACAACAACACACTCCTGCACATCACTCGTCGCCGCCGCCGAGTCAACGAGGACATGTTGGACATCGCGCCGCACATAAACCGCGCACCGAGATTTCCCTGGTTTGTGCTGGGGATCACTGCACGGCACTGCAGCACATGTAACCTCCTCACAGGTTGTCGGGGAGTGGTATCCGACGTAGCCGGGCAGCCGCATTTGAGGGTCCCCCTCTTGTGCACGAACGTACGTCTCCTGCAGCGCTACAACCTCAGGAGACTCGTTAGACACTCGTAAGCGCAGCTCTGAATAGCGCGCGGCAAGAGAACGTACGTTCCACTGCAGGATGGAAGGAATTCGGGGAGGTGTCCGGCGACTAGCCATGATGTTGGACATCCTGTAAGGAGGCGCCTGCTGCGTCTAAGCAGACGCGCCTGTCGGGAGAGTCCTCCGGGATATACCGGGCGAGGACGCGAATTGCAGCCATCAGCTGCTCGATCTTTTTATCTCGCTCGTCCGGAGAGGTGGTGTGGATGTTGCCCGCACCGAAAATGGGTTGTGCGGTGCGAGCTGTGGTCTGGGAGCCTCCGGGGTGCTGCTGGCGTTGCTGCTGGCATGGCCGCTGCTGACGCCCCTGCTGCTGGCGCGGTCCCTGGTCCTGTCGGGGCTGCTGGGGCGGGCGCTGGTGCACGCCACGGGAGGCCATTTGCGCATAGCTGGGAGCACGCTGGTGCTTCTGGCCACCCGAAGGAGTAGTTCCCTCACAGACAACCGCGCGAACGGCCCGCCGGGAGAGGGGCACTTCTGACGTCGCGAGGATAGTGGCCACGTGCCTCTCTCTCTGCCACGCAGGGCAGACTGGATTCGTGGCAGCATGGCGGCCTCCACAGTTTGAGCACCGTGGCTTGGCTCTGGCACATTCCGCACTTGGATGTGGCCCGCCGCAACGGGCACAACGCTCCATGGCGAGACAGGCTTCGGTTGCGTGGGCCAGGCTAAAACACCGAGCACACTGTAGTGGGCGAGGACGACATGGTCGGACCGGCAAGACCCGGCCGTGGATGGATATATGTGGCGGCGGGGCAGTAGCGGCGAACCTGAGCCTCAGGGTGCTGCCGTCCAATGAGGCCGCTTTCACTGTCACAGCAGAGTCCACCGCTGCAAGGAGCTGTTCGGCCGTGCGGCGGGTGTCGACACCAAATACCAGCCCGCTGCACTCGTTGAGCGGGGCTGGTTCCTTGGCCCGCACGGGCAGGCCACGGATGACCGTTGTGGCCAAGAGGGCATTGAAATTGCCCTCGTCGGCCACGTCCACGGCCACTACGTTGCGACGCGTGTTCACGCGCACTGCTAGCACGCCAGAACGTGGATGAAGCTCCTCCGCCAGGTCCCAGCCTTGTTCTCTGGTGAACCCAGTACCTCGGACTGCAGGGCGGAAAAGCACCGTCTTGTGTGGCAGCGCGGTGGGGGCCACCACAGCCGACGCAGCCCTACGGAGGGCCGCCTGACGGCGCCGCTGGGCCTTGGTTGTCTTGATTGTCCAAGGCACCAGGTTGGTGGGGTCCACTGCTGCCTGGGCACACGCGCTAGGCAGCTGCCGTTCTGTGCTGGTCTCCGCCGTGGAGCAGGTGCTGGAGGTTGCCGGTCGCTCCTGCTGCACCAAAGGCATCGCTCCAGCAGGCAGGGTGCTGGATATGCCCATGACTGGAGCGGCTTCTACTGTGCCTGCAAGTCCCTCCGGTGGGGTAAAGCGGGAGAAGGAGCCAGAATCAGGGGGCCGGTGGGCCTCCTTCTTGCCACCTGCTGCCTCTAGACTGTCAGTGTCGCTTCGTCTGGGGCTGGGCGAACGCCGCCTCTTGCGCAACACGGAAGTATCCATTGCGGAACCTGCGTCTTCGTCTTGGGACGCCATGTTGTGCACTGAAGTGGGAACTACAGTGTCTGGTTGTGCCTTTTCTGTTTCTGGTGCGCCGCGCAAGGCTTGATCGGGGGCGCATACACTTAGCCCGTGTCGCGTGACGATAGCAGACGGGATGTTGGACGAGCGCAAAGAGCGGAGTGCGTTCTTGGCGGCCTCCGCTGACTGGGTCGCCAGCATCTTCCGTTGGGCAGCGACAAGGAACTGCTGAAGCAGATCGGAGCACTCTTCAATAGCCGGGCGGCACGCGCTCAGGGCTCTCCTGGCTGTGGTGACCTCAGCCTTGCTTTTGCGAGCCCTGCCGCGAGACGCCCCGGAAGGCTCCATTGGCAGAGCTACAGGCTGGCTTTGAGCGAACGCTGCTCAGCTTTGCGCGAACTCCACGCCGCGCATCCGCAGTCGCTACCCTGCGTCTCCACGGCTGTTAGGGTTAGCACTTGTCCCGCTTTACGAAGAGTCCAGCAGGTTCAACGCCGAAAATAAAGTCACTCACACGCTCGCTGGAGGTTCCTGGCGATGCCGAGTGCAGAAGGGAGCCCGCTGATCATGAACATTTGATGATGCACAGCTCCAATCCGCCAAAACAGATTATTTCAACGGAGCTCATGCATCACACGTCCGCTCATAACGAACCCCGACCGAAGCTCTCCGAGCAGGGGCCCCAACTCGTCTCTTCGGCCGTAATCGTTCCCGAGTGAAATTGCGTCATGCAAAATGGTGAACAAACGTTATTTTCCCGTGTTACGTCGAAATTCAGAAAAAACTGCTTTCATTTGTTGCTTCGCGTGCCGTATGAACAAGGGAAGAGCATAGTAACGGCTGATCGGTGGCTAAATGCCAGCGAACAATTTGTAGCGCCGTTGCTTCCGCCGACGAGAGCGTGGGTGCACCTTATTTGCCGCTGAAATGCGGAAAAAGCGACATTTCTAGCGCGTGGGAGGAAGCGCATTTGTCTTCGGCCTCCAGAGCTAATTGAACCCAGAACATTGAAGCAAGAGAAAGAAACTTGACCGGTAATTGCGTATTCGGTAATATTAAATACGAGCACAGCTATCCAAGTACTTTAGTTTATCGATATTCTGAGAGACAATTTTACGCGGAATGCTTTACTCGAGTGCAGTTAGAGTCTGCATTTTATTTTGCCGCACAGCTATTCTTGAACTGGCACTCCGTTCTTTACCAGCTCTTGATTGCTACAACGGAGGCACTAGTATGACACCAGCCGGGGCTGAAGCCGCGGCTCGTCGATCTCTTCTAGAGGAGCGCGTGAGCAGAATGGACGCTTTTGTCTTCTGCGCCCTCATGTTTTACTCCGGTAGAATTCGCGGGACATTTCATCTAAGTGTCTCTATCGTGTCCCAAACGGTTAGAAGCATTTAGTTGCAAACTACCACATTAAGTAAAACATTACCCGGCAGGTATCAGAACCACGCTTTTAGCAAGCCGTGTGAACGCGTTTCCATGAACTAGGGTAGCGTGACAGACTCCGCATCCTGGACTGGATTCTCATTTCATCCTCCCGTCTATAACGAGGTTGGCGGCTCCTGTCTATTGGGCCTTGTCGTATGATCTCGGAATGCTCGTAATTGTTCACTCAACTCCGATGCTGGAGTTTCCGTGAAACGAGGTTTAAACGCTGTGGTGTTACAATTAATCGCGAGTCGGAAAGCTATTCTTATGACATGCTAACGTATTTGTGTTGAGTGTGATGAAGACGAGTATTCGCTGGATCTGCATTGTTATCTCGAAGAGTGAGACGGTACTTCTACAGGCATGTCTAAGGCCGATTTATTCGCTGCTTGATGAAGATGCTGGGACGGGTAATATTATCCCTACCCAGTGCCGCAATTCTGCAGCCGCTGACTGCCATGCAAATGAGCCAGCTTTCTTTGGTGCCGATACTGTCTCTCTTCCGCTAAACTGGGGAATAAAGCGTGGGAAAATAGCGTCGAAGCGAAGCGTGCAAGGACGTTGGGATGTCAACATCTTGGCTGTGGCTTTCACATGTAGGCTTCTGTTTACCTCGCTACTTCGAGGACACTTTGGTGACTAAAGTGATAAAAGGCGCCAGCCTGAGTGCTGCATTCTGCTACGCGACTGTTGCGCGTGTAGCGATGAATGCTGCTACGAGTAAAGCGAGCGACTACTCTTCCACATTCTGCGAGTGCATTTATGCTCCTTGTATCTTCGCAGTTGTTCTACGTTTACTGTTGTGTGGTTAATTTTAGCGGGTTCGCGGCATTAATTAGCAATTGACCAATTATTTACGCAACTGTCTAATTAGTACCTATAATTAAATAGTTATTAGTTATTATCTATCTACTCATTATGTATTACTAATTGATCATAGATTGCCATACAGCCATGTAGGGTCACAGTATTAATTCGTCATTATTTATTTAGTCATTATTAGTAATTGATGATTGAGTGACATATGGCCATATAAGGCACGCATTCGCGCATACTCTCGTGGTGCTCTGTGATTGGTCGATGCCTCCATAACGTCATCCCGTCTCGACCAATCAGAGCCGCCGCAAAAGAGTGACACTTTTGCTGACGACAACGATGAGGCAATAAAGGCTTTCGCCTTAAAAATGATTTCTCCTTTGAAAACAGCATTTCGGGGCTATGAAACAAGACGTCGCGAAACCTACCGTGTTAATTTCGACTATCCGACGTTTTTAACGTTCACAAGCTTCACGTTGCATGCCGCCTTTTTTTTTTCTTTTTTTTTTTTTTTTGGGGGGGGGGGGGGGGGGGGTCTCGCATCCACTGCAATAAGGCTGCCGCTTTGGGCGTCAAAGGCAAGCAAATTTGGATTCGTCAGTCGACCATCAGCCCTTAAGAAACAACGTTCCTTAATTACCAGCCAGATGGTCTTTCAGCGTGTGTTTTAATGCGAAAGCTTTTCTTGGCTCATGAGTGAGACCCTAAGCCAATTCAACCCAGATTACATAAGAAGCCAGACCGGAATTCCGTCTATAAACACAAAGCAGTCCACAATTCAATCCATTAGTCCGTAACTCAATCCAGAAGGCAATACAGAAGAGTCTAATCCAATCCAAAAACAATCCAGTAATTCCATTAACTTAATCTTTAAGATAGAAATCGTCCTCCACTGGGAATCAAACTTCTACCCCTCTGATCACAAGCCGAGCGCAAGCCAACTACGCCAAAGTGCTTTCCTTATGATTGCAGTACTTCTATGC
This sequence comes from Amblyomma maculatum, assembly GCF_055883805.1. Lineage (NCBI taxonomy): Eukaryota > Metazoa > Arthropoda > Arachnida > Ixodida > Ixodidae > Amblyomma > Amblyomma maculatum. Next base: position 42,163,569 of record NC_139345.1, on the reverse strand, counting down.
AGATTAGAAAAATGGTCTTCAAAAATGTAGTATTGCTAATTTTTGTCATAACCGAGAAATATATCAATCAATCAATCAATCAATCAATCATTTATTTCAATAAATATACAAATTGCAAAAAAATGTTGGGCCAATATCCGAAGCTAGTTTAGGCCCGTACATACATACATACATACATACATACATACATACATACATACATACATACATACATACATACATACATACATACATACATACATACATACATACATACATACATACATACATACATACATACATACATACATACATACATACATACATACATACATACATACATACATACATACATACATACATACATACATACATACATACATACATACATACATACATACATACATACATACATACATACATACATACATACATACATACAGCAGTGGAGACACGCTAAAGGAGAAATAACAAATGTTTTCAGGCTTATACACACGCAAACGTAACAATCAATGAGCACAAAGTAAAATACAAAAAAGTGCTGGGAACCCCTTTGACTGCTGCCCACACCCAGTTTTTTTTTTTTTTTTAGCCCTATCAGCCATGCTGGAAACCCGACCTGTGAACCCAACCTTTGCAGGTCATTAGTTTGTTCGAAACTTTAAGCTCTCGAAGGAGCACAGCAGGGTTAGCAGAGCCTCTTCCAAACGCACACCCCTTGCGTTATTATTAACAACTGGATTGAATAGCACTGCTCCTCACAAAAAAAAAAGGGGGTTTACGCGATGGCGAAAAAGCTCAAACGTCCCTTCAGTTCTCCCATGAAATTGCAAGAAAAAGCGAACTCTATTTTAAGCTATCATCAACCCTGTCAACAAGAAGAAAATTCTCTTTCTTTCCTTTGGTTTCTTCGTCGGCCACAGCGGCATCTTAGGAGGACTACTCTCCTCGGCATGCGAGACTGAACTGACTTTCACGTGGTCCTACAGAGGTTTTTACGAAAATTTGGCCAACTTAACCGAACGGCGATATAATGTCAACGTCATAACGACGTGCTAACCGGGGAAATTATTTCGCGGTCAGAACCTATTGCAACGCCTCGCGGACACACCTAGTGGAATATCGCGGAATCTCGCGAATACATCTCGCAGACGGACACATCTCGAGAACGCGAGATTTGCACTATGAGCCTAGCAAGGCTGTGGCCTTAAAAATGATTTGCAGATAAGGAAACCAAACATGAGTCCATTGCGATTCACCCTCAGACACTGCCATTGATCTCTATCTTCGAAGAAAGGCGAATGCAATAGAGAAAATTCGCGCAGTAAAACAACGAGTCTCGTCTGCTTCAAGCGAACGCAGACAAAGGTGGATCGTAGAAAACCTCGTTATGATATCGAGTTCTCAAAACAAGGCTCGCCCATGGTTCGTGTTTCGTTTACTCTTGCGCAGGGAGCTACGATAGGATTGCGCTTTGGTTTTTGGACCGAGCGTTTACATATTGCAAAACTGGAATGGTGCAATTTATCGTGCGTGTTGCTAGATAAATATAATACCTCTCACTCCTCCAACTTACCGCTTTCTTATTCTGCTCTGAGAGTTTGACGGACTTCGCACTTTTTTTTTCGGCTTTCTTCTAGCGCTTTTTCTCATCCATGTATACAAATCCCGGTGAGATGAGATTCAAGTTTTGTCTGCGTAACATTGATTATGGATAGGTTGTGCATGTGCAAAAACAGAAAGCAGCCGCTTTGTTCCGATTTGATTGAACTCGATGTGAAGTCTATCTGTTACTCACCCTCGTAACTCTGTACTCGTTAACTCTCAGTTAATTTCACTTGATCAAAAAACTTGCTATGGCAGCTTAGTTTACAATACATAATTTCTAACATTGCTTTTTCTTGTCTTCCGGTTGAACAGTATGTCTGCAGCTTTGCTTCGATCATATGCGTAGGTTGTTACCGAATTATATACAAATGGCTCGAACATCTATTCCATCGCTCTGAAGAGAGCAAGGGCGAAGTAGAAAGCCTCAACTTGCTACAGCAGAGCTTCCTTCTCTGTTGTGCACCGTGTTTAACTTAATAGAGAGGTTTCAGTTCAGTTCAGGCGTTCAGTCGTGTCTGACTCTTCGTGACCCTATAGACCATGTCACGCCACGCTTTCCGGTCTCTCACTATCTTCCTAATATCACATAACTTCATCTGCAGTGCCTCGAGGATGCCATCTAACCATCGCGTTCGCTGCCCACTGCGTTCCACTGCGCATGCCCAGATCCCCTTGACGCCGTTAGATGGCGCCACATACTTGATGTCGGCACATTGACCTGCCGCGTCGGGACCAATCAGCTTGTGCGCCCCGCCGACGCACGGTAGAGGGTCACGGTGGCGGATGGCGGATCACGGTAAGCTAAATCTCTCTATTGTTTCTTACCGCACTCGAGAACGATTCCAAGGAGAAAATGCGTATTAGAACACGCCTGGAGAATTTGGACACAGGATCAATTCATTCTGGCGAAACATCTGTTGGATTTCAGACGCATTTGAAGCTGCTCCCTAAGCACAAGATCATATGCTACCCGCTGCAATACCAAAATTAAAACAGTGATGTTGTCGTGAAGTATTCGTTTCGGTGCAATAATTAAGCTACACGGCTGTCGCAAATGAACTCTAAAATTGTCACATACATTGACCGGAAAGAAAGTGCAGGACCTGGGCAGAAAATCCGGAGGTAGCGTTCATCCAACCGACCAGAATGAAATAAATGGCGGCTGATATAATGAAAAAGGAAGCGAAGAAGTAGTGCCATCGCGATCTCTTTATCAGAGACCGAGAGGCCCTGGCATTATCTATTAGTTTGGAAGCTAGATTATTATGATAAAGACAGTCAAAGTTCCATAGCCGTTTTTTTTTTTTTTTTAAGATAGCTGCGACAACCGTAACATTTATTTTTTTTTTATGTTTAGGCTTGCATGCCCTTTTGATCGATACATAAAGTGGCGAATTGATCGTACGCAGGTGAAACGTGCCATTTCGCATCATATCGACCAAGCAAGCAAGCGCTCTCTTGTATACCCGAGAACTTGGAAACCAAAACCGTCACTAATAACCAAGCGGATATTGCGTCATTTGGTAGGTTTTTAGGCTAAAGATTGTTGAAATTCGACCTAGTCATGGCGCAGATAACGAACGAGTTTTAGTGCATTGCGCGAGCTCATTATTGGCGCTCTCGCCGGCTCCAGGAAGGGCTGTCAATCAAAGAGCAATGCGCGATGTTTGTGGAGAGCGACGTTAGATGTAATAGAACGTGCGGGACACGTCCTAGAAATGTTATCACCCAAATAAGCTCAATAAGGGGCCTTCTGGTGGGTCTCATACTTCCTCATTTTTGGAGCCTCTCCTAAAGCATGTAAGCTTCATTAATGCATGGAATGTGCCGAAGGTAACATAATCGCATTACCGAACTTCGTTAATGTGCCAAAGGTAACACACTTGCATTACGGCATTTCATTCGTTGGCAGGTTTACGAACAACGAAACAAAGCAAGAGGTAGAAGTCAAGCAATTTAATTTCTATCCATTTCATAACCATTTCGATAAAGATAATATGAACTTCGAATAAAAAAAAGCTTGCTGCTCTGTGGCCAATTTAATTTCGCTGCGTTTCAAAATCATTTCGCTTAAGAAAAAGACACATTTCTAGTCGAATAATTCCATATTCAAAGCGGAAAGTGTAATAACGTTCCCTTACGTCGCTGGCACTTCTCCATGAATACTAAAAACAACTAGGAATTGATAACAACACCTGCTCAAATGCGTGACCAGACACACGCTGCATCACGTTTTAAGGTGTAATGCTGTAATTCGGTCAGCAATAGATCCTTCGTACGTCCTTCGTGTGCGTGCGTGTGTGCGTGTGCGTGTGCGTGTGCGTGTGTGTGTGTGTGTGTGTGTGTGTGTGTGTGTGTGTGTGTGTGTGTGTGTGTGTGTGTGTGTGTGTGTGTGTGTGTGTGTGTGTGTGTGTGTGTGTGTGTGTGTGTCATGAGCGCGTGCGTGCGCCCGCGCTACACGCGGCGTCCAGGCTTGCTGGTTTGTACGGCTTGGTTAACGCGCCTAGTTTCTCATATAATGCTGTGGCTTACGACGGTGTGCCAATCAGAACAGCTGAGATAGCAGACGCACAAATTAGGGATTAGCGATAAAGTGAGTATCGAAATGCACGTGCGCGTGAACGAGGATCCACAAAGAAAACCGCGCACACGGAATCCATGCATGCTGCCGCATCACGCCCTTGCAGGCCGAGCTCAACTTCCGTTAAAACATTCGGCTAGTGTCAGTGATCATTGCACTTCATCAACCCCGATCCTTGACCAGATACTATGCCATCAAAGCTCCGATTACGTCAAGGTATGCCATCGTATGCACAACCATAATTAGTCGTTTTGTAAGCACCTCAGCCATCTCAGTGCCGAAGCACCATTTGTTTACCTACGGTTGTTGAACCGTCAACTTCACTAATAGGCGAAATATTTCCATTAGCGTGTTGTATTTTCAAAACGTTTAGTTGTTTACTCAAACTCTGTGAAGCGTTGAAAATTAATTTCATTGACTTTGACCGCCATGCGATGTCTTCGTAACTACGTTACCAAGACTTGTCCCAAGCTTAGTTTGGCTGTTACCTGAACGTCACGAAGACGGCAGAAAAGAACAGAACTACAAACACAAGACGGGCAGCAGGATGAACTCAAATGAACAGTGATGATGCTGTCACCTTGAGACATAAAAACATCTAGGTTGGTGTATGCACGAAAGAAGATGTCGCCAATATTCGTGGCTTAACTTTCACTGACTCGAAGAACTTTGCGTCTCTTTCGGCGCTGTTGAATAAACCTTTTTTACGTCATTTTTAAATCTCATTTTCAGATTTCGTTTATACGGAAGACACAGCACCGACTCATGCAACAACACCCTCCGTTCTGCAGCTTCCCTTCTACACCATGTCTGGCGCACTGCGAGACAATAGCTCGTCCCTAACAATGGCGAGCAACAAAAATACAGAGCATAAATGGGCCCTGGCTTGAGCAGCAAAAGGATAAAGACGGCAGTGTTGACGCACCATGTGCGCAAGAAACCCATTAGGTCTGTTAGCCTGCCACGGCATTTTTCTTCAGTCAGAAAAACAGATGCTGTTGACGTTGAGTGTAGAAATACAGTATCGCTATCTGCTTTTCCAGCACAGAAGCAAACAATACAAACCATAAAAGAGGCAGCGTACATGTATATTCCGCTGCTCTTTCGAGCGTCGGAACCATACAAAATCTGGCCGATTGTCGCTCTTTGTGCAATGACACAACATTATGTGGCGCCGCCTGCAACGCTCGTATAGACGTAGAATATACGTCCGATGAGGCAATTTATTCTTTTCAAATCGTAAACACGCGCACAACGACGCACAAACTGCCGAAGACTCGCCAAGACCATAGTGCTCCAAAGAAAAGACGCGGGCCCAGAAGTGGAACAAAGCTTTGAAACACGAAAATAAATGGCGGGCATTTCGAAATGTGGAGATGACTACGAACAAAAAAAAAAAAAAGAATCGCCCGCTCGAAACCTAAGCAACGCGCTGCGGAACGCGCTCTCTTCCTGGACAAGTTTTGTAGGTCGCAGCCGCGCAGCTGGCTCATCCAGCCTGCATCTCAAGTTTCATCTTCCATACTGCTGAGCGATCTGGATTGCTCATAGTACCCGCGAGAATTGGCAGGTATAAAAACAAAACATAAATTACTAGCGCGTATTTAGCCTTCCTAGGTTCACAAATGCGAAAGCATTGCGGTTTCCCGGCCTATTTCTATTATGAGCTCGTTCTGCATTTTGTTGCTTTTCCAACGTGTAAAATTTCATTCTCTTTCATCATCATCATCATCATCAGCGTGACTATACGCACTGCAGGGCGAAGGCCTCTCCCATATTTCTCCACTTAACCCTTTAATTTTTATCAGTGCTTTTATTTTCCTTCTTACTCCTTCTTTTTGTCCTTGTATCCTTCTTTTTGCTATTGTATTATTTCTATATATCTTTTTCGCTTTTTTTATTCACCTTTTGCTTTTCTGTGTTCAGAATTATTTTTCATTTTTTTTTTTTTTCATTTGAATTTTAACCTACGAGACTTCAACGCCCTCTAGCGTCCTTACGCCGGACAAGGAGAATATTGCACACGTTCGTCGGATGTCAGCGCAGACTATTGTGACATTAGCATGCTCGGCTGGGAAACGGAAAGATGCTGGTTCTAGTCTTGATATGGACGCGATATTTCCTCCTATTAAATACTGAGAGAAGAATGCGGACGCGCTCTGTCCGCCGCACGTCCTGTCCCCAGCTCGTAGTGACACGGTGACACATTTTGATGACAGCACTCACGAGGCAAAAAGCGTCTTCCATTAAAATGTGCGCGGGTCAGAAACTGCGCGTTGCACCACCCTGCGAACGCTGTTTATACGTGACCGCGGCCGGTCTCGAGGGACACCGCGCTTCTTCTTGAGAGAGCGCGCTTTCTCTCCAGACTGGCCGTGACGCGTTAAAAGAGTTTACAGCCACGGTACTTGGTTTCGCGGAAACGAGGCACGCGCGAAAAGGGCGTCGTGTCCCTTGCTACAGTGCACGTTTCGCCACGTCTAAATTGTTCAGACAAAATTAGCAACGAGCGTGTTTTCGCGCTCTTCCTCATTCTCCATATTTTCAATAACCTGCGGGTCGCTTACGTTCCTTGCCCTTTAACGGGAGCAGCAATGCAAAAAGCCGAGCCTTTCGACATTTTCTGAAGGCTGCACTTCGGTACATATTTAGTAACAAGGGGCAACACGTACTCAGCTTCTCCATTTTAACCCCAATATATTGACAGCAAAGACTGTGAAGGACATCGAAAGGAAACATTGTGTAACCCGCGCGTCTTTTTTTTTTTTTCTCAACATCCGCTGGAGACAAAAATACATGCCCAACCTTAGGGCTGTCACACACCATAAAAAAAAAAAAAAAGAATTTCATTTTTCCAGGAAGAGTGAAGTCGCACTCTCTGTTATTACACTTGTCTTAATTTGTTCAGTCGCATTTAAACGCCCCTGTCTCAACTTTATGGTTACCTACATCGTTCATATTTCGCCTGTGTGTGCACCTAGATACTGATTCATCTTGCATTCATCTATAGCTCTTTTTAAGCCCCTTTGTCGCATATGCCGAACTCGGATTTCTCATATTTCTCTTAGAATAAGCCTGTTGGTGTTGACTTCAGAAAGGAGGACATACCCTGAGATCCCACCATTCATTTTTTTTATTTTTCTGCGCGTTATGAAAGCGGCGAAATGCTACGAAGTTCTGTCAGTCTCAATATTTAAATCTGGTCAGAAAAAAACAGGATTATCAAAGTTGATGTGTAGTCTCCAACTCCAACACATGAAAGAAGTCACTCGGAGCTCTGAAACTGGAAAAGGAATAGAAAATCCTTCTAGCTTTAGCTAAGTATGGGGAACAAAAGCGAGCCGTGCCCCGATTAAGCCATGACCTGTTAGAGCATGACTGTTTTTTTTTTTTTTCGATCTCTTACCACCGTTTCCTGAGGTTCACTTGAGTGCATGAGCGCCTTCTGCACCACTTAGGTTTTTTGTCTTGTGCTCACTTCTTATACTGCACCGCAGGTCACTCCTCGATGTCGATGTCAGTTCATTTTGGAATGCTCATTCCCAAGTTCTTGTGCGTCATGATTGTTAATTCATCTCATCTCATGACAACTCTCCAAGATCAATATCCGGATGTAATAAAGGTATGTTCTAATGCTCATGGAAACTTTTTGAATTCAAGTTACGATGCGTTTGGCGGTAACGAGGCACGCTAGTTTTAGGCCGGGCCTACGCTTTAGATTTCGTCATTAAAGGGTCCTTTCGTTCTATTTACTGTATGGCAATGCAGTGATGCTCGAGTGTGCAGATTCTTAATGACTTGGCACGTCTGCAGGTATATTAATATAACTCTACCCTTGCGTGACACTGAGGGATTGTCCCAATAAAAAAAATAGAATTTATTAAAAGAAAGAAAACAGCTAGAGATGCGACTAATGGGCCAAATATTACGTCATGCAAGAAGCTCCAAAGTGTTGTTCGGAAGAACTCGATAAGATTCTCCTACTCCGTTTTTAAAGTGCGTCGCGAAGCTTTTCGTACTTAGTCTCTCGTCCAACTAAGAGTCACGACCGAAGTGCGTTAGGTAAGAAAGAACCTTCACGAAAGTCAATATTTGCCCACGTCAAAGCAGCCGCTGGACCCGACGAGACAACCACGACTGCATGTTTGCGCCGGTGCCCAGGTCCCGGACGCAATCATGACAGCCCAAAAGCGGTTAACGCAGACTAGATTCGCCTCCAGGTCCCAAGCCGGAGATTGGGAGCGGAGCTGCGAACACGTTTCATTTTTCCCTCTTCCTTTTTCGCCACGTTTGCGCCCACGCCTTCGTTGTTGGCACCGGAGCAGCGCGGTCGCTATCACACCACAACGCGTCGCAGTTCCAGAGTCACGTCTGTTGACCACACCTTCTCTGCAGCCGATGATATATAGCGGCGCCTTCTGTGCCCATCTTTCTATTTTTATTTGTTTACTTTGCTCCGCACAGGGCGAAATAAAGCGCGACAAAATGTTGGCTATAACCAAACTGTATATGAACCACCACCACGGAAATGACAAGTCTCATTAGCGTTCCTACAGATGCAGTTCTGGACACGTGCACGTATTCGCGCAGTTAGATTATGGGAGAAGCAATACCAGCTACACTCTCCCTCGTTTAGGTCATTCATAATAGATGCCAGTGAGTTTTAGCCCCCACTGAGCAAGCTGTATAACGCGCGTGTGTTCACCGTGCTGCCCTTATGGGAGCGGTTGTTTTACTACGCTCCTTTCGTCTGAGGCAAAGCGAGGACAACTCCATTCAATTACTGTTCTCGGCAGAAATAGATTGCACGGAGCTTTTTGCTTTAATGGCGCTTCTTTCGTTCTTCCGGCACCGAAAGACGTTTATGGCCGAGTAAATTGGATTTCAAGATCATCTCGCCGGCGAATTCATACCCGCGACGTATTTACCAAAAGGAATAATTGGCACCGATTTCAAGAAGATTGAGGTGAGGGTAGTATCTGGGCTTCGGGATAAAATGGCATCGAGGCTTGCATTGTGCCTGGAATGTCAGCCTTTGATGTCGAAATCTGTATTCCCTTTTGTTTTTTCTTTTTTTTGGCGATACAGGCAAACGTTATTTGTGTTCCTTTAGGCCTTGTTAGTTTTCTTCGATGGTAAGCGCATCTTAGCCTGATATATAGCAAGCCCGGTCCTTGCGTTTTATCTGTGATGCCCCGAATTGCTTGAGCAAAAATTAACGCCATCATCATCATCCCGACCTATAAGGGGAAGCGCATTACGCAACGGCGTATTTACATAAATCTAATACGGCTTGCTCAGCGCTGTGCACCAATCACGCAGGAAAAACGCGACAAATTCCGCTGATGCCGCAGTCCTCGCTTTCCTACCCGGCAGCGGATATCGACCCATTCTCCGGACACGGCGGACCACGTTTCCACGTTTTTCACCTACACCACATAAAACCATGCGCTTCACAACCTCGCTCTGTGCAAATTCACTGTAGAAGTGCATGACACAATGGACGATTATCGAGTTTTCTTTAACGTCTGAGCGGAAAAAAAATGGGGCGCAATATATTCCATGGAAACTGTCTGCGTGTGCGCGTTGCCATCGACGGCGACTGATTTCTCTGTTTTGGCCTAGAGTTAGAGTGCCCGTCCACTGGGACAATGAGGTTCTTTAAAATAACATTGGGGCAGCGGAGAATGGGCAGCTTTCTTTGGGCTGCTATTTCAAAACCTCATTCGTTTCCTAGCTCATTTCTTCCCAGCTAGCTGATAACACTCGCCTAAAACGCGAAAAAAAAAAAAAAAAACTTTTCGTTACGAGTAAGAATCAGTCGACGAAATAAGTATCTTTGTATAACAGAACATTCTCAGAACCCACCCATTTTTCTATTTACGTAAGCATTGTCCAGTAATAATATAGAGAAGTTCGCGAAAAAGCTGCATAAACAGCCCCTCAGAATTTCGTGCCTTACAAGTTGGTCTCACAATATAAAGCGAATCGGCTGTCTGCAGCACATCACGCTCAAAGTTCACATTGCCGACGGCTTTTCTTATTCACTTTATTAGATGAGCAGTCCCTGTCCCATTTATATAACCATCCCTTTCTTTAAGCCCTTAAGCAATAAACGCAGTTTTTAAAAAGTATCTCTAAGGAGCACCTGCAATCGATTATCGCTCATCAGAGTCGTTGTTTATTCGCAGTCTACGTGCATTGAGATGTATTTTATGCCAAAAGCATTTATATATTAATCAACAAAAACAAAGACGCATTGCCTGAATCTTGGCCACTGTGCCGACCGGCGGCGGAGCGCTTACCGCTTTTGCGGTGACCGCCTCCGGTGCCTGAGAGGAGGGTTTCCTGCATGTAACAGGAATGCTACGTAGGCCGCCGTGCGCGTAGCAGATTTCATGGGCTACGCGGTACTGTTGGCACTTATTTTCGATATATCTGGGATGTTTCATTTAATCGTTGTATTTTTCTGGTGTCTTTGTACACGTACCGTACACCCTTGGCAACAACGCAGTGTTTGTATCGTACCCCTTCTGGTACTTGGTCCTAAGGACCCGTTGAATTGGGGCAGCGACGAGAAGCCGTACAGGTGCGGTGTTTAGAGACGCAGCTTTAAGTAAAGCTTAGCATTCTGGAACCATTTCGTACTGCTGTAAAATAAAGTGCCCTGCTGAAAAAAAAAATACTTAGATGAATTTGGTGAATTATAGTTACAGACGATTACCAAAGCTGGAAGTAGTAGGCGAATATGTCTACTTAAGACAGGTAGTAACCGCAGATCCGGACCATGAAAAGGAAATAACAGGAAGAATAAGATTGGGATGGAGCACATTTGGCAAGCACTCGCAGATTATGACTAGCAGCTTACCGGTATCGCTCAAGAGGAAAGTATACAACAGTTGCATCTTACCTGTACTCACCTATGGGGCTGAAGTGTGGAGGCTAACCAAGAGAGTTCTACTTAAGTTGAGGACAACTCAGAGGGATATGGAACGAAAAATGGTAAGGATAACATTAAGAGATAGGAAGCGTGCAGAGTGGGTCAGAGAAATAACTCAAGTTACCGACATTCTAGCGGAAATTAAGAAGAAGAAATGGGCATGGGCAGGACATGTAGTTCGAAGAGAGGATAACCGATGGTCGCTTAGGGTAACAAACTGGATTCCAAGGAAAGGAAAGCGTAGCAGGGGGCGGCAGAAAGTTGGGTGGGCGGATCAGGTTAAGAAGTTCGCAGGGGTCAAGTGGATGCAGCTAGCACATAACCGGGTTAAGTGGAGAAATATGGGAGAGGCCTTCGCCCTGCAGTGGGTATAGTCAGGCTGGTGGTGGTGGTGGTGGTGGTGGTGATGGTGATGGTGATGGTGGTGGTGATGATGATGATGATGATGATGATGATGATGATGATGATGATGATGATGATGATGATGATGATGATGATGATGATTACCAAACATCAGAAGAGCGTGTTGTCGGGCTAGTTGATTCTGCATAGTATATAAGAGAAATGCGCAATAACTTAGGACACAGGAAGAAACACATACAACAGTTCACGAGCGCAACTACCAACTGTTTAATGGGGTGAAGCAACAACAGCATATATATAGAAAAGCAGAGCATGCGTAAAGGTAGAGCAGGCACACACATCACAAACACCGCTATTTTACACAAACGAATCAAGATATGAAACTTCAGCATCATAGATCTGCAACGAAGCATCTGATCGCTGCGTAAGTGATGCTTCGTTGTAGATCTATGATGCTGAATTTTCATATCTTGATTCGTTTGTGCAAAATTGCGGTGTTTGTGATGTGTGTGCCTGCTCTACTTTTACGCATGCTCTGCTTTTCTGTATATATGCTGTTGTTGCTTCACCCCATTAAACAGTTGGTAGTTGCGCTCCGGAACTGTTGTGTTTCTTCCTGTGTCCTGTTTAAGTTATTGCGCATTTCTCTTATATACTATTACCAAATATATGAGCTTAAATCATAGCTAGCGCTTTATTAGACACTTGAGATGAACGGCTTTGTCCAAGGTAGTTCCAATGAACTGAGCATCTATAATAAATACCTATTGATCTGCAATACTTTTTTTTATCTTCTACCTTAACCGTGCATGGCCTGAAGACCAATCAATCCAGGAAATAATCGCAATTATGTAACACAGTGTTTTTAGCATAGAAAATAATATTAACGTACAAGTGCCTTTAAATATTATTCTTGATTACTCAATTTTAAACACCGAAATCACGGCCAAACCCTTCGTCGAAGAACGGTCCGCCTAGATCCTTCCTCGCCGAATGGCATAATCACACTTTGTCCGGGAATTGTTAGTGTTTTGTGCTATCAGCATGTGTCGGAGTGAGAACCGGATAGAGGCGGCCATTCTATCCCCGTTTACAAACCCGTTTCCGTTCTACATGCTGTTTGTCACTTTGCTGGCCGTGTGTCTCCTGTCCGAAGTCTCAGGGGTTTCACCGGTGACAGTTATTGGCATCGAATTTAGACCATGATTGTCCATGCTATCTTTCTTAACTGGATAATGACCTCCAACCAATCGCTGGCTTGCCAGAGGCATCGTCATCCGCAGTCCCAACAGAAATACAAAAACACAAATGATCCTGGTTCCGCCTTAGCGGGCTAGGGATAGCAGCGGCAATACTTTATGCGTTCCTCGCTTGCAAACTTTTTTTTTTTTGTTAGCATGCAGGTAGGTAGACAACCGTCACCATTTAGCACGCGATCGAATAATCTCTGTTTGCTGCTCATTCTGTGTCCAAGTGTTATTCTAAAGTTTTTATGGCTGTGTACTAGAGGCCAAAATGTTCATGGTTTCTGGCGATATTGAGATGAATCCCGGGCTCTCATAGACCCCAATACACAGTATAACCAAATTCTCTTAGCAATCAGCTACCTGTCACCAACATTTGACTCATCTTACATGCCGAAGTTATCGATGCACTATGTGACCTTAAACAAAAACAAGAGGCGATCGCCCAAAACGGCGTCAGATTTAACATCTAGACTCAACAAGGTGGAATCTTTCCTTCATATTTTTGAGAAGTTGCGACCAATGACTGAAATCGAGGAAGCCGTCAATGTAGCGGAAAAAATGAAAATAGTGTCCTTATTTACCTGCTTCAATATATTGCGGATCGGTGAAAAGGGACCAACTGCTTTTTTCCGATAGTCCGATAGTCCCATAGAGACTTGGCCTAAACTGAAAGCCGAGTTTGAGACATAATGTCATCGCAGCTCAACATTTCTTTTCTCGGCGCGGCTATATATCGGGCTCACCAATTGGGGTCGTTTTCTGGGAGCAAGACGCGTCTCATAATTGTTTTGTTCCTCGCATTTAAAATTAAAGGGGGTATCTTTTCTCCGCGGACAAAGATAAGCCTCCGGTGTCTCTTTGGGTGAGGATTTTTACAAAAGAACGAGACAGTTGCTTAAGAAACTTATCAGATTTGGAAACGCTAGCAAGCAATCCTTCACACTTATTTATTTATTTGTTTTCAAATATTATAATCCCATGCGGTAATTATTTATTTTCAAATATTACAATCCCATGCGGGATTTTAGCAGGGTCGGATACATTATGATGCATAGTAATATAGGCAACAAGTATACAGTGTAACAGGGACACAAAGTTCTAATAATAATTGGTTCACAGGAAGGGAAAGGCGCAGTATCTGTCACACTTGCTATGTGGACACCTGAACCGCGCCGTAAGGGAAGGGATGAAGGTGGGAGTGAAAGTGGAAAGAGAGAAAGGGGAGCCGTAGTGAAGGGCTACGGAGTAATTTCGACCACCTGGGGATCTTCAACGTGCGCTGACATCGCACAGCACACGGACGCCACTTCGTTTCGCCTCCATCGAAACGCAGCTGCCGAGGTCGGGTTCGAATCCGGGAACTCCGGACAGTAGTCGGACGTCTTACCACTGTACCACACCGGCGGGGCGAACACTAAGTTCTATATAAAAAAAAAAGCTAAGCAAAATAAATCATGGCAAACACAATATTGTAATGATTGTACAAACGTCACAGATCAAGGCGTGAGCAAAAAAGGTTTAGAGATGGCCGTAAAACAATCTCATTGCCCAACTTATTTCAATCAGTAAAAGTCCTAGGAAAACGAATATTTGAAGCAGTTGTTGCGAATGGAATAAGGCTCAATTGTTAGAGCGTGTCTTTGTCTTGTGGCATACCTAAAACAGAAGCTATATGTGACACGTCTACCTAATAATCCCTTTGAATAACTGAACTAAAGATTTTGGCGCAATTATCTGTTGTAGACTAAACTTCCTACCTTCACCGAAACAAAAAACAAAGTTATCATTAAAAAAAAAAACGTATTTGCTGCGCAGCAACCCGTAGCTTCTGCAATCGTTTTTCCTTCTTCTAATGTGCCATTGACCATCATTCAATCTGAAGTCGCCCATGAAAACAATTCTGCTCAGCTACCTGTAGTATACGCCAAAAGGATCAGAACATATCTACACTATCTGCTCATGCACGAAAGAAACCTACGTGCAGCTGTAGCGTCGGCCATTGATTCTTCCTCCGCTGATATTATTACTGAAACGTATCTATCCGAAAAAATAAGGAGCAGTCAAATACTCGGTTGTGAAAACACTTCCTATACCAATATGACCGCATCATTCGATGAGAACGCAGAGTCCTTATCGCTATGAAAAATAATTTGTCGCATATCATTTCGCTTGTATAGTCATTAGAACTTGTGTGCGAACGAAAGGTCATTGCTAAACGTAAGCTTATTTCTTTTTTGTCTGTCACAGGCCACCTGCTGCTCCCATTCCCTTCTGTCACGAACATCGTAATGTATTTAATAACCCTATCACGACACACTCTGCTCCACCCTTGTTTATACAGCTGGAACCTCAATTTCCCGAATGATGTGTGGTCGAACGATTATGTTGTTGCAAAACATTTGTTAAAGCTCGCGCATGATTTTGGCCTTGTTCAACTCGTACACTACCCCATCAATACTACACAGACTTCTGTCAACACCTCAGATCTGGCTCTTACAACTGTACCCAACTTGGACTCACCTATAACCTTCCTCCAAAGACTAAGCGACTATATAAGAATCCACTTCTTTTTATTGTCAAGTTCTCACTAATGAAGACTCGAAAGTTGTATTTTTGGAGCTTATGTTTCGTGAATGGCAGCTGAGTTAGTTATGTTGGGTTTTATGACGCGAAAGCGACCAAGGCTATGCTGCGCCAAACTCTGGGTAAACACTGATGATAGTGATAATGGTATAGCTTGATTTTTATGGTTTGTTTAAAATGTTGGCGTCTTTAAGGAACATAAAACCCTGGGCAGAATCAAGAAGTGCTTGTTCACCTAAAAGAAGCGTGGGGTATAATGGGATATGTTCTTTGTGAAATAATGTAAAATATTTTTTTTCTGGGATCTTCTAGTTTTGAACAGGCAATAAATGTGGTTAACAGAGTTCATCATCGCACCTTTCGCAGAGCGATCTGTCTCGTTTTGTTTGTAAACAATTGTGTGAGATGAGCGTGTCCGATTCACTATGCACCCATAGTCTAATTTAGAACGCACTAGGGAGCGATAATCTGCGAAAGGCACGCTCGGTCAGAACTCCAGCATTTCTTTTTTTATATATAATTTTTGAGACAGTAAGTGTTTGGGCAGCTTTCTCCTTTAGGTTATTTAGGTTGAAGCAGGCGGACACGCGTCACTTCGGCTCCGCAAATTTTGACCGATTTCACCGGACCAACGCTTTTTCGCCACCGGATTTCATTCGGAACTGGAAGACATCAAGTGCTGAATCCCCTGGATGCCATATTTCAAGCGGTAGGACCATTTTTTCGGATCTTTACCGGACTTGAAAGTTCCAAAGTGGGCGCCAGCCCGCTAACCCTGACGGGACGCCCAGCACGACATCGGGAGAGCATGGGACGCTAGGCTTATTGACGATGGCGGCGCCTAGCACCGACGCTTCTTCAAAGAGAGACCATATGGCAGGGCCAAGCCAAGCCCCAAGTGCGTCGCCACAACCACCAAATGCCCTCCTTGACGAATTCCAAGGGATGGATGAAGACGACTTTGGAGACGCCGAGTCAGGAAGCGAAGACGGAATCCCGTCAGATTTCTCATCGGAGCGCGTCGGGTACAACAACGATGCCAGTTGGGAGCTTGTTCAATCCAAGCGCCAGAAAAAAAAAAAAAAACTTCAGAGACAAGGACAACGGACAGGCACGGGAACCGGCCCGGACGCCCAACCTCATGATCGAAAATCACTGGGTAATGCGACCGGCTGCAACAAGACCGGAGAGGTGGAGCAGAGGAGGCCTAGGCGAAGACTGCCGCCACTCCCCAAAAATGACATCAAAATAATTTTTCGACCCAAGAAAGGACTCATGGTGAAATCACTCACCACACACCAAGTAGCGCGCGCCGTTATCATGGCGTGCGGCCAACAATGCAAGGACGAGGACATACTTGTAAGGCTTCGCACAGGATCAAATATCATTACCGTTAGCACCCCACATGAAGAAACGGCTCACCTGGTGCGGCGCATTACCTGCCTTAAATTCGCCGGAAAGTCGTACGAGGTCAACGCTTACGTGGCAGCTCCGGAGGACGTCTTTCGCGGCGTAATTCACGGTGTTGACCCAGGTACGTCTCCCGAAGAGCTGAAAGCACACCTACGAGTCAGAACTCAAGGAGTAACCATTCTCCAGGCAAGGATGCTTGGAAAATCCAAGACCGCCGTGATCACGTTCGACGGCCCGATCTTGCCGAAATTCGTAATATACTACGGAGGTGAACTACCGTGCTACCAGTACCGCCCCACGAGGCAAGTGTGCTACGTCTGTTTCCAGCAAGGACACCGCTCCGACGTGTGCCCCACACCGGACATTATTGTGTGCGGACTGTGCGGAGATAAAAATCCGACGAAAGACCATGTGTGCGAGCTCAAGTGCCTAATATGCGGTGAGGCACATCGCACCGGCTCCAAAGAGTGCCCCGAGAGACTGAAAAAAGCAAGACCAAAGCCCAGCGAGGAAAGAGGGCGCAATGGCAAACGCGGGCGACCACGCAAGCGATGGTTCGGCTCAGAAGGAGAGACCTCGAGGAGCCGATCAAGGTCCAATTCCTTCCCACCTCTGTCGCCGGCCGGTTCACAGGAGGGGAACAAACAAGAAAAGTAGAAAACGAAGCTTTCCCAGAAAGGCGGCAGCAAGGTAAGCTGGGCATCTACCATTGATCCGCACTCGGTAGAAAATAGTAACACAGACAATACAAACAACAAAAATATTCCTGTCAAAGAAGCTAAAGACGCGAGCAGTGATGCACTCAGACGCGAGCTTGAACTCGCTCGACTCAAACAAAATGAGCTCGAACGCAAGGTTGAGGAACTAACAAAAACACTAAAGGCACCACAGCGGGAGCTTGAAATCACTAGAGCCTTTCGAAAACAGCCACAAGCATCCAACAATGGAGAACTTGAAACACGAATGCAACAGATGATGCAGCAGATGATGCAGGATATGATGCGGCAAATCCAATCTCAAATGCAACATATGCAAGCACAATTTCAGGGGCAGATCTCAGAAATCAAAAGTGCTTTTCGAAAACAAAGACATAACGAAAACATTAGGGAAAGAGCGTACAACCGTCCAGCGTTAACGGCGTTCGCTGTCGAACAAGGCAACAGCACGAACACGTAAACATGACCAAGACGCGTCAGCAAGACCAAGAAAACTTAGAAATTTGGCAATGGAACTGCAGAGGCTACCGCAAAAAACAGGCCCTACTAAAACAATACATAAACACACAGCTTACACCCCCCGATGTGATTGCGCTCCAAGAGACTGGAACCAGGCCCTCTTTACAGGGGTACGATGTTTACGAGAGCCAAAACGGAGGTAAAGCAGCCGTTCTAGTCATCAAAGCCATCACCGCAATCAGGCACGATACCATCGCCGACATGGACATCGAGCACGCGCTTGTCGAAATCATTCCGAAAAAGCGAAAGGGAAGGAGCACATTCGTACTAAACGTGTACAGCCCGCCAAGACAAAGAAAAGCCAAATTCTTCGAACTCTTCCACGGAGCGCACAAGCTGGCCAAAGAAAATGCACTCATTATCGTGGCAGATTTCAACGCCATGGACACGAGTTGGGGATACCGGAAACAAGATATCAAGGGAAGAACATTAGCGGACGTAGCCGAATATTTTGGCTGTAAGCTAATCACAGATCCCGCGACCCCCACGAGAATCGGTAATAGTGTGAGCACGGACACTTGCCCGGACCTCACGTTCGTAAGGAAGAGCAAGGAGTCACAGTGGGAAAACATGATGGAAAACCTAGGTAGCGATCACTTTATCCTCCGGACGCGAATAGCATCGGAAAGGGTAAGACGCCGGATCGGACAAGCAAAACTCACGGACTGGAAAGCGTTCCGCGGGGCTTGCAAAAAATCTGAAGGCGGCATTCAATCACTAGAAGACTGGAGCGGCATGTTGACAGAAACGCGAGACAAATGCACAAAAAGTGTAAGACGAACAACAACGCCCGAAGTAGACGGGCACCTTCTGCGACTATGGGAAGCCAGACGCTGTCTCACCAAAAGATGGCGGAAGCAAAAACACAACAGGAAACTAAAACTAAAGATAGCAGAAGTTACGGCAAAAGCTGAAGAATACGCAGCGCAACTCGCGAGACAAAATTGGGAACAATTCAGCGACTCGCTTAAGGGAACCTTAGGTACGGCCAGAACCTGGAATCTCCTAAGAGCACTAATCGATCCGACCAAAACAAAATCAGGAAACAAAAGCATCCACAGATTCATCCACTCCTTCGAGGGTTCGGACACCGACCTTTTAGAGAAGGCACGAAAAAAATGTTTCGGTGATCGCAACCCCTCACGATACCAAGGAAACTATCGCGGAGCCGAAAACGAGAGACTCGACCGCCCAATAACTGTGGAAGAAGTTTATGCGGCCATAAGGAATACGACCAGAAACACGGCAGCAGGAGCCGACAGAATCGACAATGCCCTGATCCGAAACCTGAGTGACGACCTCATACAAGAGCTCGTAAGTTTTCTAAACAAACACTTGGAGGCGGAGACGGTTCCCGAAGACTGGAAACACGCCGAAGTAATTATGATACCTAAACCTGGCAAACAGCTCCAAATTGAAAATCTCAGGCCCATATCGCTCACGTCGTGCCTCGGCAAGCTTTACGAGCGGGTGGTGATGCTCAGACTGCAAAATTTCATGGAAGATAATGAACATGTACCCCATACCATGTTCGGCTTCAGAGCAAAACTCTCGACGCAGGACGTGCTGCTTCAAATACAAGAAGATGTGCTCCGCAACGTACCCCGAACAGGTGAAAATGTCATAATGGCCCTTGACATCAAGGGAGCATTTGATAACGTCAGTCACGAAGCGATCCTTAGAGGCCTAGACGACCTGGACTGCGGACGCAGAATCCACGGGTACGTCAAAGCCTTCCTGTCAGATAGAACTGCCACCATCGGCATGGGAGACCTTCGATCGAACAAAATTCACGCACCAAACAAAGGAACACCACAAGGATCAGTCATCTCACCTATCCTCTTCAATATAGCTATGATAGGTCTAGCACGAAAACTAGAGAAGATCGAAGGCATCAGGCACGCCATGTATGCAGACGACATAACAGACTGGACGAACACCGGTTCCCTCGGGGAGAAGGAAGAAAAACTACAGGAAGCGGCCTCCTGTGTACAGAAATATCTCGGAGAAAGAGGACTCGCATGCTCGACCGAGAAATCGGAACTGCTTCGAGTGTGGAGAGGCAAACAAAACCGGACCGTCCCAACCAGTGAGAACCTGAAACTCAACATCTACCTGGAAGGAATGCCCATCCCTGAAAAGACAAAAATAAGAATATTAGGTATGTGGGTTCAATCGAACCAACGCAGTAGTCACACTTTTACCATGCTCAAAACAACAACGCTACAAGTGACACGCATGATCACCCGCATCACCAACAGGCGGCATGGCATGCGCGAAGAGGACACACTAAAACTAGTTAGAAACCTGGTAGTGAGCCGAATTATGTACAGCCTGCCCTACCAGTGCCTCGACAAGAATGAAATACAACAAGCTGATGCCCTGCTACGCAAAGCGTATAAGACGGCGCTCCGATTACCGCGCAACACGTCAACAGAAAAGCTCATGGCGCTTGGATTGCAAAATACATTCGAAGAACTACGCGAGGCGCAGCTTGAGTCACAAAAACTCAGGCTGCTGCAGACAACGACTGGAAGAGCGCTTTTACAGAGACTCGGATACTGTGAGCAGATGCGAGAAATAGCGAGGACGGTAACGATCCCCGACGAACTTCGCAAGTCCCTCAAAGTATCTCCAATCCCGAGAAACATGGACCCTAACCTCCACCAAGGTAGAAGAGAAGCAAGGGCCAATTTTATTCAAAAAACATGCGCTCCTGAAGACACGACTGTGTATGCAGACGCGTCCTCGAGAGGAGGACAGAACAAAATTGCAGTGGCCACGGTGGTCAATTCGTCTCTACGCGAAGTGACCAGCGCCTCTATCCGACACTGCACAGCAGCAGAGGCCGAGGAAGTAGCCATTTCTCTAGCGGTGGCGGAGGGCTATAGAGCTGGGCGGTCGCTAACGATACTCACGGATTCTCAAACAGCCTGTCGAAATTTCATGAATGGTAGGATTGGTCGTCACGCGCTTCGTATACTCCTCGAAGCGAGCGACAGATTTAAAAACCATGGGGGTGGCAGGGAACCAAGAGGCTGACAGGATAGCTCGAGCATACACTACTTTCCGAGCATCCGACGGGTCCGCGGAACTTTTGCCAGCACCCAAGGCATACTCGGCCATACTAGAAAACTATAGAGGAAGAAGAATGCGATATCCCCCACCGCACAGTTCTCTCTCCAGAGAGGAAACTGTCATATGGAGACAATTACAGACGGGTTCATACCGCAACCTACACATACTAAACAAAATGCACCCTACCATATACGCTGACAGATGTCCGGGGTGCGATGAAAAACCAACACTATATCACATCACATGGGCATGTCAAAACATAGATGTGGTCCCCAAAATTCGAAACCCGAGTGCGGAGCAATGGGAGACTCTGCTGCCCAGCGACCGCTTCGAAGACCAGCAAGGTCTGGTACAGCGAGTCCAACGGGCGGCAGCAGCCAGCGGAGCCCTGGACTGAGGGCAACCGACCATTGTAAAAAAGTGGACGAAGTCGACGGAGAAGACTCTTGTGGATACAACAAGCAGACATCTCTGAAGACGTCCAAAAACCGCCAAATAATATAGGACTAAATAAAGTTTTTCCTCCTCCTCCTCCTCCTTTAGGTTCTTTATATATGGTTAAAATGTAAATTTTTTATCAAAAGTGATGCCTAAAAATTTGTGTTCTTGTTTAACAGGAAGTGCAGTTTGGTTCAGGTGGAATTTAGGTTCAATTTGTAAGCCTCGTATTAGTAGGAATAGAACGCGGCTACTATTGTTTGCGGGGAGCATTTGAATCCATTTTTATCTGTCTAAGCGGAGAGCTTGTTTATGGTTGTCTGTATTTGTCGCTCACAGGTTGATACGGTGGAGGAAGTGCATGTTATTTGAAGGTCATATACGTAAGCGGAATACACTATATATAGACAGTTAAACTTGTGCACATCTCTGAAGCTGCCGTAGAGGCCCTGTTGGAATTTTTTAATAAAATTTGGAAAACTAGAATATTACCTGAGGCGTGAAAAAAAGCAGTAATATTACCGTTTTTGAAAACCGAAAAACCATCTACAAGCCCTAACAGTTACAGACCAATAGCCCTAAAAAGCTGTATCGCCAAGAGCGCAGGATCGACTCCCGGCCTCGGCGGTCGCTTTTCGATGGAGGCGAAAAGCAAGGCGTATGTGTGCTGTGCGATGTCAGTGCACGATAAAGAACCCCAGGTGGTCGAAATTTCCTGCGTCCTTCACTACGGCGTCTCTCATAGTCTGAGTTGCGGAAATACGACAAATTCATCACTGTGCAATTAATGGAGTATATGACATCATCTTCCAGTGGCTTCCAGGACACAGCGGCATAGCGGGCAATCTCCGGGCGGACGAGGTCGCACAAACCGCCCACCAAGACGGCGATAGTTGGTTCACAGGTAGGGAAAGGCACAGTATCTGTCACACACCTGTCTATGGACTGATTGCTTTAGAGGAAGGGAAAGGCGCGGTAACTCTCACTTGTTTTCTGTGGACACCTTAACCGCGCCGTAAAAAAAGGGAGGAAGGTGGAAGTTAAAGTGGAAAGAGAGAAAGAGGAGCCGTAGTGGAGGGCTGCGGAGTAATTTCGACCACCTGGGGATCTTTAACGTGCGCTGACATCGCACAGCACACCGACGCCTCTTTGTTTCGCCTCCATCGAAACGCAGCCGCCGAGGCGAAACGAAGAGACGTCCGTGTGCTTTGCGATGTCAGCGCACGTGTGTGTTTATTCCCTTTTCCAGGGCAGGCGCAGCGGGCAGGCTTCGCCCACTTGCGCGGGAACACACACTCTCCTTGTGGAATTCTGGCCAGTTTGCGAAGTGCCGCTTAAAATCCCTGGACCCTGGCCTGAAGCTCCGCCTTCCACCTGGCCTACCCCGACGCGAAGAATCTTTGCTGTGCCGCCTGTGGGTTGGTGTATCATTCACAAACTCGTATTCTTTTATGATAGGCATGGCAAACAGCCCTACATGTACAAACTGTGGATGCGCTCAGTCTATAGGCCACATTCCTTGTGAGTGCCCGATATACAGTGAGGAAAGGCAGTGTCTGCGCCGTTCGCTGGAGCATCTAGATGGACGCCTATTGAGATTTTAGTTCCTGGCCACGGCGATCGTCTGCGACGAAGGCCTCCCAGGCACTTCTCCGCTTTATGAGAAGCACAGGCCTAATCGAAAGACTATGAGTTTGCTATGACATGACTGTAACGTGATGTGATGTGGCGTGTCTGTTATGTGACTGTATTAACGTCAACTATCCCTCTCTCACAACTTTTATATCCACTCATCCCCTTCCCCCAGTGCAGGGTAGCAAACCGGTTGCTTTTACTGGTTAGCCTCCCTGCCTTTCCCCCTCATCTTCCTCCTCCCTGAATCCCACAAACCACCGCAAAATCATTTGATAGCATTTTAAATATCAGACTACCATTTGCTCTTAAACCGTTCCGTGCTGTCCACCCAGAAGCATAAGCTGCCTTCCTTTTCCCAAACCAGGTGGTCGAAATTATTTCAGAGCTCTCCACTACGGCACCCTTTATCTCTTTCCGCCTTCACTACCACCTTCCCCCTTCCCTTGTTGCGTGGTTCAGGTGTCCACAGAGCAAGTGTGACGGATACTCCGCCTTTCCCTTCCTATGAACCATTTATTATCTCGACCACCGCAGCGGTGATGCAGTGGTTAGATGCCCGACTACTGTGCCGGAGTACTCACGTTCGATCTCGACCGCCGGCGGCTGCGTTTCGATAGAGGCGAAACGAAGAAGCGTCCGTGTGCAGTACAATGTCAGCGCGCGTTAGATCCCTAGGTGGTCAAAATTGCTCCGCATCTCTCCACTACGGCTCCTTTATCTATCACTTTCACTCCCTCTTCCTCCCTTCCTGTACAGCACGGTTGAGATGTCCACGGAACAAGTGTCAGATACTGCACCCTTCCGTTCCAGTCAACCAATTATCTCTGTTCCTATAAAACAGTCTTCAGAAGAAAAAAAATGTAAAAAAACGCCGGATAAAAAGACGTTGTTAGAGACTATCGCTGCAACACACAGCTTTTGCTCTATGTCTGTTCAAATCATGCTTTATACCCCAATTTTTTTGATCAATCAATATCCGCTGCTGTACCTTTCTTATCGCATGCAATTTTCCTGCCTATGGATCCTATCTTCTTTGCCGGGCTGGCCTTTTGTAATTTTATAAGAAATATAAAAATTCCTACATCCCGTAGTCCCGACTTCCTATCTCCAAAATACTGAAATGTACAGAAGTTATTTCAAACCTTAATTTGTCAGATTTTATAGCAGTAGTTACAGCTTCCTGCAGAGACTATACCAAGAAGATCGGAAAAGTGGTTCCGGTTCATAGATCAGATGACGCCAATCCTCCCCTGATTACCGACTAATTTCATTAACATACACTCCGATTAACATACTTTCCGAGAGACCGGAAAGCGTGGCGTGACATGGTCCATAGGGTCACGAAGAGTCGCACACGACTGAACGACTAAACTGAAACTGACACTCTAAGTAAAATCTTAGAACATATCATATATTCACATCGTAAATTCCTCGAGACGAATTTTCTTGAACGCACTGCATAGGTCTAGAAACTTTTTCTAAACTCACCTGCTTTCCTTCATTAATGATCTGTTTATTAATGATGATCCGAACCTTGAAACCAATTGTTAGTTTCTGAACCTCTTCGAGCTTTCGATTTTACTACTCATAATTTACCAATTTTCCAACCTTCTGGTCATAACGTTGATCCAAAAGTATTTGCATAGATTAAGGAATTTCTCTTTCTCTTTAACAGGACCCAGTACGTCACTGTTAATGAATCTGCGTCGAGACCCTGCTACGTAACCTCCGTTGTACCACAAGGACAGGTACTGCGTCCCCTGCTTTCTTTTTTTAACTTTCGTGGGTGTATCTGGTTGGTTGGTGCGCGGGTTTTAACGTCCCAAAGGGATCGAGGCCATGAGAGAGGCCGCAATGTAGGGCTCCGAAAATTTCGACCACCTGGGGTTCTTTAACGTGCACTGACACCGCACAGCACATGGGCGCCTCGCTTTTAGCCTTCATCGAAAAGCGGCCACCGCGGCTCTGGGATTCGATCCCGCTTCTTTGGGGGCAGCAGTCCAGTGCCGTAATCCCTGCACCACCGCGGCGGGGCAGACTATCTCTAATTCGAACATTAGGCTGCTAGCGGACGACTGTGTCATATACCACAAAAAAAAATCAGTGATTTTATTAAGCTTAAAGATAGTCTGAGTAGTGTAACGAACTGATCTAACAAATGGCTAATGAAGCCTAATTAGTTCTACTGAATGAAAAGTGCGCGTGTTTCCTCTTACGCTACCCCTTCTGATTCACTCCCATATTCTATCATTGTTAATGTTATGTCGGTTATCTCCCATATCACTAGCAATCTTTCATAGAACATTCATATTGAATACGTCACTAATAATGCTAACCATACGGCAGGCTACCTCACAAGCAACTTTGCATCAGCAACTCCCTAAAACTTCATTATACAAAACGCCTGCCTGTTCTAAGCTCGAGTATGCTTATGCCATATGGAACCCCGCTCACAAATTCTCTTGTGCATTCAGAACCACGCCGCCCACTTTATTCTCTTTATTCACATAATTCTGATATCACGTTCATGAAACAAACACTAGATCTGGCTAACCTTTCTCACTACGTCGATATACTTTTGTCTGTCTTCTTCATAAAATATACCTCCCTCCTTTCCTGAAATAAAACGTTTTTCACCGACCCTGTTACATTTCACCTCGCATCGACCATCAAAACAAAACTCAAGTGCCATCTTTCCGCGTTAACTTGTACCATTCCCCCTTTTTTACCACAAACAGCCACTGAAAGGAACCGCCTTCTCGCCTCCACAGTCTCCACTTGGGACACTACTAACTTCAGGATCGCAGTTCAAAACGCTTTAAACTTTCTTCATTTTGTATTGCAAATAATGTACTTAATTTCACGACTGCTTTCTGCTGCGCTTCTGGACCTTTAATGTATGTACAATAAATAAATGCTTTGTGATTTAATAAAATCATTTAGAAGCATTTGTTAAATTTACCTGCATTGTTTATTTCACATCCTCAAAAGTGGAAACTGAGTATTAAAAAGTAGGACGTGAAATAAAAAATAAATCGTAAACAAACAAGACATCAATAACATCTATACTGCCGATTAAAGTGCCGAAGTATTCTGGCAAGATATTATGGTATTATAAACATTTACAAAACCAGAAGGAGCGGTTATACCCACTAGCGTGTATAAGTCTGTAAAACCTATATTGCAGTGACGAATTAATCAAACAGTTACACGCTTGAACCTATCACCGGGCCAATTTCAAATTAGAGAACGTACATATATGTTTTACATCTGCCAGAGCGAGGAAGGACATCGAAATGCAGGCGATATTTCCACGCCTTCAACAGTCAAACTAATCGGGATGACTGTCACCTAAAGCGCAGCTGGGCAATATTTTTTCTTGCATGCACACAGTGTTCGCCTTTACTCTGCCACATAATTTAAGAATCGAAATTTACGCAGGCAACAGCTTTTTCGGCAACTGCCGTGCACGTGCGATTACGAAATCAAGTAGCATTAAAACGTTAGACGTTACTATACTAGTCTAACCCTTTAACCCAAATTAAATAACATCAATGAACCCCCTTCGATCATTCCCGATAATAACCTTGAGAAGCATACGAAGACAATCTGTTAGTAATTAGTTTGTTTACTGCAAGGTACTGATTAATTTGTCCAACGGAAGGTACTACTGCACTCTCTTTTCGAAACACATACCGTCCACGCACCCATTTAATAAAACAAGAGCGTACTTATTTTACTAGAAGCAAAACCCCTCAGACGGTTCTATTCGACCGCATTACAAGTCATAGTAATTCCAAAAGCACATCGCTCACCGGTAGCCTAAATTTTTCCAGTAATTATAACATACTTTGTGAACTGCCGACCGCATTTTTCTGTATCAAAAGAAGAGGATGTGTTAGCTGGATTGAGTACGGGGGCTTTCGCATTTCATACCCCTACGTACATTTCTGTGCGTACAGAATGAAAAGCAGCTCTAGCGTGGTATTTCAGTTTCCTCCTATGTTTCAGTCCGCGGTTACCCTCTGGAACACAACAAAGTATGAAGTTGCTAAATCCGACTTTGCGTCTAAAGGCCGGAATTGAAAGGAAAAAAAAAAAGTTCGCGCACAAGCGGCAAGCGCACATTACTAAGCGATATATTTATTTTAAACTCTGCAAACTTTCCCGCAAAGCGGTTCCAAGAGGCGTGACCAGGACCGGGTGCGCGCACGCGCCCGCGATCGGTCGATTGCGCACACCTGCCAGTAGCAGCGCACCCTTCGACGACGCAGCTACGCCCATCTTAATACCGTTGCCCCCTCCTTCCCATGCATTCGCGGCGCGTTCGTGACACGGTCCAAGTTCCTAGAGCGCTGTAGCAGCGTCCTAGGTCGCAAAGTCTCGATAATCGTGTTAAAACTACTAGCTTCGTGTGTATACTACCACGCTTCCTTGCCTCCAACCGGCTGTGTGATAAGATGCGCTCTCTCTCTCTCTCTCTCTCTCTCTCTCTCTCTCTCTCTCTCTCTCTCTCTCTCTCTCTCTCTCTCTCTCTCTCTCTGTCTTTCTGATAGAATCTGCACTGCAGGATATGAAAGCGTCAACTCTTGAGAAAAAAAAAGAGCAGGCACGTAGCATGTGTAAGGTAAAATGAAAAATTCTTTTATCAAGCATCCGCCCGCTCATGAGCCGACGGCATGACTGACAACGGCCCTGACGAGCGGGTATGAGGGACCTCCGCAGCGGGCGGAGAAGTCGTCGTATTCGGGGTCCCAGAAACCGAGGCAGCTGGAGCCAGCCTCCTCGTACACAGCACCCAAGAATGAGCGCGCCCTGGCGGGGGACAGGAACGACACCAGCGAGCCGGAGCCCCTCAGGCGCCCCACGGAGGACCAGCCGTCCCTAAAAAGCAGAGGCACCACAAAGAGGGGGAAAAGATGTGACTAAAGGAACTCCCCTTACAAACAGAGGGCCACCTCGTTCCTTGATCTGCTTAAGACAAGCACACCCCTCTCTAATTAAAACATAATCACAACCGTCTCGTTTCGAGTACGATGTCATGCCAACGGAGCGAACGTCAGCTGTATGGTCCTGCTTCGAAGTTGCCCAGTCGAAAAAAAGAAAAAATACAAACGACAGAACCATCTCAAAAATATGATATATTATCTCGCAGTTCTTTCGTTACGTCTGACATTTCAGATGTTCTGTAGTAGTTTGTTGTTGTAACTGCACAAAATTATGATCTTGCAGCAGAAGTTTGTTGTCAATTGACTCAGAACAGGTTCACCGACAAAAACGAGACAAATTCTGTTGTGAGAGCATAAAATGCGCACAGACTTGGTCAAAAGTCCTAAAGTGAAAGGATTTTTTTCTCAGTCGCAAAATAAGGTTGTCATATCACCGTTAAAAGCTAAAGAGCTGAGAAATGTTTAGATACTTTCGTGCTGTGACAAGAATGCATTTCCCAGTATTGTAAAGGCCAGTCGGCCTTTAAAGAGGCCGTTACGGGTCCATTTTATGGCTTAGACGAAAATCCTTTGGCTTCAGGACTTCTGACCAAGACTGTACTTTTTTCCGGCTCGTTATTTCGCGTTAAAAATGTTTTTTTTTTAACCTGATTATGGGCTTCCTGAGGAAGTGTTCCTTGCAGATGCGCTCGTAAGGTACCAGCGTGGCATTGGCCGGGTCGCCCTTGACCAGCGCCACGCCGGCCAAACTAACGGTGTGGCACGCGTTGCCGCTCGCGTTCCCGCTCAGCTCCGCCAGGTGGCTGTGCCAGCGCAAGGCCTCGTAGCCGTGGTACGCCAGGTCGTGGGCCTCGGGAGAAGCAGGCAGCGGAGCGGGTGCTACCAGCAGAGAGTCTCGGCCAAGGGTCGTCAGGAGCCTGCATCGCCACAAGGGGAAAGTGGAAGCGCTCCTCTACAATTCTTAATTTAATCTCCGTTTACAGTGTCCATGGTCGCTCGTTTTAGAAATAATGACGATAAGAGGATCGCTTGGGCCAATATTTAGAATATCCAAAGAATAGCACGTGCTTTTGTAGGCGGCGGCACTCCCTGTAGCAGCATTCTGATTCCCTATGTCCGTTAAAAAACGGCAAGCATTCGCAATTAATCCCATGTTCTTTACCGCGACGCCTTCCGTGACCACATAGCCCGTCCGTGTAGTCTGCATAGCATAGCAGGACCACATAGCAGGACCGCATAGCATAGCCCGTGCCGTCCATCCGTCCTTCGTGAACTTTTCGCGCTATTTTTCATCATGAACTCATAGCCAAGGCGAAGAAAAGCGACTTCGGTACCCCTATGGTGAAACGCCTTTTCTTTAAATTTTAATTCTAGACTCTGTATGATGGTATTTGTTTTCTGAGCAACCTTGGATGTTCGACGCTTCGGACGTTCGGCGATTGCGCCTCTGGTAGTCCGAACAGAGTTTCCAAACATGAATGCGTGCTACTAACGTGCGCACGTCGAGCGCATCGGCCGTGCCGGCATCAACGACGAACCCCAAACGCACAGAGTGGTCCCCAAGGGCAGCGCGCAGGTCGGCGGCCAGGCGCGTGACGCGGTCGCGGTAGAGCGCTGAGGGCCTCCGCCAATGCAGGTAGGCACAGCAAAACGCCGTGCGCCGGCGCATATCCAGCAGACGCGCCGTGAATTGGCCAGCGCGCCAAGCGCTGAACAACGCCGTAAGGTCGGTGTCCGTCGGGCCGGCGCCCACTGCGACGCGCATTCACAATACTGGTTGGCACGCGCACTCGAATAAATACAGAGCAAGAGCTGGCAATAGTTAGTTACAAACTTCGGTGTCTGAACGCGCTAGACTGATTACGAAACCGAAACACAGTAACGGATTGAGTGAAAAGTCTCGTTAGGCACGTGCTGGCCATAGTTAATTGCACACTTTGATCAATAAACGCGGCAGACTAGTTACCAAAGCGAATACACGGGTAGCTGGACGAAAAGACTAATGGTCCGTCAGAGAGAGTAATATTTATGCAGAAAGTTACAGGTCGTCATCCTTTACTTGAGTGAGGAGAAATCTTAATTGTCGCATGCTTCTGAAAACACTGCGAAAATATCAATTGTTCATCGAAAATTTTAACTTGGAAGCTAGATGAAATACCTGAATTTGTCCGTGCAAGCAAATGTGTATAGAAACACTCCTCTGTAGACCAATTCAATGCCACTAGACGCAGGGCAATAAAACGTATCCAAGCCTTGGCATCTCAAGTACCAAGAATAAAATGACTTGAAGACATGGTGCAACAACGGCACGAATAACTAATTCTGACAGAAATCCGTCCAATCCGGGATGCGCATGGAGACGAAAGCGAAGCAACGGCCATTACTGCTCATAACATCTATTGAATTATCAGTGTTTCGCTTCGTCTTCCGTCTTTAGGTGTGTTATTTTACGCGCCATATCAGCGTTGCGTGCAATGAGGCAGGCCGGCACCAAAAGATCTGATTTGTGTTCTGCAGCCGAGCGCGACAAACACTGGGACCATCGAGAAATGATCGAAATGTTATTTTTTTTTCTTTGTTTTTTGCTCCGTGCTACCGGCTTTCAAAATAGCATTGAGCAAGAATATTATATCCTGTGAAACTGGGCCCTACCAAGGAGAAGCTTACTCATTTATAGACAGCCGTTCAACACGACAGCCCCTGATGACCAAGTTTTGAAATGGCAGCCGATAGCACGGCGTTGGCAATGTTGTCAACGTCCTCCTTCTAAACTGCGCCTCCTTCGGTTACATAATCCGGGACGCGTTGTTCGCCCTTCGAAACTGGCAGGATCATCCGCAGGAGCTCTCATGTAATGAGCTATTGCTTTTTTTTTTAAAGTACGCTAGCGTGATACTCACAATCCAGCACTTCGTCGAAGTATTTTTTTTTTTGTTCTTTGTTCCCGTCCATCTCATCGGCGTGCCTCTGCCAGGTTTTAGTTGGCAGGTGACTTGATCGGAAACTGATTGGCCGGCAAATTGTGTGACTTCAAGAGACCACATGTGGGGACGCATTTGGCGGAAGCTACAATCCTGGCAGCACTTTTGTAATGAAAATCCAACCGACCGGGACCCTTGGATTCCGAATAAGACGGCAGCCACTGGATAGTGAAGGTCCGACACACTATTCCTGTCATGCGTTATTTATATTTTTTTCCAAAACATTCGCACCCCTTGCTTAAAGCGGATCTTTACACTGGTGTGGGATTGTTGTTCATACAATGTGGTAGTTGCAACTGAAATTTTATTGAAAAGCTTCATGGCTTTCATGAACAAATGGCATGTGTGATCCTTCGTTCTGACAATTGGGCAACTAATTATTGATCTTACAATTGGACAAACTGCTAGGTGCTGAATTAATCGTTTACGAGAAAAGGGGGGGGGGGGGGGAGTGAAAGCGGAGAATTTCAATCTGACGGTTCATTGCAGCAGATGTCGGGCTGTTGACCTTAGTTCAGCCTTGCTCAGGTTATAGGAAGAAGCCAGGGGCGGCTTGAAAGAGGGATTGTAGAGGCAGTTGTCATCTTACGGTCGCATCCAGATACATGTGTTAGCTCGCCTTTTTCCGTCCTCCAAAAAGCACTGGGTTCCTTGCCACGTTATCTTTTGGTTGCTTTGATCAGTCCCTTCTACGCGTATTTGGTTACTTTATGCAATGGTTTTTCATGTATTCGCTTCCACGCCTGGCCGTCGTCCTTTCAAGTTTTGGCACTGCCTGGTACCTCATTCATGTATTGTTCGTGTCATTTGGCTGAGCCTTTTCTTAAACTTCATGAGCGTGTTGTAGTCTCAAAGGTCTTGTCTTGCTTTTTGTTTTTCATTTTTTCTTACCTCATTGTAAGATAACACGTGCCATCTGTCTATAAGAGCCGTGAAGCTATTCAATAAAATTTCACTTGCAAGTACCACCCTGAGTCGTCGCCTCCCTCTCTGTCTGCTGCGCTTTTTAATGTCCTGATGTTTTTACCAACTGGCCTACACACCTATCCTAAGTAACGTTGCAGATTGCGACTGTGTGTGCAAGTTTACATACTATACGACTGCGAGACTCTAAACCAAAGCTGAAGAAAAAGCCGTAGCTGTAGCCCACATAACTGGAATTGGACATAACTACCCTAACTCGCCCGTGTTGTGTTTGTTGTTGTTGTTGTTGTTTCCAGTCAGCGCGTGATGTGTCACTTCCACAATTCCACTCTGGCACTTTGTTTCTCTTTCGACAGCATTGAGTATGCTGGAATAAAATATTAAATAATGACCCTTGAGAGAGAAAGGCTACGTAAGCCTGGCAGCGTAACGCGCATCACGTCTGTGGTCGTGACCTATACATATACTGCTTCATGACTAGAAACCATTGAGGCTACATGTTCTTTTCGGCAAAAACGATGGAACCTGTGGGTCGGCAAGTTATAACGTGATGTGCTGTTTGCTGCACATGTCGCTTCAACCTTATCTGCGAAATTACAGGGATCAGTTGTGGGCGAAAGTTAAATTTCCTTTCTTGTGTAACGCCCCCATTGTACGCAATGTGACTTTCATCTATGTCTTTTGGGAAGAAGAATCTAGCAAAGCACATTACTAGCAAGCCGAAACTGCACACTAAGTCTCATTCGGTGGGCAGACGTTGCACAAAATGACACTTGAAAAACAAGCAACAGAAAGCACACAGCGTAAGCACAACGTCAGCAGCCAAACACAAAACGTTCAGCGCCACACGCATCTGTTATCCCTAAACTGCAAGAAAAACAATTGAAGCAGAGCATTTCATGTCATTTATTCTCCCTAATAGGGGTGTGCGGATAGGTTTTGGCTAGGGTCTATGGAGTTTGACGTCCCAAAGCGACTCTCCCTAATAGGGGTGTGCGGATAGGTTTTGGCTAGGGTCTATGGAGTTTGACGTCCCAAAGCGACTCAGGCTATGAGAGACGCCTTAGTGGAGGGCTCCGGAAATTTCGACCACCTGGGGTTCTTTAACGTGCACTGACATCGCACAGCACACGGACATAGCTTTTCACCTCCATCGAAAAGCGACCCCCGCAGCCAAGATTCAATCCCGCATCCTTGGGCACAGCGTAGCTAGAGAGCAGAATACACCTACACAAGCTGCACAGTATTAACGGATTAATGCAGGTTAGAAAAGTACAAAGGCACTGTGTTTAGGAGCACAACTTGGTAAACTAACTAGCCCAAGTCCTATCTGCCCTAATTCTTATCTTAACGTGCTACGCATGCTAACGAGTTTGCGTGAAGCACAAATTAAATATTAGTGATGAAGGGCGTAAGTAGCACGGCGCATGTAATAAAAACAAGATCTGAAAAGGGAGTCGCAGACGCGACCTATCAATGCTGTCGCGCCATACTTTTTAAAGCCAGAGCCAAACTGTTCCCCAAAATATAGGGCGATAGCATTAAATCTGTAAATTACGAAAAAAAAGCCTTGATATTCAACTACAGCCTCGGAGCAGTAGATGCGTTGGAGTGAGTAAAGATAATGAAGACCTCTTTAAAACAGCTGCAGCCAATGGGAAGAAGTGGTCCTGCCCGCTACGGCCAATGGGAGGAAGGAATGTCAAGCTCGCAACAGCCAATGGGAATAAGTTGGCGCTGCACCAGCTGCAGCCGATGAAGAAGGATGGTTCCCACTAAACGTCCTATAGTGATCAACTGTAGAACATTGTGCCTATATTTTCTTCACTGAATGGAACTTACCAACACTGTACAAGTACAATGAAGGCTGCAATCATGTGAGTCTCATTAAAGTTGTAGGTGACCTAATTGTGCACCTCGACTCTAAGCTGACACATACTCAGAAACTCCAGACGTTTTTCAAGAAGTTCTTGAACGTATTTTTTTTTGCATATTGTATAACTTTGCGATAACAATAGATATATCAACGCAAAATCTTTCGTAGTGCTTCTAAACTTTGCTTTTAATTTTCAAAACTTACGGCAGTCAATTATCCGATGTGGGCCTGCAATAAACATCAGAAGCAATATTTGCTATGCATTGGAGGTTTGGGCTATTTAATAGGCTCAAAACGTATATTACAATTTTCGACATATGTCTTACAATTATTTAATAAATCACCCCATTGCTTTCTGATGAAAAGCCTTAATTACTCATTTAGAGCGCTGAGCAAGCATCACAAATAAAACATTGCATAAAAAATTGCTTCAAAAATACTTTTATAAACACGGCTCATTGCTTTTCTATCGCACATTTATTACTAGCTCCGAGCGCAGTAAAAACTACAAAAGCAGATTTTGCCACTGATTTCAAGCTTAGACTATCCCATCAGCATGTACAGTCAGGGACAAAAGTTAACGGGATGTGGATTTTTTTGATATTTTTTTCTCTGAATGGGGTGTGCATGTGTTTTCATGTTTCAGCACATTTCATGAACTATGTTTGGCCAGCCACACAGAAATAAATATTTTTGCATGAACTCACATCCCTCAATCTTTTGTACGTGACTGTACGTAGCAGTATCTTTTAATATCACACAGTTGCCTCAAAATAAAAACGTGTCCCTGAATCCTGGACTACAACTCGCAGGCAGACAACGTTGCTCGAGTTCGCGCTCGTTATAGGCATCATTACATTCAATAGCCTGGTTTTTTGGGCTTGTTGGTGCATGATTTCAATACACTATAGCGCAGCAAAAGACGAGGACACAAGAGACGAACACCACGAGCGCTGACTTCCAACAAATTTTATTCTCCTGAAGCATCATATTTATACGCCAGAAAAACAGGAATCACATGTGCCAACAGTATCAATTCCTTAGAAAGACGAGCTCTTTATCTGAGAGGAGAATGGAAGGTGTGCTTACACACGCGCATCCTGAACTATTTATCTTTTCGGCTTCAATGATTTCGCGCTTTGCCCTTTCTCTGCTTTTTCCTATTACCACACTTTTATCAAAGAAAGGCTTACAGGTTTTTGGCTTGCATTCGAGAATGTGGACAACCAGCGATCCGCCTTGCCGGCAGTTTCTGACGTTGCGAGCGTGTTCCATTAGGCGCTCGTTCAGACATCTCCCCGTCTGGCCGATATAGTGTTTCCCGCATGACAAGGGAATTTTATATACAACACCTTCATGGCACGTGACGTACGGCTTCTGGTGCCTAATTGCGCATCCGCGCGCTTTGTTGGTGTTGGTTTCTTTCAGCTTGCACAACGTAGAAAGTTTCTTCGGCGCCGAGAACACTACGGTCCCGCCCATGTTCAAGTTTCTGTTGCCGAAAAACTTCTTAAAAAAAAAATGAAACCAGAAAATCAATGCCACCCAAATCCGGTTCCTCGGGAACGGAAAAACCTTGTTGTATTACCATATCTGCACAAGATTTCTCACAATTTGAAAAGAATTGGTCATCGAGCAAATGCGACCGTAGGGTTCTCGGCGCCGAAGAAACTTTCTACGTTGTGCAAGCTGAAAGAAACCAACACCAACAAAGCGCGCGGATGCGCAATTAGGCACCAGAAGCCGTACGTCACGTGCGATGAAGGTGTTGTATATAAAATTCCCTTGTCATGCGGGAAACACTATATCGGCCAGACGGGGAGATGTCTGAACGAGCGCCTAATGGAACACGCTCGCAACGTCAGAAACGGCCGGCAAGGCGGATCGCTGGTTGTCCACATTCTCGAATGCAAGCCAAAAACCTGTAAGCCTTTCTTTGATAAAAGTGTGGTAATAGGAAAAAGCAGAGAAAGGGCAAAGCGCAAAATCATTGAAGCCGAAAAGATAAATAGTTCAGGATGCGCGTGTGTAAGCACACCTTCCATTCTCCTCTCAGATAAAGAGCTCGTCTTTCTAAGGAATTGATACTGTTGGCACATGTGATTCCTGTTTTTCTGGCGTATAAATATGATGCTTCAGGAGAATAAAATTTGTTGGAAGTTAGCGCTCGTGGTGTTCGTCTCTTGTGTCCTCGTCTTTTGCTGCGCTATAGTGTATTGGAATCATTACATGGCGTGCAAGAAATTTCCAGTTGAACGATTGCCTCTTTCTCTTAAATGATAACCTTGCCTTGTCAATACTAAATGTCCGTTGTGTACTCTGAAACTCTTCGATGGCTACGCAGTGCATCGCGTTTCAACGTGCGAAAGGGCGCTCTATTCGAATTCTCTATGATCGGCACTTACGGAGGAGCTACTATTTCGACTGCAACCAATTGCTCTGATCCCTAACTCTTGTTTCACTCTATAAGCGACGTGATTTACGTCATGCTACTTTTTACGTCATGCTGTCATACATTCATCTGCCTCAAGCATGCGTGATCATGCGTATATACTGGCTCTAAAGGGTGACTCTCCAAATGTGGCAGTGAGCTGTTAATAACAGCAGATGTGTAAAATAATTTCAGCGCAATTACGCACTTTCTAGATGGCACAGAGGAAGGAGTTTATTTGCAGGGTGATGTTAGTTGTATTTAGTCCTCGGTACACGGACAGTTGAGTCCTTGAGAAAGGTTCTTGACGTATACTTCTAATTGCCTATAGCGTTTTCCCCCTTTGCGCGAATGCATCAATTTTTGATGCCATTGTTTCATGAATACTGCTGAAGTGTTCTGCTTGTAAGCCTGTCGACACGTATTTTATTCAGGGTTCTACTGAAGAAAAAGTAATACTATCAGGATATTAACACCGGGCGAAATTAACTGAGATCAGTTTAATCGAAAGCAATTGGATTTTGTTCACTCAGTTTTAGATTAGATTAAATTTACTTTCAAGTAAATGACTCCAAGTTGACTCATATCAGTAGAGGACGTTTTGACATTTTAATCAATGAACTCAATAATGTTTCAGCTTCTGCTGCAATTAGATAGACTCCAGAAGGACTGCTGACTGAAACTCATTGTGCAGCTTTGTAAGGGTCCGGTTGTTATACAGCCTTTATTTATCGTGTCGTTTGAAGCCTACTCCAGGTAGCGGGATTCCCCTAATTAATGCACAGAGTGCTTGCCTGTGACGATAATGGCCAGCGGCCGGTGGGCGTTGGCCAGCCTGGCAATGCTCTGCAGCGCCTGCGTGTCTTCTGGCGATGTGTCCACTGGCAGGCAACAGTAGGCGACCACGTGGCAGTAAGCGTACGGGAATGTGTCGGGACCGTAGCCTGGCCGCCTGCTCGCTTCGCGGTAGACGCACACAAACCTGCGCAAAGAGAAATCCAAATAGAGATCAGTGGGAGGCACACTGCTCGCAAGCTGCGACTTAAAGTACCGGATCTACTTGGTTAAGAAGAGCAAGTAGATTTGCTGAAGCTAGTAGAGCCCTGAAATAGAGCCCGTTCATTTATATGCCTCACATTAGGCCAGCTGAATTACCAATAATTAAAGTTTATTTAATCAGTCATTGATGTAGCTTTGGTTGTAACGTCTCGTACCAATTTCTACATACGCCTATTGGAACGTTTGTTGTCAAATTTGTCCTAACTGAACTAATTAAACAAATCGCGCGACCAGAACCTAAATTCGACGAGGGGGAGGCTTTTCCCACACTTTCTCCACGCACAGAGAAGCAGTCTTGAGGAGTGAAAAAGTCTTGAACCATATTAGGGCCATCACCAGAATTGAACATTTTGTGGAGGCTATTTTGAAATGATGTGTTTCGTAATCAAAGCTACCCACACATGATGACCTTCTTTTAAACATTCGATGCTCGCCTGCATCTTTGTTCCGCGTGTGCATCTTCTCCGCCAGTTAGCATGCGAACGACAATGAAGACTTGTCTGGCGCTGATTGCGTGTCTACGTGTTTATACCATATAAAAGCTGCTTCGACGATGTACTGCTAAGAAAGTAGCCACAAATTCACCGGCAGTCGAACTTCTCCAGATTCCGATCTCTGGTTTCTGCGTCGCTTCGCTTCGTCTCGCTATTCTGCTATCTTTCAGCAGATCAGTCCCGTCATTGTGATACCTCAGATTGTATTGCGAGATACATTAGGTTTGGGAAGAGATGGCGCTTCAATCGTCATCGTAGCTGCGTAATACTTTTCGAGCTTGCCCTCTGTGCATACCTTGAATTCTCAGGTATGACGCGGGCCACCCTTTCATGTGCAACGTCGTTATTGTGTGACGGGCGCGCGGTCTTGCTGAATTCCCTTGGCACAGCGGCAGCGTGAAGGTGCCTCACTGCCCTACGGTCTTCCCGTCGTCCCGCAGTCGACGCAGAGCTGGAGCTTCTTCCCACGAAGTTGACCACGAAAATCGCAGCCACCAGGCAGAACGAGGCGAGTGCCGCACCGTTGATCGCGATGAGCACTCGAGAGCGGGATGACAGCCAGCCGCCGCTGCTGCGGCCGCCGCCTCGTGGCGTCCTGGCTGGCATCGACGGTGACCGCTGGGTGGTCTTGGCGCTGGTGAGGCTTCGTTTCCCTGGGGCCTGAGCAGTCACTTTTCTTTGTGGGGAACGATGCGGGCTGCGGGGAGTCGTATTCTTCTTCGAGTGCGCCATTACTGTCTCTGCGTTCTTGAATGGAGCTGTTCTCTGTTCCGTTTGCCTATACTCCCGCATTCTCTCGAGCCACTGAATGACGACTAAAAAAAAATGGCGGTTGACTGGGGGATCGGGTGCTTCGTTTTCCTCTTTGTTCCGGTAGCGCGTGTATGTGGAGCGTAATAGGCCATTCTACACGAGGGCTCTCAGCAATCCGGAAAGGAAGAAAACATGGAAAGGGAATGAGAGGTGAACCAGGGTTAAAATAAAGCGATAAATAAAAAAAAAGAGAATGCAGGACATTTTTGACAATTTCTTAGGCATTCTGGAGAGTTGTACACATATGCCAAGTCGAGCTTTCCTGCACATAACTTGTAATTTTGGAGAAACGATGAAACCTGGTCAACTACTGTTATGAAAATATTGGACGGCGCGATCTATCATTCCAATGCGCAGCAACGACTTTTGTTAATACGTATAATTCGCCTGCATGGATTAGTCGACTTCCATAGAAAACGAATGGAGCATGTTTCTGACGATAGCAGATATTTTAAAGTAAGAAAAATACGAATATTTCGATGGGCAAACTGTAGATGTCTTGATTGCTAGGTGCCGTTTTAAGCTATTCGTACTCAGTATTTTTTTTTTTTGTTCCTCTGGGTTGTAAGCGTGTTTTCCACGAGTTTCCACATGAAGGTGTGCTCCCTTCCCACTTCTTTAAAGTGTTAAAAATGTGTGTGTGTGTGGGGGGGGTGGGGGGAGGAGTGTTTTAGTCATCTCTTGTCCTGATAAAAACTGATTTATTTACAGGAAGGGAAAGGCGCGGTAACTGTCTCACTTGTTTTCTGTGGACACCACAACCACGCCGTAAGGGAGTGGAGGAACGTGGGAGTGAAAGTGGAAAGAGAGAAAGAGGAGCCGTAGTGGAGGGCTACGGAGTAATTTCGACCACCTGGGGATCTTATCTACACAGTGAGGGGGCTAGGACATGTAGGTCGCCGCCGCTTGCGGGAGGCTTGCCTGCCACCGAATTTTTATCTGTTGTAGGCCGTCATTGCACCCGCAACCGCTTCGGTGGTGGACGACGGCTGTTGTTGCGGCGCGCGTCTTTCTCTCCCTCTTCCTTTCCTTTCTTCTCAATTTTCTCTTCTGTCTGCACGAGGCAGCGGAGGTGGCTCAGCTACAGAGCCTGTAGCAGGCCGATGCATTTTCTTTTCCTTCTTCCTACAGCCACAACAACAACAACAACAACGCTGACATCGCACAGCACACGGACACCACTCCGATCTCGTGTCCTGATAAGGGTGTCTTGATGCGCGAAACTGTTGGATAAATAAACCAAGATAGTCATACACATTAAGACCCCTTATGTTTTAGACATATGTACGTAAAAAATTTTAATGACGCCTTCTTTAATATCTATTATGCTTGCTTTACGGTCATTAGCAACATGATCTTCATTACAATATGGTTTGCAGAACCTCAGCTTAATACAATAGGTAAGATAGACAATTAAGTTAAAGAAATGATAATTATAAGAAGATAATCTCACACGTCTATCTGCAATGATTTTACTACTAATTCTTTTCCTTGGTTTCTGTAGATGTTGACTTATGTATACATATTTAAAACTTTGCTTCAAGACAATCATGAAAGTATACGAGGCAGTTGCACTACGGAAAAATGTGTCTCGACGACAGCTGTGGACATTGAAAAGTACTTGTCGCTGAAGTCATCGTAAAATGAGGACGAAGGTATGCTTTGCTATTGGGAACACATCTTTGGTGCACCTAGGCAGGTCATGCGGTCATCGCATAGTAGAGTTTGTCATGAGTTGAGCACCATGTACAGGGTGCCTCACGTAGCTTGAGGCGAAAATATAAATAAAGCGGTGCGGTGCAGCACGAGCAAACCAAAAGCATATAATTTTCCGTTATGTACCTCTCAGAACAGTAATTTTTTTTTCTATCATTAAATTTGTTACGAAAATCGTTTATTATTCACTTTAGGGATGGCCAAGTGCGTTTTATTAAGTTGTAGATTGGGTTCAGAAGCAACCGATTCAATTTTTTTCAGCCAACATGCTTACTGACTCTTCTTTGTCGGCATTAAAAAAAATGTCCGCAAAATATGAAATACCGCGTGACTATGATGGAGCGTTAGAATAATGCAACGCTTCCAACCGCGTTTTCAACATACGAAACGTGCGCTGCGACCATGCACAAGTGAACGGCAGCTACTGATACCGGCGGGCGGCACAATGATAAAAATAAAGAACATGCAGCCTTCCTTAACTTACGCGACTTCTGTGATTCTCCTTCGGCTTCGTCTGAGTCGGATGCAAGTGCCCTGCTTATCACTTATAGCAAATCCGGGTTCGCACTTTCTATGTCCAGGCAGAGAATGCAGTGCCGAGCCTATGTCCCAAGTGTCCAAGGTCAGCCGCCGAGGTGGGGCATCGCCAGCTTTTGCCCAGGAATGCAGATATCAAGAACAAGACGACTACGAGAGGTTGTACTGCCGGCTACAAGCACTTGTTTCTAATACACAACGTTAAGAGCCGGAGCTTACCCCGGTTTCTTGACGACAATAGTGTATGCGACTTTAAGTTAAAGACAGCCCCGTTCTATGCCACATGGTAAGTCTTCGAATAATAAAAAAAAAAAGAATTGTTGAACCAAAACACACTGATAGATCTCGGAGGCTATTCTTAAGGCATCAATCATTCATTTCTAGACGGTGAGCGCGCACGCTTCGATGATTCGAAACGCGTTTGGCAACGCTGCGATACAGTTAGGGCGTAAGGGCGCAATCACATAGTATTCTATCATATTTCACTCTTATTCTCTAAGCACCGGTGGAAAATTACATGCATGTAGAACGTACGTTGCAAAAACTAGATCTGTTGTTTCTTGATCCCCTCATCAAAATAGTGAAACGCAGTCGGCCCTACTTAGAATATTAGACATTTTCCATAATTCAGCTTGTTAACTGAGTAATCTAAAGGTTATAATGAAATATAAAAGATACTCTGAGGAGCACTGCACGATATGTCGTCGGTTTCATGAAGCTCAGCTGTGTTTATTTGTGTCCTTGGCTCAAGTTATGTGAAAAATCGTGTAAGTTCATTATTTTACACTTTCTGCGCAGAATTCTTATCGCGGTGACGGGAACCACAGAGAAACGTTGCTTACTTGACTGCAATCTTTGCAATGATAGTGCGATATAATTAAAAGCCAGCAGTTCGCACTCCGTCATCTTTTAGATGTGCACGAAGACGGAAATGCTGCCCGACGTTTTCCTTCATGTCAGTAGCTGTTTACTTATTTTGAACATATCGCATAACGAGCCTTTCATTTTCCTATATTTGTTTGTTTGTCAGCCTAAAGCGGGTCTCTTTCCTGGCAGCATTGATTCTTGGGGAAGCGTAACAAGGTTAATCCCGCCTCTCTGGCCCTTGTGTTAGACCGAGTTCCACATCATATTCGCGGTAACACCGGACGTTCCACAATCGCTGCTTTCGAAGAAAGAGGTGCTGCCGAACATGGTCAAGGATATAGGTTGGACGCAATATCAATACCAGGGAAAGTAGAAGATAGAACAGCCAGCGCCGTAGCTCACTCGGCAAAGCATCGCACGAAAAATTCCGGAGTCATGGGTTTGGATCCCACCGCCGACATGTAGTTGCTTTGTTATTCTACTTTCTAATCGATTATCTCCACGGTTATGCTATTCCTTTATACTGATAAAAACCAAACAACTCCCTACGCCTACTTTTGGTGTCAGTGGCTGTTGGCTCCCCTCTTGTATATCTCACAACCATCCCGTCATTTCTCTAATTCGTTTACTGATTAACCCAAACGTGCGGCAAGTATAGTTGCGAGAAATCATTTGACATCTTAACCTCAGCACTCATCCAGGCGTTGCAGAATCAAGACACACATTCGTCATCGGCAAAAATACCAGAATATTTCTACTACAGCCAGCACGGCCATCATCCTCCTCCATAAAGTAACGGAATTCCAAACCAAAGGGTGACAGACAGGAAGACACGATCTCTCCAGTGTTATCCACCGCGTGTGTAGAGGAGGAATTCAGACTGCTGGATTAAGAGCGGCTTAAGGAAAGATGAGAGTTTGTGAAGAAGAACTTAGTATTCAGGGAGTAATTCGCCCGCCTAAGTAACTCAGGGATCAACTGCAACTTATGAACAATGACCTGGACAGGCAAAGCAGAATAGTGGGTCTAAATACTTTTCAATGATCGCCTCAGAGAACATGCATCGTCCCTTGCTGACATTGTAGCCAAAAGCAACTTGGCGCTACATTGTAAATCTTGTCCGAATCGTGTTCCACGCGTTTCGAACAGTGCGTCATTCTAAAATGTTACCGTGAAAAACATACCAGGGAAAATCTTTGAAGCTCTTATCATTGCCCGCAAAGGAGCTTCATGCGGAAGCATACCTTCTGTTTCATTGTCGTGCCATGAGCTTGCCTATCTTAACTCTTAATGGTGAGCAAGGCATTTGTTCGTGTTGACGCTGTGGCCCTACTTTCTTCCTTCCCGCGCATCTGTCACACAGTGCATTTATACGCTCACGCTTTGAATACATTCACTTGTTGTTCAGCGCTC
The DNA here is from genome assembly GCF_055883805.1 of Amblyomma maculatum. Classification (NCBI taxonomy): domain Eukaryota; kingdom Metazoa; phylum Arthropoda; class Arachnida; order Ixodida; family Ixodidae; genus Amblyomma; species Amblyomma maculatum. The sequence goes on along the minus strand of NC_139345.1, from coordinate 42,120,409 downwards.
GTGTTGTCTATACTGCCTTTTCCCGTCTCCTGCACTATTTTCTTCTACCATGATCAGTCACCAATTCACCTAGCAACACACTTTGAGGATTAGCAATGGTTTTGCTTTTGACCGCTGCTTTTTCTTTCGGATTAAAATTAATAAAACTGAATCCCATCACCATCTTCATTTGACTACCACTTCAGCCCAGCAAACAACTTTATACGTGCATTCTTGAGCGGACTACTCTAGGACTCTTGAGTGTTGTGCTTCGGAACAAAAACTCCGGCGCGTAACTGCTGTTATTAGGGAAGTTCGGTCGTTTCTTGATCTTACTTCGATACACTATCGCTTCATTAAGAGCACAGACCGTGAAGCTGAGGCCCTGCTGTAAGGTTTTGCTATAGTTTCTCTGCAGAGGACTGCTCTGGCATGGCTCATGAGCCATGCTAGAGCATAATAAAAAACACCTGCTCGGGCGCTTCGAGACAAGCTGACGCATATCGCGTGATTCTGTTCTCTCAACGGTATGGATGGATGGATGGAATATAGGAGCGTCCCCTTTGAAACGGGGTGGTAGCAGTAGCTATCATGTTCATTTTTCTCCCTATATAATTATTATTGATTTAGAATGGTCAACTAAACCATCATTCTATTTATTAAATTTTGTTTCTACATTACTAACATTATGTCACTTCTCTGCTTTTAAGCCACCAATCTTCCAGTTGTTTTTTTGCTAGTTTCCATCGCCGATTTATTCGCCCGGCCACTGTTATCTCTAAACCCCAGAGCTTCAGGAACAGTGATTGCGCCTGCACCAACTTCCGGATGGATACCGTTATATTCGAGTATAATATGGGCAATTGTTTCACTGGAGTTTCCACATACAGCACATGCGTCATCTACATTGTTAAATTTCTTTTTGTAGCTGCGTGTTCTAAGGCACCCTGATCTAGCTTCAAAAAGGAGGGCACTGCCTCTTGAGTTATCAAAGAAATCTTCCTTCCTGATCTGCATTTTCCACTTTCGGTATAATTCCACCCTGTTTCTTTTCCATCGAATTTATCCAATTTTTACCTTCTGTGTTTTTCACCTGTTGCTTAATTCTCTTTATTTCTCCGTCCTTGTTACTAGCATACTTATTAGTTAGTTTCCTAGTTCTTTTCCTCCATTGTGAGTCAACGCTTTTTAGGTACAGGTATTTAAATACTTTAGCTTCCCATCTGTTACTATCCAATTTCCTCAGGCGTTCCTCATATAATATTTTACTCTGAGCTTCCCGCACTTCGAAAGATGCCCAGTCAATATCTCCCTGTACCGCCTAATTTTATGCACAAAACCGCATTTCCGAAAGTAAGTCTGGGCACCGTTATTCCTTTCCAAATACCCCTCAAAACCTCATACCTATTGTACCCCACAATGCCTTATGCTTCATTATCCCGGCATTCCTTCGCCCTTTGGCCTTAAGTGATTGCTCATGCTTTCCAATGTATGCCAATCCTTCGTTTACTCATACCCCCAAATATTTATATTCTGCTACTCTAGGTATTTCAAGGCCTTGTATTTTAAGACCCTGATCAGTTGAGCCGTTGAAAATCATCAGACCCGACTTAACTGCGCTGAAACTGAAGCCTAGAGCGTCCCCTTCGTTTCCGCAATACTTAACCAGAGTTTGCAATTCTTCCAGACTCTCAGCTAGCAGCACAATATCGTCTGCATACATCAAACCGGGGAGGCGCTGCTCTACCGCCTTTTCACCTAATTTATATGACAGGTTAAAACCTAGGTTACTGTCTTGTATCCTCCGTTCCAGGTTTATCATATAAAGCATGAACAGCACCGGTGATAGAGGACAGCCTTGTCTTAATCCTTTGCATGCTTTGACATCCTCCGTACTTCTTATCCCTTCCCACGTAATTTCTACTTTGTTATCCCGGTATATTTCCTGTAGGAAATCTATTATCTCATAACCGATACCTTCTTTTAATATGTTCCGCAGGAGTTCCCTGCTTACGTTGTCGTACGCCCCGTTTATGTCCAGGAAGGCCAAATACAAAGGTCTATTTTCCACTCTAGATATTTCGATGCATTGGGTAAGCACGAACAGGCTATCATCTAAGCGCCTACCATTTCTAAAGCTGTTCTGAAGTTCTCCGAGTATCTTGTTACTTTCAACCTATGCTTGCACCTTTAATTTCACCGCCTGCATGGCTAACCTGTACATAACAGATGTTATGGTTATCGGCCTGTAGGATTTTATGTGCATCCTGTCTCCTTTCCCTTTATAAATCAAATTCATTTTACTCTACCGCCAGCTGTCTGGAATTTGCTTGTTCGTTATGACTGTTTCCAGAGCTTTTAACGTTTCCTTACTTTTTGGACCGAGTTCATTAATCAGCTTGATCGGAATTCCATCTATTCCTGTAGATGTGTTTTTAGGAATATTTTTTTCTGCCTTTTTCCGGTTTAGAGTGGTCAGTTCTAAGCTGCTTTGTATTCTCCTACCTTGTGTTGCTTCCTGATTCGCTGAGATTACCCTATCGTCGCTCTTAAATGACTCGGCTATAACTGATGTAATGTAGTTCATTGCGTTATCTCCCTTTAAACAATTTCCCTCGTTATCTTGAATCCGATCCCGCTTTCTTTGATTCTTCTTCCCTAGCCAGCTTATATGGTTCCAGAACTTTCTTGTTCCGCCTCTATAGGCATCGTGTATGTCAGCCATCCAGCGATCGGTGGACTGCCTTATTTTACTTTGGACGAGGGCCTGTACCTCAAGTTCCTTTTGTCGATATGATTCCCATTTTTGGTCGATTTCCTCCTGAGATACCTGTGCTTTCTTTGCCATTCGGTGTTCCCTTGAAGCAGCCCGTCGTTGTTCAATAGCTTCCCTGATTTCCTTATTCCACCAGCTCCGTGGCTTCCTCTTTCCATTCCAGCGGTTTGCTACTTTAACCTCCTGAATTTTCCTCCTTATGAGTAGTTCTACCTGTTCATAATCCCAGTCTTCCATGGGGCTTTTCTCTATTGCTTCCTCTATGTCTGCTGCTATCTGCGCTATTTGATCGTCGTTTAATTTTGCGTTTACGTTTTGTCTAAGTTCCATTTCTCTTTTCATCAAGGGCCCCATCTGCAGACTAATACGTTTATGATCACTTCCCAAACTACACTCCCCTTCTTCGTCTATTTCCATTTTTGTGACCTTGCTATAAATTTCCTGCGACATTAGACAATAGTCAATGGTCGTCTGCCTGTTGCGGAATTCCCACGTGATTTGGCCTTCACATTTTGTTTCTCTATTTACTAAAACTAGATCGTATCGCTCACAGAAATCTAGCATTAGCTTGCCGTTACAATCCGTGCATCCATCCAGATCGTCGATGTGGCCATTCATGTCCCCCAGTAGAATAATATTGGCCCCGTTTCCCAACTGGCTTATATCGTCACTGAGACATTCAACAAGATCCCTGTAGGGTCATCTGAGCAGCGTCACCTGGCGACAGATAGCGGAAATATTGTAAAAATGAATAAGAGCACATTTAAAGCCTGCCGTGCTCGTTGCCTCAGTGGCGCAATGGAGAAGAAGACGAAGGGCGTTCTGGGCGGCTGAGCCTGAAAATGTTGCTTGCTGGAAACAGCGCATCGGCCGCTGGCCGAGGTCTTTCGACTCCTCGGGACACTACCGAAACGTACAAAGTTGTCTTTCCACGCCTGCCCACAACTAATGTTATCCTTAATACCGTTTTCCTGCATGCCGACCTTAAGGGTCGCCCGTACCGAGCACCTGACTTTCGAGACGCACTTGCACAGATTTTGGACCTCCGGGAAATTTTGTGCATTGGTCAATACCAAATGAGCCCCGTGTGGATGGTTACCTGCGAGAGTAGTTCTTCAAAGCAGAAGCTAATTAACAAATCAGAGTTCCCTGTGAAAGGACTTCGGTGCATGATGTTCGACCCGGATACAAAGAATGTCAAGGTTAAGCTCACCCCGCTATATGGAGCACCGGAGGATTGTGGAAGCTTTCGAGCCTTATGGAACGATTCAATCTGTGGAGCGTGAAAAGTGGCGGTGCCCAGGGATGGAGCACATGGAAACGGCGAACCGTGAAATCTCCCTCACGCTCAAGGACGGAGTGTCAGCAAGTACAATTCCTCACACTCTTAATGTTTATGGGGTGCAGGCATTAGTGCTTATCCCAGGGAGACCTCCACTGTGTCTTCGATGCAGCCGCGTAGGTCATGTACGGCGTCAGTGCCGAACGCCTCGATGCACCCAGTGCCGGCGCTTTGGCCATACTGTGGAGAACTGTGTATTAAGTTATGCCGATTGACTGCGTCAAGGCCAGCGGTCACGAGAAGATGACGTGGCGTCCGAACATATCATGGATGTGTCAGAGGTTGTTGATGTAACTGGTGAGTTAGGTCGTGAACCTCAAATTGATGGGGAGCAGAAGCCTTCTGCACCTCACATCAACTCAGAAGAATCTGCAGTGACTGGTCATCAAGAACCAGCGTCTCCAGAGCCAAAACCGCTGGACCCTGGCCCGCCTGTGAGTGCCACTCAGAGTGCTGCATTTGCTGCCCAAGAACCACCTGTCATTGAAGGACGTCTGGATATGCCTCCTGTGGAGTCAATGGAGAAGATACTGCCAGTGGATGCTCGCCTATCCTCCTTCGTCATTGATTCTCCTTCGTCTTTGGAGGGTAACAGTGAGCCGTCTGTGGCGCCGATCTCTGGTGCGTCCGGTTCTCTGTCGGCTGTCAGTGTCGCAGCGAGCGATGTGCTCCAATCAGGTTCGTGGGCCGAAACCTTGAGTGTCTCAGAGGAGGACATGGACAACACAGTGCCTTTGAAGCGTCCCGCAGATGACGAGGTGTGTATCGATGCTGCTGGCCAGGAGGCACACTGTGTAGAGGCCACAGGAAGGTTGACTTTAAAGAGGAGGGCGATGTCTGCCCGAAATGCCGCCAATTTGCAGGCGGACCACCTCATTCCAGGGGATGATGTTTAAAAGGACTAGTACCAAACATGGCTAGCGTCGGAGCATATCAAGTCGCTACCCTTAACGTCAGCGGTATGCGTAATAGTCGGAGACAGCAGCAGTTAAGACATCTGTTAAAGAAATGGAGTGTCTGTAGCAGCAATTCAGGAAACAAAGTTGTCCTCCGATGAAGAGACGGAAGCTGCTCTTGAGCCGTTTTTGCCAGAATATAACATTATTGTTAGCCACGCTAGAGGCTTGTCCGGAGGGTGTATGCTATTCCTGGCCAAAACACTAGAGATGACAGCCATGTCTTATTGCATAGATGACGAGGGACGACTTATATGCTGTGACCTCACCATCTCTGGTGTGCAGTGGCGAATTATTTGTGTTTACGCCCCTGTAAAACAGCGAGACAGAAGGCATTTTTTTTCTTTCATTAGTTAATCATTTGTGCACAGATCTCAAAATTATGTTGAGAGATTTTGTGTCTGTAGGGATGAGGACCGATCAGCATTATGTAAGAGATATGACCCTAGTGCTGCATTAACGATTTGGCTTGTGAATATAACCTTGTGGATGTAGGGCAGGAAAAAGGCGACAGTATTCATTTTACTCATTTTCAGTTCTCCTCTAATGCCCGCCTTGACAGAATTTATGTTTCTGCAGACACGTTAGCAAATGTGTTTGGTTACTGGGTGCGGCCCATCTTCTTCAGTGACCATTGTATGGTGTGTCTTGAGGTAGGGAGGTACAGTTGGCAGATACTTCACCCTCGGTGGGAACTGTGGAAAATGAATAACTGTCTGCTCTCAGATGAAATCATTAAGCGTGCTGTACCTACTTGTTTGAAAGACATATGGTCACGCCATGATCTGTCAGTTTTTCAAAAATGGAACTTGTTTAAACAGGAAACCAAAAACTTAGCAATTGAAGCCTCTGTAAGAATCGCGTTCCTAAAGAGACACCACCTTCGTGAGCTTAGGCGCCTTGCCTAACGCCTGTTTTGATGGAAGTATTCCAAGCATCTTATGATGTGGGTTTCCCACCTCCCACTTTCTATTCAGGCCACACATAATTAAAGGTCCTTTGTTCTCGTTTGCAGCTGGTTATCATGGACTTGATAGGTTCGCATCAGGTATGTGGTATCAGAGGGCGCAGTATTCAAACACACATCCATATTGCACGTTCAGTAATCGAGACAGTATCAGATGAGACAGGCCAAGTAGCTCTGATTCAAATTGACCTGGCGAAGGCGTTTGATAAAGTTCGGCACAATTTCTTGTTCGCGGTCTTGGAGAATGCAAACATTGGTGACGTTTTGCTCAAAGGCATAAAGCTGTGCTATATGAACTCGTATACAAGACTAATTGTTAATCAGGAGCTAACGAAACCAATACCACTGGAATCATATGTTCGTCAAGGATGTCCACTGTCTCCACTGTTGTTTGGCTCATATCTGGAACCCCTCCGTCTGAGTATAATTAACAGTGCAGCCATCCATGGTTTCTCTCTGGCTCAATGTGAAGTTAAGATTTTAGCTTACGCGGACGATATCGCCCTTGTTTGTTCTGACAAAAAGTGTGTACTTGAGGCTTTACACTTGACTGAACAGTTCTGCGATGTATCAGGCGCGGCCCTTAAATAAATCCAAAAGTTTTTGGTTGGGACACTGGGGCACTAGACCAAGCCAGTTTGGAGGCATTAGCTGGGACTGTAGTCCTCTTCAGCACCTAGGGGTTCCGCTGCACCAAGTTCGTAACAGCGCAGCCTACTGGGATTCACAAATCGTACCTATGCGGCGACAAACGCAGGCTTGGATGGGTAGGGAACTCTCAGTGTTTGCTAGGGCACAGGTCTGTAACATATTTTTGTTTGCAAAGCTTGCGTATGTCCTTCTAGTCCTGCATTGTGCGAGGAGGAAAGTCTGGTGGAGTGGACCTTGTTCTGGTGGAGTGGGCCCTTAGAGTCTGCTGGAGTGGGCCTTGTTCCCTTGTTTGTGCATGAACTTGTTTCCCGTTTTTTTCTTTTTCAAATCGGCAAACCATCCGTTTCTTGTAACTGTGCTCATTAGGCGTCTTAGTCCACATTTGCCTTACTTATTCGCACCAACTGGGCAGGCTCGTGAGGGGCGTTTATGGGGATTCCTTAAGGAGGTTGCTGACACTTTCAATTTTCTCACTGTGCGTTTCTGTGTAGATTACCTGTATAGCCTCTCGAAAAAGCAGATGACCCAGGCTCTCACTCAGTCTTTGTTCCCTACACCGTTGTATCGGCAGCCTTATCTGGGGTTTTTGGACACCACTGTTCTAAAGCGTGTTAGGCAAATGTGCATTCAGGCAGCTGAAAAACGTTCTTTTTCAAATTACATACAGCGACGTTGCCTGTCAAGACATTTCTTCACAATAAGGAGATGTTAGTGCCCTGGTCAGTAAATTGTCGTCTCTGTAACGTGCCTGACACAATTGATCATTGCTTTATTCTGTGCCATGATGCTATGTTCTTTTGGGACATACTACAAAGGACTCTTAAAAAGGACATTGAAATTACGCCTTATACAATTAGATTTTTGCCTCCTGACAAAAACTCTGTCGTGCCTTACGATCTGTTTGTGTTGATGGGACTGTTCAGCCTTTGGAAAAGCCGCATGATCGACAGGCATGCAGAGCCACCAAGATCGTCCAAATCCGTGTTTCGGGAGCAGTGTGTTTTGATGAAAAGTGTATATGCTGCACGTGAAGAACCTCCAAACTGGATGCCGTATCTAGACGCATGTATATGCCTCCCAGACTTTTCATGTTCTGATGATTGTGCATTGTCGGGCTGGGGATTTGACGGGCTCGTATTAAGCAGCCCGGTAACTTTAGACTTGGACATGTTTAAGTAAGTGTTGTTCCTTTTTACAGAAGTTTTTTCATGCAATAAAGAAAAAAATGCCTCAGTGGCGCAATGGATTAACATTACTTACCTGAGCAATTAGCGAATAAAATGTATGTTCGAATCACGCGTTCGTAAATTTTTTTCCAAATTTGTTTTTTAAATTGCATTATCAAAATAAGCTACTAATATCTTTCTGGAGGGTGTTCCCCTTTAGGTTGCATCATGTATGTTTTTAATTCTTAATAGCCACGAAACCTGCCCTGAACACAGCCGCGAGACTACACAATGACAACGCTTACTCTAATAATTTTCAACGTAATCATTTCCTGCCTTTAGTGACTGTATGTTACATTTAGATTGCGCTCAGACACACCTCTCAGCAACTATCGCCGTTTAACCCGCCCAGAGGCAACCAGTGACGAGAAAGAAGTTGCGGGACCATACCGTTGAGAAGATGGAATTACGCAGCGTGGCCTGGTGGCGCGACCGTGAGAGTAGTAACGCGTTCTCCTGATTCTGCATCCATGTACCGTTAAACCACATGCCAGGCGTGAAACGGGCGAAGTGCAATTTACTGATGGGGTCTAGTATGTTGGCTTAGCCTTCACCCGCGAGTAGGAATTTCTAGCTCCGAAACACTGCTGCAAATAATGTTTTCGCACAATCTGAAACAAATCGTAGAAGAATACACGAGGGTAACGCCTGATTCTCGGTCACTATTAGACTTCGTGTTTCTTTCGAGTACAGTGGGTGATCATATCTGTAAAAGATGGAATATCTGATCATAAGACGGTTTCTGTGCACATTCATGTCAAAGCGAAAATTCGTACCAAACATTTCATACCTGTGCAAGTAAAGGATTATGGGCGGGCAGACGACACGTCCATTCTGGATTTTTTAGAATTGTCTTTTGGTGAATTCGAACTTGCCTGCGATTGTGAGTCGGTTGAAGAATCTGTGGCTACGCTTAAACAATACTGTAAAACATTGCTTTGACAGATTCGTTCCTACCCATGAAAAGAAAATAGAACCCCGCAATCCTTGCATTAATCGACCTATTATACACATGAAGCGCAAAATAAAGCGGTTACGTAAGAAGACAGATTGCTCAGTCGAGGTATCGAAGTTGCGAAGTACATAAAAACGGGTCTGAAGGAATCACAAGAGCAATTTTGCAGTCAAGAACTAAATAGCTTCATCAAAACAGCACCTAGGAAGTTTTGGCTTTACCTGGGTGGCAATAAAGAAGAAATAAACAGAATTCAAGTTAGCGAGGAAATAGTGACAGACAATACAAAAATAGCAGACCATTTCAATCAGTTCTTCCAGTCTGTATTTTCTAAACTAGGCAATGATGACAGTGACGCCTTCTTCCTTTTCGTGTTCGATGGGAGACCTGGTCGTGAATCAGGTTGGCGTGTTTAATCAACTGTTGCTTTTGGATTCTAAAAAATCCAGCGGGCCAGACGGAATACCAGCCCAGTTTCTAAAGTGATACGCGGAGTGGGTGTCCTTTTTTCTGCATAAAAGTTTTATAAAGTCGCAACAGACTCACTCCTTGCCACAAGATTGGCGTTGCACGGTCTTAATACCTGTTTTTAAAAGTGATAACAGATTACTCACAAATAACTATCGCCCAATTTTCTTGACCAGTATCAGCTGTAAAATCTTATAACATATTATAGACATATACTAACTTTTCTTGAGGATAACGATTTCTTTTATCAGCACCAACACGGTTTCCGAAAAGGGTTATCTACCATAACACAGCTCATAGAAAGATTATTTTAGTTCAACCGTAGATGCCCAAGAACAAATTGATGTCATTTGCGTAGATTTCGCAAAAGCATTTGACAAGATTTCACACAGTAAATTACTTTTAAAGTTACATAAAGCAGGAATTAGTGAAACTATTTTGAAGTGGGATTGAAGCCTATCTGAATAATCGCAGACCGGTTGTGCGTATGGGTGACTTTCTCTTCCTCAACATTAGAAGTGTTCTCTGGCATTCCTCAAGGATCGGTTCTAGCTCCATTGTTTTTAATTTATGTTAATGATATTAACGAGGCTATTGAGTCTCCTGTAGAGTTTAATTTATTCTCGAATAACTCAAGCTGACGACCAGATCAGAATAAACCGAGTACTTCATTCTTTGCATCTTTGGTATGAAAAATGGGACATGGAAATTAATTGCACAAAATCCACTTTTACGCATATTACAAATAAAGAGAGTGTTAGTTTATTTAGTTTTAACGTTGGAAACAACAAGGTAAAAAATGTTTATACCTTCAAATATTTAGGAATCACAATTACACAATCTCCAGTGGCATAAATATATTAATAATGTGTGCTCAACAGCTTTACAAAAACTTTACTTGCTGAGAAAGAAGTTAGAATATGCAACAGAAGATGTCAAATTATTCGCATACAAAACATTCATACGCCCAATCTTTGAGTATGCCTGTGTTGTCTGGAACCCCCATCAAAATGTTTTGAAAGATAAACTGGAACGTATTCAAAGAATGACCCCTCGTTTTATTCTGTCAATATACAGATGAATGGACTCAGTGACGGACTCAGTGTCAGTGTTCTTAGACAAACTAAAACTTGCCCCACCTGAACTTAAAAAATTAACCTACTTTTCAATAATAAGGCCATCACTAGAATATGCGTGCACCGTCTGGGATCCCTACACTAAACGTAACATCGAGGCCCTTGAAATGATTCAACGCAAAGCCGTCCGTTTTATTTTTTCAAAGTATCGTGTAACTGACTCACCAACGACCCTCATGAGAACTCACGGTATTGAAACATTACAGCTGCGCCGGAAAATTCAGACTGAAACTACTTTCCTTACTAAAAAACCATAAACTGTCTATGAATGCAGACCCCTTCCTTAAACCTAACACTACGCGCCAAACACGAAATCATCATGCACAATCATTAACCCCCTACAGTGCTAGGATTAACGCCTTTAAATACGCATTTTTTCCACGCACCATTGAGGAGTGGAACAGGTGTCCGCCAGATCTTTTAACCAGAGCTGATTCGTTTGACTCAATGTTTTCTTCGCAGCATTTAATTTGAGAGCCATTTATTTCTACGTTTACTTTTTGTATTTTGCATCTGAGCCTTGTATTTATTGTTGTATTTTGTGTTACAACTTGTACTTAACATTTTTCAATTTTGCTAATCCCGTTCTTTTTGCATATATTATGTATTCGCCCCTCCTGCTTGGGCCTACTGTAGGCCTGCAGTATGTTCTAAATAAAAAATACGAAACACGTGTGAACTCGAGCTACTCGAAATTCGAAGGCAAAAATTCAGATTAAAGTTTTATTTCAGATACTCCAAGGGCATTTAAATGTAGGGAAAGGTAGATATATTTGCTCCCCGGGAAAACGGAGCATTAGAACAAATCACCAGAGCAATCAAGCCGTATGGCACACGTGTTGATGTTTTTCGCAACTTTATTTTTCCTGGTGTTATAGAATCTTGGAATGCTTTGCCAACTGATGTTATTCAGCAAACGGATGTACGAAAATTCGAACGATCCACTGATATTTCGTGTCGAGTGCGTTCAACTTAACATTTATTATTTGTTATATATTGTATTGTGTACCCTCGCACACACCACGCAAACGACATCACAGCCTAATTGGTGAGGTTCTAAATATCTGGCATGAAGGAAGAATAGCTCATTGGAAGTAGAATTATATGCTAGTCGTACGCTGTATCGACCATCAAGCGAGAGTTAACAATATCAATAAAAAAAAAAAAAAAAAACTCTCGGCCAGCTTTTCTTTCTTCTGGCCAGCCGGCTTCTACTTTCTCAAATACGCTTCTTTCAGTACTCAGTTCTCACTTGAATGATACGCAGAATCTGAAAGCCGAGTGCTCCAAATAAACTAATGTGACCCATGATGAATAGGCAGTTGAAAGCTTCTACGATGTCGAATCGGCAATGCGGAAGCGAAAGACGCTGTATACTGCACTAATGGGCTACTTCAATGCCAAGGTAGGAAAAAAGCAGGCAGAAGACCAGGCAGTGGGCGACTATGGCATTGGTTCTAGGAATAGCCGGAGAGAGTTAATAGTTGAGTTTGCAGAGCGCAGTAACTTAAGAATCTTAAATACCTTCCTCAGCCAACTGAAGAACCGGAAATGGACATGGAAATTAATAGTTGAGTTTGCAGAACGCAGTAACTTAAGAATCTTAAATACCTTCCTCAGCCAACTGAAGAACCGGAAATGGACATGGAAAAGTCCTAATGGGAAGACTAAAAGGAAATTTTCTTCATACTGTGTGCGAACCCCGCCATTATGCACGATGTAGAGGTAATCCGGAAAGTGCAATGCAGGAACCGCAGGATGGTAAGGTCTCGAATTAGTCAATCTCAAGAGCGAACCAAACAGGTTAGTAAGAAAAGTCCATCAACGAATTAGCGGTGAGGGGGAGGACAGAAGAGTTCAGGATCTCGCTAGAATAGATATTCAGCTCTAACCGAGGATGACTACTTTAGCCTAGAAGCAATGAGCAATAATTTCAGAGACATTACTGAGTGCGTTGTAAAAGTAGGTAGTAGGATAGTTAGAAAGGATACCGGTAAGCTATCTAAGGAGCCGAAAGATTTTATTAAGAAACGCGAAAGTATCAAAGCTTCCAAACCAACAAACCAGACAGAACTGGCAGAGATATCAAAGCTAATCAATAACCATAAAGTGGCCAATACAAGGAAGTATAAGATTTAGAGAAAATTGAACATGCTGTAAAGAACGGGGGAAGTCTTAAAAGAATGAAGAAATTGGGCATAGGTGAAAATTTGACGTATGCGCTAAGGGACGAGACGGCTAATGTTATCACGAATATGGACAAAATAGTCAAAGTAGCCGAGTAATAATGAGATTGGCAGTAAGAAAAATAGACGTTCCGCCAGTGACGAAGGAAGACGTTAAGAGGGAAAGGAGGGAAAGCAGCTGAAGGAAACTACGTAACTGCAGATTTCTTAAAATACGGGGGAGGGGGGGCTATTGGGCTAGAAAAACTGGCCACCCTGTATGCGCAATGCCTGGTGTCATCGACGGTATCGGAATCATGAAATAACGCAAATATTTTAATTCATAGGATAGGGGACGCTAAGGACTTGAAAAATTAGACAAATCAGCTTACTATCTGTTAAGTATAAGGTATTTACTAAGGTAATCGCTAATAGAATCAGGACCACCTTAGACTTCAATCAAGCAAATGATCAAGCAGGTTTTCCGAAAGAGTACTCTACTATCGCTCATATCCATGCCATTAACCAGGTGATAGAAAAATGCTCGGAGTATACTCAGACCTAATGCATAGCATTCATTGATTACGAAAAAACACTCTCGACTCAGTAGAAACCTCGGCGGTCATGCAGGCATTGCAAAACCAGGGTGTAGACGAACCGTATGTGAAGATTACTGGAAGGCATATATTGTGGCCGCACACCGGTATCGCTCAATAGGAAAGTACACACCAGTTGCATTTTACCTGTACTCACCTATGGGGCTGAAACGTGAAGGCTAACGAAGAGGGTTTTACTTAAGTTGAGGACAACGCAGAGGGCTGTGGAAAGAAAAATGATAGGGTTAACGTTAGGAGATAAGAAGCGTGCCGAGTGGGTCAGAGAAATAACTCAAGTTACCGGCATTCTCGTGGAAATTAAGGCGAAGAAATGGGCATGGGCAGGACATGTAGTGCGAAGAGAGGACAACCGACGGTCACCTAAGTTAACTGGATTTCAAGGGAAGGAAAGCGTAGCAGGGGGCGGCAGAAAGTTAGGTGGGCGGATGAGGTTAAGAAGTTCTCAGGGGTCAAGTGGATAGAGCTAGCACAGCACAGGATTACTTGAAGGAATATGGGACAGTTCTTCGCCCTGCAGAAGGTATAGTCCGTCTAATGAAAATAAGGAATGTTTAAGCGCGAACCGCGCAGAGCACAAAAAATTAATGCCGGCGCTTGATTGCAACTTCAAGTGCAGTTTTTCTCGCGACACCGCGGCCGCAAGTACAGTGCAGTCCACTTAAAAGATCACCACATATAACAATATATCGCTCATATCGATCAAACGTTTGGAACTTATCAGTTTTCCCATTGCCCCTATGTAAAAATATACCAGCTATAGCGATCGATCGTCGGCGTTATGTCTAATACAACGATAGCTTTATCGCCGCCTGGTAGATATTTACCATTAAAATTTGTGTGAATGTTTAATAAAAATAAAACACTAAGAACATACTGTCATGAAAACTTGACATGAGGTGAGAAAGGACCGGCGTGGAAACATCCGCGAAGGCCATTGCGCGCGGCTAGCAAATGAGCGTTATCATCATCGCAATCACTGCCTGTCGCCGCACAAAGGTAGCGACAGCATCCTCATTGCAATCGCCGACGAAGATGGCGCCTACAGCAACGCGGGATTTCTGGCAAGGTTTCAAAGTTGGAATCCTTGGAAATTAAAAGAACGCAAATTCCATCTCCATTGTTCTCTTCCTGTGTTTGTCTTTTATATGTACACAACTAGTCATTAGCAACAATGGAAGAAATTGCTAAGGAGCACGCAGCAACAATCTGCCGAGAGAGTTTTCCACCTACTAATCAATCTCAGCCTTATCACTTTGGGCAACCTACGGCGTGACAATCGCCAGTATTTATGAATATGCTGACAACAGTGTCGGAACGTGGCAATAAAGCCTTCGAAAAGGTGCAAACGAACGGTTCCGCCCGCTGCCGATCCTTCTCAGCAGGCAGTTCGCGGCGCCGCCGCAGCATCATGGCATCGACTTCAGGAAACGTACCAACACACTACAACAAAAGAGGTCGGAGATTGTCAGATGAAAAAGGTGCAGTGCATTTTGGTTTTAAAGTGCCAGAGGTAGGCAATATCAGCCGCAGTCTAACCGAACTTGCTTGAGCGAAGTTAACTCATGGGGATGAGGAGCCACGCAAAATGGGTTCTAGAATCTCTCATTCAGTGAAATCAATCTGCCGACTTCGGATATTAACACCGGAAAAGCAACAAAGGCGATAACCAGCCAGTCACAACGGCAAGTTCCTCATAAGCCTTGCCATTGACTTCTACAAAGGGCGGCACACCCTTCGCTCAAGCTGAATCAAAGATAACCTACACTGTAAGGTCTTGGCAATAAGGATGCCGACATGCGGGTCGAATGGCAAGAAACCCCGTGCAATCACTACGCAGAATTAAGTGGATTTTAAGGCCACGCGCGTGTGAGTTACGTACAACTATATAACGCTTCGTACGCTTTGTGGCTCAGTATATAGCGTGCTGGCACTTCCACTCCTGCGTACGACGAAAATAGCAACTATTCAGTGCACGATTCCAGGCTTCCAGAGAGCACAGCACGCGAGACGCGACAGCCAATTTCACGACGGAATGGTGGTTGTAAAAAGACCGGGGTGCAGAAAAGCATCTCCGAGATAACCTGCTGCCGCGCGTTTTTTTTTTTTTTTTTTTTTTTTTTCCACAGCACCCGGAGCACAAAGAACGGTAAACATACAGCCATATCGATGTGGAAGCAAAGCAAGTTTTGTTATATGCATGTAAGGAAGAGGATAAACAGCGTAGATAAAAATTCACTCTGGTGAAAGGAAAACAGAACAATGGAGAAGGAAAGTAAGTGATGGTTAAAAGGTGTTGCGGATAACTGTAGTCGATGTTCTACCATTAAACATAGTTTCTAAAATCTCTTTGATTTGTTCTTGTCTCTCTATATTGTTATTCATTCTAAGTATTATTCCAGAAAATAAAAAGTCGGTTCACATCGTGATCATCGCGTAAATAAAATCCAGTTTCGTCACCTGCTTTTTGGGTTGTTAATTTTATCTTCGCCGCACAAGGGTACTCGTACTACAGACGGCTTTTATCTAATTGGCTTTCACCAGCCAACGATGCAAAGTTGTCTGAGTGCTCGTCGTCTTTCATTTTTGTATGCGTGTGTGTGTGTTTCTTGATGCATTCTTTCTCTTCTTTAGGTTTACTCCGCCGCTTGGCGGCTACTGTGACCTGCACTCTTAAGCTACCAGAAGGGGTGCAGGCGTTGACATCCTGCGTGCTTTCACCGGAACTCAATTATTTCACCGAAACTCAAAGGTATGAGAGCATGCTCTCATACCTTTGGCGTTTTTGAGCAATCGACTGCAGGTCCCGTGTCACAGAAAGCCGGCATGGCCTTCGTCGATGTGGGCGTACGGGACAGGGAGTTAAAACCCTGATTGGTCCACAGTGGCGTGACATTATAGCCGCATATCTCGCGCGAGAATTTCAAACAGCCCCTAACGTTCCCGAAATACGTGACCTCGATCAAGAGTAGAACTAAATGAATGAAAACACGGCATGTAATGTGAATTAAAAGCCGCCGATTGTTTTAAATCGTTGGTTTTCAAAAGTATTAAATACCGATGAAAGAAACATTTCGGTTTAGGCAAGATTTCAAATCACGACCTTTCGTTTCAGACACGACTGCACGGCTGGTGGTCACGAAGGGACTGTATGTAGTACTTAGGCTTTCACGTAAAGCGAGGTCATACGAATATATTTTTGTGCGTGCGTGCGTGCGTGCGTGCGTGCGTGCGCGTGCGTAACTGGAAGGGACCACATATCTCTATCAGACCTCACTCTTATAAGGTGGATCTTAAGTGTCCTGCTAACTATTTTTAGTCTTTTCGCTAGTCACTTCTGCTCTTCTTGCGTAGTCAAGGAAAAAGAGAAATTGTCGGTCGTTACTGTGCACTTTTGTAATTCTAGTTGTCAAATCACTCTAGAATATCGACTGTGGGGCTACAAGGAATTGCCGTGCTCCTAAACTGCCTACATTTTTGAAGGCGCCAAGCTGGCCTTATTCGAAAGGCATGCCCTAATTAAAGGGGCAGCTACGTATTTCCGGATTTGCGTATAGAGGCTACTCCATAGTCTAGGGGCAGCCAAGATAAAAGGAGCTCCACTGATACTTAACCCTCTTGACCTTGCGTTTGAAACTGCGACCTTTTTCCATGGCACTGCTTGGATGTCCGTTCAGACATTATGCAAAGCTGTCGGTGTATTGTGGTAAATTGCGGCAGAACTGGAAAGGGGTTTTAACGCTACGAGCCGACTGCAATTACGGGCGCTGTCCTAGAGACATATGACGCCTGGGCTTATTCGCCTTAACGCATATAAAATACAGCGGAGGAAGAATGCATACGTTTAATGCTGAAGTAATATTTTCTGGGTAACACTTAATGAGAGTGCAACGTGCATAACATTTTTGTGTCATCATTGCCATGACCTCAGCTGCTTGGGATGTTTTCATGACGCTTTTCACAAATTCGACACCACGACTTAATTACTGTGACAGTTGCTTGTCCTCGAACTTTCTTCTCCGGAAACGATTAGCCTGGTTTTACACACAAGTGCGCGGGCGCACGGCAGAGGGACCGGCCCCAGCTGCTGCCGGCTTGCCGTGGAGTAAGCCGCATGCATGCACCATGCGAACAAGCAAAGAGCGCATTGAGCGCACTCGCTCGTGAAAGGATCGAAAACGTGCCGACGTTGTTTCTCGGCAGCCCTCGAAGATGGCGCTAAAAGGACCGTCAGGGCGTAAAATAGTGCGTTTAAGGCCCCCTAGGTGTCTAGAGGTCTCAACGGTGCCAGCGGAGACCCGTCACTTCTGTGGTGAAGTCGAATTTGGTGAGGAAGGCAAACCCGGCACACTCGTCATTACCCTTCGCTCATCACAACTCGGAAAGTGCGGTTGTCACCAAAGCAAGCGGATAGGCTCCATCCTCATATATAACACATTCTCTCCATTTTCCTTTCTTTAACAAGTATGCGAACAAAAATATTGAATAAGCAGTCTTTTATCTGTACTGGTTATACATAGCTGCGGGTGAAAAAAAGCCCCAATGTATGCTTGAATCAAACGATTAGTTAGGCACTTGGACAGGGATTACCCTACAAACCCTGGTGTTCTTCTAAAGGCACCCGTTTAACCTGCGCTATTTTTTTTTTTTTTTTTTTCGCGCTGATAACTATGGCGAAAGAACCGCTTTTCTTTTTATCGCCTTCTTTCCTAATCTTCGATTCCTTGGGAAAACACTCCCCAGAGATACAAAAATATGTTCCCATTGAGGCGGTCATATACACACCTAAGTATCAAATTATCATATACACACCTAATTATCAAGACTAATTATCAAAATCTGGGCAAACATTTTTATGCCAACTTTTTTCTTTTATACATAAACCGTTATTTGAGGCGACCACCAATGAACCTTGCCATCGTCCGCAGCCCTAGAAAAGAAACTACAATGTCGATATTTTTCTACAACGCCGGGCATTTCTCTTCAAAACAAGTTTTATTTAAAGTGAGCCAAACGTCGCAGTCATAGAGCTTGACCAGACCTGAGGCAAGTAAGTGGACAGAAGACCCACAATACTGGACAGAAAATGTCTAAGTAATTCGTGTTACATTAAAGCTGCTAAAGAAAATTACAGAAACGTACAAACCGGAGAAGCTAGATTTAACGGTTGTAGCAGTGAACATTTAAAGACACAATAAGTTGAAGTCACTACCTCTAAATAGCAGTAAATAAAACGTGGGTAATGAACAAACGTCACGGAAGTACAAGAGCTGTCTCCACAAAATCCTTGTAGAGAAAGATACCGAAACGCATCGCCCTAATTTGACGCCATACGACTCTGTGAGCTAATACGAGGAAAAAAAAAAAAAGAAGAGGTATGACGAGAGTTAATTTTCAAAATGTCACGGTAACAGGATGGTGTTGCATCGGCCATGTGTTTTACGCATACTTATGCTGAAGGGCGAATGTGGTGCAAAATTCTGAAGCTTATAATCAGCATTAAAGCTGAAAATTAACCGCCTACTTATGAATAAAGTGATTAGCAACTGCCGCATGACGTGATCCGGAAGCAGTTACTACGTACAAATGCCTCTTTAAGTGGCAATTGACATGCAACATAAAGGAAACTGGGAGCTACAAGGAAACATGAGAACGCTATTAACCTCCGGGAACAGCTACCTACATTCATGAAAGCGCGAAGCGCTCTGGAAGTGCTGCCTTCCGTGGTCGTGAGGGTGGCCTTGTCATGGCATGTCTGAGCCATGCGCCAGCCGTGGTGTCGCTCTAGGAATTCTCTCGCCGCTGACGAGATTCCCAGGACAGCATTCCTTAAGTTGGGCCCAGAACTCCCCCGAACTTTCACACATCCAGTACCTCCTCATAGCGGTTGAATGAGCCCAGCATGTGGTGGCAGTACTCTTGTACCTGGTTACTTTCGCTCTCGATGTTTTTGTGTGTGTTCGGACAAATAGTTATGTCCAGTGCGGATGTAACACACCGAGATACGTTTTTTTTTTCTTCTAGCAGTATGTTCGCACCGGAGAGAACGCATGGCTGTGTCACATGTGTCCAAGAGTGAGTTCAGCAGCTGTATACGCTAGGTAAGCTATCATTAGCGTACAGCATGGCAAGGGTCTTGCGTACCACACAGTGTCCCTCCTCAGTGTTTTAGGGTAGAGCCACAACCCGATGTGGCCACCGTCTGCGTCACCCCCACTACATACATATATTATGGAGAGGCTACCCAAAAACAAAAAAACATAATGTGCCTCTGCCCGTGCCACTGGGTATAACGGGCACTACATACATATATTATGCTGAGGCATGCAAAAGGAAAGAAAAATAAAGAGCCTCTGCCCGTGCCACAAAGTATAACGGACATTACATACACAGTGTAGTTGAGTCTAATTGAAGTAGACTCTCCGGCACTACATACAGCATGAACAGCAAAGCCGGCAATGGCAACCCTGTCGCACTCCTCGCTGTATTGTGACTGGCACCATTGAGTATGGCCGCCAAACCGCCAGTGTTGCAACGTTTGCGTACAGTGCTTTGATTAGGTCCACTTCATCTCGCGCCACGTCTATGAGAACGTTCCACAACGAATGAAAAATCACGGCTGATATCTCTAGGGTAATAAACAAACGTGTTCGGTTCGCAGCGCATGTCCCTACTCTATGCCACTTCATCTAAGGGATAAATTAGAGACAGCCCAAGATTGCGCGTGGGCACGCGCAACAACACATATTGCCGATATCAGTCATGAGGTTGCTGGTTTATCTTGGGTGGATGGATGCTGCGATTCAGTCGGTGTTGTTGCAATGCGCCGACATGTACAGACGTTCCAGAAAGCCCTTCCAGGTGGTTCTCATCTCTACGAGGTGCCCCGCGGATAATGTCTGCTAGCTTAGTGGCACCGCTAGCCTGACAGGCAACGAGGGCGAGAATCGTATTGTTATGGCAAACGATGACCTTTGGGTAACTCAGACAAGGAGGACCAGACGCCCTCGCCAACACAAGTTCCTTGGCCCTTGTGAGCGGTGTTCTATGAGTAGTTGATTTCGGGTTACCGATTGGACTGCACCCGAGGGTTTAGCCTGCTTCCGCTGCTTACCACGCCTGTCGCAGGTTGAGCTGTACTCTCTCTGCCTTGAAACTGCAGGTATCCCGCCTGTTGCCTTGACATCTTTACTTGAACCTTCGGGTTAATCCACCGCTCTAGGGCACATCGCGACCCTAACCCCAGAAGTGGCACTCTCATAGGTCTGGGGACCCCTGAGACTTCAAGGTTCCTCTGCCATTTTTGGCTCTTGTCACTCCCGATTTTAGTTTTTTTTTTTCCAAAGCAGGCCAACTTGGTTTAGGTTTCGGTGGTTGTCATTCCTCTCATTCGTCTTTTGGTTCCAGTTCCGTGTTTGTCTGTTTGGTTAGGATTTGGTGTTTCTGTACTTTAGGTCCATTTATATTTAGTTTAGTTTGGGAAGTGGACATAAACACCTCCTAAAAGGGAGACTAAAAATTAAGTTAACTTCATACTGTGTTCTAACCCCTCCATTATGCAGGATGTAGAGGTAATCAGGAAAGTGCGATGCAATGACCACAAGATGGTAAGGTCTCGAATTAGCCTAAATCTGAAGAGGGAACGAATCAGATTAGTAAGGAAGACGTGCATCGATGAATTAGCGGTGAAGGGAGAGCAGAAGGGCTCAAGATCTCGCTACAGAATATTCAGCTCTAACCGAGGATGAACACATTAGCCTAGAAGCAATGAACAATAATTTGAGAGATATCATTACTGAGTGAGCTGTACAAGTAGGCGGTATAGTTAGAGAGGATACCCGTAAGCTGTCTAAGGACCCAAAATATTTGATTAACAAACGGCAAAGTATAAAAGCTTCCGATCCAACAGACCAGATAGAATTGGCAGAGATATCAGAGATAATCAATAAGCGCAAAGTGGCCGATATAAGGAAGTATAACATGGAGAAAATTGAGCATGCTGTAAAGAACGGGGGAAGCCTTAAAGCGGTGGGAGAATAAATTGAGCACAGGCAAAAATCAGATGTATGCACTAAGGGCAAGGCGGGCATTGTCATCACGAATATGGAGAAGATAGTCAAAGTAGCCGAGTTCTAAACTGATCTCTACAGTAGCCAAAATAGTGAGGAAAATACTAAGATTGGCAGTAGGGAAAAGCAGTCAGACGTTCCGCCATTGACGAAGGGAGAGGTTAAGAAAGTGTTAGAAACTATGGAAAGGGGGAAAGCAGCTGGAGAGGATATGGTTACGAAGAAGATAGGCAGTGGCGCAAGAGGAGCCCTCGTGCTAGGCCAACCATTAAATCATCATTCACCCTATCGCCATGTTGTGCTGTCCTCTTCGCTTGTCACCACGTCCACTCCTCTTTCTCCACCTTCGCACTCGTTCTCGAATTTTCGCTCAAGCAGCGTTCGAGTGATCTGCGACAGCACCAGCGATGGACGCCGGCGGAACGCCAAAATGGCGTTCTGGCGAGTTCCGCCATAATGGCGTAATCGTCAGCGTAAACAAGGGCTGGAATGCAAAACCCGACACCTCGACAGC
Organism: Amblyomma maculatum; assembly: GCF_055883805.1. Classification (NCBI taxonomy): domain Eukaryota; kingdom Metazoa; phylum Arthropoda; class Arachnida; order Ixodida; family Ixodidae; genus Amblyomma; species Amblyomma maculatum. The sequence goes on along the minus strand of NC_139345.1, from coordinate 42,098,591 downwards.
CATGCAACACAAGTGGTTACTGTTACCATGGTAACGACGCTGTGCGGCTACAGGTTGCGTTGGACAGGCAACCATGGCGGATAGCTTCCGATACATCAGCAGAAAGCTACGTTTGTCATAGGTTTTGCCCGAGTCGGGCGCTGGACGAGCGAAATTGGAGAGGGGCTCTCTCACACCAGCTCAGACGTGCTGTTCTTATTTCTTATATTTAGAATTTTATGAATCGAATTACTCTCGTTTCCGTGCGCTGATTTTTGTAATTCTCTAATTTTTGTAATTGGGGGAGGGGGTCTCCAGCTCACAGGATTCTGACAGCGCGTGAAACCGCATCGCAGTCGTCGATACGTGATCCAGAGAAATATGGTAAAACCCTGAACTCGACCCTCTGACCTTTATTGAATTTCGCTCGGCATACATTGGTTGATCAAACGTAGATTATATTGTAGCCAGGTTTCTTTCTCGTATAAGTGCAGTCGTTGAGAAATCCCTTCTATTCCCTGCCTATAAAGACATCTTGAGCACTCTATCCAGTGCCGAATCTGATTCTTATGTCTTGATCCAGAAGGCGTTGCTCCCATCCCGATGATACGCCTCGGGTCATGCCAAACAGATGGACCGAGTCTGACTATGTAGCTCTTCCGTCCGCCGAGCTTGGACTCGGCCTAACTGCTTATATCAAGCGCGCTGCATTATATATTCTCGTCAAGGTCGATTTCTCCAATTTCCCAGGTTAGACGTCGTCATTCACAAGAAATTCTGACTTCATTCAGCGCCGTAATTTCTCTTGCTCCCCTCAGAGTTTTAGTACCCTCTCCAAATATCCCGCACTCTAATTCAACAGTTCTCCTTCAGGGCAGTGATTAGCAGGCTCTACTTAAATCGTGTCGACAAGGCTGCACGCAAGGATGGCAGTGTGCCTCGCTGGTGAGCGGCGGAAAGGCTGTCTGCTGCAGCGGCGCAGTAGGCGCGAGTGTTCACGTGTTCCTAGTGTCGCGAATGGCGCTCAAGAGGCCGGGTAGCTGATGGCAAGAACTTGCCGAACCACGTGGTCCCAGGAGAATAGGGCACAACCTGTGAACAGCACAAAAACAAAAGAATTCAGCGGCAGAAGCCGTGGTTCAGAAGGCGCAGAGCAGCGTACCTTAAAAAGAATTGTTCCATGTGCGGCTCCATGTCGACGGCTGTGCACGCAAGGATGGCAGTGGCTCGCTGGTGAGCCGCGGAAGGGCTGGCTGCTGCAGCGACACCGTAGGCGCGAGCGGCCACGTGTTCTAATTGCCGCAAATGGCGTTCAGGAGGCCGGGCAGCCGATGGCCTGGACAGACCAAGAGCAGGCAGGAATTTGCCGAACCACATGGCACCAGGAGAATAGGCCACACCTGCGAACAGCACAAAAACCAACAAAAATTACCACTGCAGAACCCACGGTTGAGAAGGCGCAGCGCAGCGCAGCGTACCTCAAAAGAGTTGTTCCACGAACAGCTCCGTGTCAACGGGGGTGCACGCAAGGATGGCAGAGTGCCTCGCTGGTGAGCGGCGAAAGGACTGACTGCTGCAGCGGCGCCGTAGGCGCAAGATACCACGTGTTCCTCGTCCTGCGAATAGCGCTCAGGAGACCGGCTAGCCGATGGCCTGGACCGACCAAGAGCTAGCAGGAATTTGCCAGACCAGGTGTTACCAGGACATTGGACCACAATTTGAGAAAAGTGCAAAAAAATAATAAATACCCGCGGCCGCGAGGCCACGATTGAAAATGCGCGGCGCACAACAAAGAGGGCAGAAATCAGTATTGGGCCACAATGTGAAACACAATGTCATGCTAACCAATCTGGAGAAAATTGTCTTTGAAAAAAGGATTTTCGATTATGTTAAGGATTTTCTAGTCGAAAGAACAGCAGGAATATACCTGAGTTTGGAAACAATAAGGCTGGGGGCAAAGGCACCCCCACAGTGCTCAGTGATCACCCGCCATTACTCCTGATCTCCCGCCATTACTGGAGACTACCCTACTGAAAAACATGTATGAGGCAATAACCTCACATTTTCTCACACATGGCAATCTCACGCAATTCGTATAAAAAATCACATACAAATCGCATATAATTGCACAAGATCTCATAGTTTCTTGCACATTATCATAAATTATGCGAAATATGTTATAATAATGATGTCCACCGTATGAAAGTCTAAGCGATTTGGTGAGACTGAGGTTATTGCCCGGTGGATCGTTTGGTTTTTCAGCAGGGTAAAGAGATAAAACACACACTATATGCCGACAATATTACAATATGGATATACACAGCCAACGATAAGCAAATAGAAAAAAATTTCCAACATGCGATTGACGCTGTTTAATATTACGCGGAATAGGCAAGGTTAAAATGCTTGCCAAGAACACCCAAACTTCTGTTGATCAGGAGGTGGTGAAACCCGACATCAACGCAAAACGTATTCTGGTAAAAGTAAATGAGACACCGGTAACCAGAGTGGACAAAATCAGGGTCCTAAGACTGACAGTCGAAGACAATAGAAGGAATGCAAAAACAATAAACTGACTTAAGTCGACAATTGGCATGACAACTAGGCTGACGGGTGTATAGCCCAGAAACGATGGCGAGTCAAAGATTTCTGCCGAATTGTTCAAGCTTTTGTCATAAGCAGAATTGTGTACGTCATCCCCTACCTCAAGCAAAGTCTGGCGGTAAAGAACCAATTAGAGTGACTATACGACAGGTCTACAAAGCAGCACTGGAGATACCCCACTGTACCCCTACAGAAACACTTCTTAAACCAGGGGTCTACAACTACACAACGGATTTGTGCGAGGCGCATAAAATCACGCCGTTAAGGAGGATCGCGCCATGGGGTGAAATATCCTGGTAGTCTAGAGCTACGAGATAGAATCTAGGAGAGAAATGCACGAGTAAAACTGCCGAGTGAAATGAGCAACGCACTAAGTACTAAACCACGACCAATAAGCATGCACTCTTCATGGAGGCAGCAGAGCAACATAAAAGGTTCTTGACGCCAAGTTAGAAAGTTCGGAATGCTCTACTTACGTAGGCGCGGAGAATACGGAGGAGGCTACTCTTTTGTTAAAGGGAACATGAACGACCCAGGTAAAACATTGGTAGATTCGATAGAAATAAAGAACCAAGGAGGCGGCTATCGGCATGAAAATGGTCAGCAGCAAAGCAGTCATAATTAGCGATCGCAAAGTCGCTATGAACGATTTCGTGAGGGGCATGGCATCCAAGGAGACAGAACTAATTCTAAGAAATCAGGCCAGGAACCAAAGAGAGGTGAAACTAGCATGAGATCTGGCACAAAGAGAGAACAGGGAAAACGATGTCGAAATCTGGGCTTGTTGGTTGATACTTCCAAGCTGTAGCGCACACAAGACGAGGGACAGAGAACGAGAGGACACACACACAGCGCTATGTGTGTCCTCTCGTTCTCAGTCCCTCGTCTTGTGTGCGCTATAGCTTGGAAGGGGAAACTAGTTGGCTCACAGTAAAGCTGGACCAGTGAGCCAGGATGATCCCCCTATTTTCACGAGAAAGCGAGAAAGGCAGTCATACCGATTCACGACTACTCTAATCGCTTTAAGCTGACATGGCGGATAATCCACGACCACACAACAAGCTCGACAAAAGGCACGAGGTAACGTGGCGTCGGCTCCAGGCAAGAGCTTTCTATAGCCCGTGCAAGCTGGCACACATGTACCCAGCGCAATACAATCCAACATGCAAAGAATGCGGCGAGATGGCCGGATATGATCAGATTGTAGGGAGCTGAAAAAAAGGCGCCGCTACTTGCGGGCACTTCTTTAGAGCGGTGGGAGGCTATGCTGGCCAGTTGAAACCCGTTGACTCAAGTCCGGAATAGCAATAAGCACCACTTGCATGGATGACCTATACGCATACAGTAGGTGTTATGACTTTGTTATTGTATATGCAAGCGACAGCCTGAGGAAAAACTAAGTTTCGAATATTTACTGTATACTTTCTGTTCAGTCCTGACAGCTCAGATCGATGTAAATAATAAGACCCGTTAGATACACTGGTATGAGTGTTTCTTGGTATATTGGAGTTGGAAGTTTAAGTTGCAGAGAGCCTAAGGCCAAAGAGGGCCACAACAAAGTTTGACTCTATGTGGTCTGTCAAACGAGATGGTGGGGTGAATCGCTTTGAGTAAAAAATGGCAATAGACAGTGTAAATCACTGGAATTGAAGTATGCAACAACATTATAGAAGCTAATAGCAGGACTTTGGCACGAGCAAGAGGGTGAGAAGTTTCATTCTACCGTGCTCGGTTACGACGCGATCTTGTTCGGTGACAGGTCACCCTTTGAAACTAGTAGCCCTGACTGAAAATAAAACTTTATATACTCATTAAAATTTCGATATGTAAATAACGCATGACGTCGTCAACTGATGCAATGGGGCCGTCCCCTATTAAATTTCAAGGATGAAATATGATATTCATAAAACTTCTTACAATTAGTGCGACGATGTATTTCGTAAAATGGACACGGAAGAAGAATATGCCCCACTGAAAGTTGGTCAATACATTTATCGCATTGCGGTGGCTGTGTTCCTAAAAGCAAGTAGTGTGTTAGATGATCCCAATTTGTAATCTTCAATGTATCATTTCATAAAATCAATTTTTAGGATGGCAATCCTTGCTTTCTTTTATAGTTGGCTTCACTAAAGGAAATTTAATATTTTGTTCGCGGTTCCATTTGAGCTGCCTTTAGGACATGAGCGCAGGTTTTTTTTATAACTAGGTGTCGGACTTTTCGGTTGGAACCGAAAAACACCGATATAGGTACGCCGAGAGCATTTTAAAAAGTTCGGTTTAAACCGAAAAAGGCCAGTACCTTTTTAAGCACACCGCGAACTCTCAATGAGGAGTGGAAATTACAACAGCGTTCAATCCATGGACATGAAGTGAGATAATGCGATCGTTGGTTTCGCATTATCTCACTTCATGTCCATGGATTGAACGCTGTTGTAATTTGGTTGGTTTAAGCACATTGATTGAGGGTTTTGAGGCATTATTCATGGCTTCACGAATGGAGAAAGAATGGCAGCCGCGCTTCCCGACCATTGTAAACATGAAGTTAACAAGCTTTGATGTGCCGGCTAGTTGGTTGCTCATTGTCAAGTGGAACGCTACCTAAAAATTGGAATATCCATGCGTCCAAATGGCGGTCTATTTGGAATACGCGATACAAACTAATTGTACCTTCTTGCAATCCCTCCCGGTTCAGTTGGAAACCAGTTTTGGAATCCATATCATTTCATTTATTTTCCCTTAAAGGCTCGAGGGCATTGCAATAAGGAGGGCATAGCAAACTCAAGGTGTGGAGCCAACAAGAACAAGAATACTAAAAAGCGTAGAAAGAATACTTGGGCAAACGAGAACAAAAAAAAAAAATATTTATAGCAGGTGAATGACCGAAAATATAATACAGAACTACGTGAAATACCAGAAGTAGAAAGAACACACGTGTAATATATGAGAAAACACAGTGTAAAAGGGTGTGACATAGAAATGTATACCAAGAACCATTGCCTGTTTATTGCACGAAATACAACGGAAAAGATTGCCCTTGTTGTGACTGTGTCGTGCGCTGGTGATAATACAAACGATGCAGAGGACAAAGGCGCGATATGATGCGGAGTGACATGAACGATGGAATGGCGACGGACTGTTTCAGTGCTGTATTACTGGTTTTTCTTGAATAGCAAGATGTTACAACGCCATCCCAGTCCTTATGATCTGCTGCGACGTACATAGCCAACATGGCGGTAAGCGTTCGATTAGTGCGCCGTTCGTTTGGGGATGATATGGTGTGGAGTGGCGAAAACTGGCAGGCGCTGAGGCGAAGAAGTTCTTCGACAATGTACGCTGTGAATTGGAGTCCACGGTCACTAAGATTATTGCAAGAGGACCGTGCCGAAGAATGACGAATCGAAGTAAGAAATGAGATACTTCAGACGCAGTAGCGGAGGGTATCGCGGCTGTCTCACAATAGCGGGTTAAATAATCTACGCACACACGAATCCATCGGTTTCCTATAGAGGACCGTCGGAAAGGTCCAAGAAGGTCAATGCCAACTTGCTCAAATGGGGCTGTTGGATGTGTGACTGGTCACAGTTTGCCCGGTGAACTTGACGTTGGCAGCTTAAAACGCTGGCATTGCACACAGCTGGCCACATATCGCTCGATTGTTGAACGCATCTTCGGCCAGTAAAACCGCTGCTGTGTGCGGTGGAGTGTTCGGGCCATTCCGAAGTGACCAGACGTGGCGTCATCATGCATCATTTCTGAAACTGTGATGCATAGGCTTTCCGGAACGACAAGAAGCATGCGTGCTCCCCTAGAGGCGAAGTTCTCACTCCTTCGCGAATGCTAAATGTGTTCTTCATAGGATCGACGGCAGAATCAGAGACGTTATTGTTCGGTTTTTGTGTTGCTCGGTTCTGAAAACTCGGAGATCGGGGAAGGTTTGCGAAAGTGGAGCCAAATATTCATCGAAGTTTTCTGCTTCGTCTTCAGTCGTTTGAAGCGGAAAACGCGAAAGTCAATCAGCATCTGAGTATTTATGGCCGCTTTTATGCAGCACAGTAAAATTAAACTCTTGTAGGCGTAAAGTCCATCGAGCGAGCCGCTCACATTGGTCACGAAGACTAACGAGCCAGCAAAGTGAATGGTGGTCGGTCACGACAGTGAACGTATTCCCGTACAGATAGGAGCGGAAAACAACGGCGAGACATTCTTGCTCAGTAACCGTGCAATTTCTTTCGCTCTTACTCAACGAGCGGCTGGCATATGCTATGACGTGCTGATCACGGCCATGGCGTTGTATAAGTACAGCGCCGATACCGATACCACTTCTGTCAGTGTGTACTTCAATTGGAGCTGATGGACAGAAGTGGCGTAGGATGGGGTCCAAGGCCAAAAGAAATTTGAGATGACGGAAAGCTGCGTCCCATTCGCTGGTCCAATCGAATGGTGCATCTTTATGCAGCAGACACGTCAGTGGATAAGCGATATTTGCAAACCTTGGTATAAAGCGTCGAAAGTACGAGCATAGACCTAAAAAGCTCTGAAGCTCTTTTACTGATTGGGGCACCTTGAAACTTTTGACAGCTTCAATTTTCTTTCGATCTGGTCGAACACCTTGTTTGTCAACTAGGTGACCAAGAACAATTGTTTCACGATCCCCAAAATGACACTTCTTTGAATTCAGTATAAGTCCAGCTCGTTCCATGCAATTAAGTACGATATCCAGATGGCTGTTGTGCTCACTAAATGTTTTGCCAAAAATTACAACGTCGTCCAAATAACAAACAAACTTGCCACTTTAGTCCACGGAGAATTGTATCCATGAACCGCTCGAATGTGGCAGGCGCATTACATAATCCAAAAGGCATAACATTAAATTCATAGAGACCGTCTGGTGCTACGAATGCCGTTTTTTCTTTATCTGCAGTGTGCATGGGAATTTGCCAGTAGTCTGATCTCAAGTCAATAGAAGAAAAGTATGAAGCTGAGTGCAGACAGTCGATTGCGTCATTAATACGTGGAAGTGGGTAGACATCTTTCTTTGTTACGGTAATCAACACAAAACCTCCATGTGCCATCTTTCTTCCTAACAAGGATGACTGGAGCTGCCCAAGGACTAGAAGATTCTCGAATAATTCCGCGTTTTAGCATCTCTTGAACTTGATCATCGATTACCTTACGTTCAGCTACTGAGCCTCGATAGGGCTTCTGGCGTGTCGGAGGTGCGGACCCGGTGTTGATCGTGTGATGAATACGACTGGTAGGCAGCGGTGTTGAGTCCTCCTTGGCAAAGTCGAACACTGTCACGTGCTTCAGAAGCAGTTCATTTAGAATGCGACGATCGGATGTTAAAAGGGACTTAATCATTGCCTGAACTTCGCTCTCCAACTGGTTGCATGTGCTTCTCTGTGACAGAGCTGTTTAACGCCGTGACGCAACCTGAGACACCTTCCTCGAAACGGGCGAGTTTTAGGCCTCGAGGCAACAGAGCTGGCTCTTCAGAGTGGTTGACTTTCCACAGCTCAGTGCGGCCTCTAGTCACGGGAACGACGCAACGAGGCACGAGGATATTCTTAGAGCAGGTGAGTGTTCGTTCTACTACAGCTTCAAACGATTCACGTTGATTGCGGATAGAGAAAACCCGCACGAATGATGCTGATAAAGCTGGTACAATAGTGTGTTCTTCCACCGCAAATGCTCCAAACTCAGGTATCGAATCATCCCCTAGAGCCGAAGAATTCAAATTAATCTCTCCCGTAAGACAGTCTAAATTTGCGCCACATTCTTTCAGAAAATGAATCCCCAGAATTACATCATGCGTTGACCGATGCAGCACTGCGAATTCTGTTCTAAACTTTAGACCACCAATAGCAATATATGAAGCACACACACCTACTGGAACTAAAGGTTCACCACCGACACCATGGAATAACACTGCACGGTCACCACTAAACGTTACTTTCCTACCTAAAGGGTTCGTAAAACTCACTCATAACAGATACTGTAGCTCCAGTGTCATCAAGAGCCATTGTTCTCACACCATCAATAAACACTTCCTATTTGTTCTTTAGCATAAACACGGGTAGAGGTATGGATTTCAGTGACTCGCCCTCACCTCCATCGGCCGCGCCTCCTAGTTTCCAGGAGGCGGGGGGGGGGGGGGGGGGGGGGGGGGGACGACGTCGCGAGGATGGAGACCACCGCTGGCGCTGGGGTGGTGGCGTCACACTGCGATCAGATGCAGGTAATCAACTCCGCAAATGAGTCGAATGGTATGTGTCCCAAACGGACATAGTCGGAGATCGCTGCTGTTCGGTGTGCAGTTGTCTGAATGTTCGCCGGGGGTCGGTAGTCTTGAGCAAGGAAGCGGTGGTGGCAATATCTAGCGATGTGTCCTGCAATGCCACACCTGTAACACACAGGTTGAGAGCGCCAGCGATCAGCATAAGAGTCCTGACTAACAAAGTCGCGACATTGGTTGTAGCCAGGCTCTCGCTGCTGACGAACCACGTCTCTAGGGTAGGCGGACCTCCTTCCTGTCGGCTGATGGACATAACTTTGGGCAGAGTTGTTACGATCGTCCATATCCGAAGCGCCTCTAGGTTGTACCCACGGAGTGGAAAGGGCGACGACATCTGCCTGCGGTGCACTACTGTGCCGCTGATATTCTTACGGCAGATGGCGTCCCTGGACCTGGACAGTTCCTCACGCACAATTTCCCGTATCATATCAGCCATTGGAAGCGGAAAACATGCTTCAACACTGGCTACAGAGGTTACATTGGCCAGTCTTCCAAATTTAGGGGTAATTCGACGCAGCTTGAGAGCTTCAAATGTTCTGCAGTGTTTTATAATATCGGCAGTGGTGCTTAGGCTCTCTTTGCTAATCAGGAAATTGTAAACAACTTTCGCTATTCCTTTTAAGATGTGGCCGACTTTATCTTCTTCGTGCATGCTGGAATTCCCAAGCTAGCATAGCTTTAAAATAGCCTCGATGTATGCAGTGCAAGTTTCTCCGGATACTTGCGCCCGGTGAAGCAATGTCTGTTCGGCACGGTTCTTCTTGGCAGGTTCGTCCCCAAAATTTTTCTTTATCTCACTTGTAAAGATAGCACATGTGGTTAGTGAATCCTCGTGATAGTCGAACCAGTCGAAGACAGTTGCAGCAAGGAAGAACACCGCATTAGCCAGTTTAGTAGCCGCGTTCCAGTGATTGTATTTGCTCACCCTTTCGTAGTGTTTGAGCCACTCGTCAACGTCTTCCTCAGGTTTTTCAAAAAAAGTCCGGGACTCTCGGTAGTGTGGCCACTTGTTCGCCGTCGATGGTCCCTGTTGCTCGCTATTGCTGTCTTCACTCATGTTCAATGGCACCGGTAGCCAGCGAGTCTACGGCTCATTCGATGGATAGAAGGCTCCGTGGGCAATACCCCAAGCACCACTCACCACAACTGTTACGTGCTTAGTACGCACAGGGTTTTTTTTTTTTTTTTTTACAGGGATTGATGGAAGTAGGACCGCGACTACAAACGTCCTTCTGACCCGCGTTTTTCTTCTACCGATCGTCCCACCATTCCTCTTCTTCCGCCGATGTGCTATGTTGCGTGACAATATAATCAACGGTGCTTGGTAGCGCAAAGACAAACAGCTGCGGAGTAACTTTGAGCAGACGGAGTGTGCTCGCCATTAATTGGTACGGACCAAGCTGGTCGCAGTATGAACTTGCGTCTGACTATCGAGAACTAAGTTCGCCTGTCTCACGGTCGAATCCCGCCGGTTGTACCGGCTCACCTATCCGTAGTTTGGTTCGCCACTCGTCGGCTTCTTCCTCATGCTTCCCACCAAAAGTCCGCGGCTCCAGGTAATGCTTCCAGTTGCTCACTCCTTGAATTGCTCGTCCAGCGTCACTGTCTTGAGTTATAATGTAATAGATGACAGGCATACAGGTCAGTGAGTAGTTGACTTAAAGACCAGGGGAATCCGTGTTGGGCTATCCAGCAAGCACCACCACAACTATTGCATACTCAGTGCCTAACGGAGGTTTCTACATTCAGTGTGACGAATGCGAGCTCCCAAGGCTCACCAGCTTCTGCTTCCTCTCATATTTTTCCTTCGGCCCTTAAAAGATTACCGCAAGCACGAGAAATCTGAAACGCAAGAATGCCCATTTCGCTTAGAGGCTGCCCGCAGGTACCTCAGCGGTAACAACAGGGAGGACGAAATGAATATGTGCCGTGTAAGCGTAAGGTGCTTGCGTGTTTGGTGTGTTCTGTTGGATTTTTTGGCGCATAATAAATTTATTCTATAATGCGCCAAGCACAAGGTGTATGGTGTTTGCTTGGCAGAAGATAAAAATGATAGGATATCATAGCTCGTTTAAAAACATTGTTTCTTCTAACATACATAGATTTTCTGCTGAGTAATGTGGGATCAAATGTTATACGTTCGATGTAAAACTGTGGGAAGTATTTTTAACTTTTAACGTTCTCTACAGGGTAATAAAATACGAATCTGCTGTCTTGACAGTAAAATTGTGTGCCAAATGTGTGTGTCCGATGCGAATGCCGCATAACACTACTTCTTTGAAGCGTTTTTGATAACTGCGAGATTTCTATTTCTCAGAGAACGGTTTCATTTAGTTTGGTTTGTTATTTCATTGTTCCAAAAAGTGTCATTTCGCTCTCAGTTTTCTTTGTACAAATTTCATTACATCTTTATGAGGTATGTTTTCCGATTTTAGCATCGCAGGCAGCTTCTCTGTGTTGCGTTGGGTTTAATGGCGCATATGCAACTGAGGCTATCATGCGCCAAGCTCGAGATTAATTACCAAATTTGGTGCATTTATGGACTATTTCTTCTGGGCTATACTGTGTGTATAACAATAGCTTGTTTTAAAAAACTAACAATGCAGAATAAGTCGTCAACAGCCTTTTCACCTAAAACCAATGCTGGGTGAGAAGGAATGTGCTCGTTGTAGAACTATGTGAAATGTTTTCTCCTTAGTGTTTCAAAATCTTTTACATGAGTATAAGATATTGTTTACAGTGAGGTAATCCCTTTATACATCACATAGGGGTCTGTCTTTTGTGAGTAGGAAATTATGTGTGAGATGTTTGTGTCCTATATGAAGGCGACATACAATGACTTCCTTAAAACGTACCTGGTGAGTACTTGATTTTCATTCTCCCAACACAGGCTTTATGAAATGAAGTTTATTTATTGCTTTATTCCAAGTGTACTGTCATTTATCTTTCTGTTCACAACGTGCTAACTTCATGCAATCTTTAAATGGTAAATTACTTTTCCTCTCTCGAGCTTGAGCCACACATGCATCTGCTCTCTCATTCTCTTTGATTCCTACATGACTTGGGACCCAACAGAATTTTATGTTCAGGCCCTGTGCAGTGGCAGTTACTGTCTTGTGTATGATATTGCCTATTAATGGTGTAGCTGCATTTCTAGGGTGAAGGGCGGTGGATACACTCAGAGAAACGGTGTAAACGATACTGTTCTTCGCATTCTCGTTTATTGCTGTTTCAACTGCTAAGAAGACAGCGTAACACTGCACAGTGAAAACGGAAGCACACTAAGGCAACCTTACAACTTTTTATCTTTTATCTTCTACTATTGCACTGCCTAGATAAATGCTGTTTTAGAACCATCTAGTGGTCATGTGGTGTTTGGTTTTTGTTGAATTTTGTAAGTGTGATGTCGAGAACATTTGGCAAATTGTGCCAAGGTGACAGAGAGTAGGGACAATGCACAACATCAGATAGTTTATCAAATATGTTCAAATCTCGGCACATCTCGTCGAAACGAAGCAGGAGCGGCCTGACGGCTCGGGGCTTGTTATTGAACAGTGTCCTGGATGGGCACTTTGTAACTATCGTGTAGCAAAAGTGCTTTGGTGCTAAGAATTCACGAAGCTTAATTTCTGTTTTTACGCTTAATGCTGATGTTCTTATCACGGTGACTGGCTAGTTGTAGGTATTAGAAGTCTAACAACCCGTTCTCAAGCTCGAACTTCAGTCAGTACCATGGAACCGAAAGTGCCGCTAGAAAACGGCGTATTGGCGTTTTTTTTTTTTTTTTATAGAAGCTGTCCCCAAGAGGGCAAGAAGCACTATGCCTAGGATAATTAAAGACTTAAAATGAGGAAGGGAGGTTAGGTGACGCCCAACGCAGCGGCAAACCAAAGGCAACTACACAAGACGTGGGCCAACTAATTGTGGCTGCCGTAGTTGCTGACCCGTTCCTCAGTGCGAAAGAACTAAAGGAAGCCCTTAATCTCAATGTTTCCTGCAAGACAATATAGCGCAGACTACGGGAAGCAGGTCTGTGAAGCTGTGTTAAGCAGCGAAGAGAAAGGTTGGCTTTTGCACAAGCCGTTGAGCAGTGGTCAGTGGAAGACTATGAATTAGTTACCTTCTGAGACGAATCAACGTTCAGCACTTGCTGGGACCACCAAAGGTGTGTTTGGCGACCAGGCAACAGCAGATGAGTGCGCTTCAGTGTACTAAACGAATGGTTATTAAAAAGCAAGTATTTTTATGAACAGGACATCGTTTTCATATAAAAGCTCGTGTAATATCGTACTTTGTTATATGGTGAAATTTTATGTTGCCATACTCCCCTGAATTCTTTTTTTTTTTTTATTTCTTGTTTTGACACCCTGAAAACATTGCGCGTGATTCCTCTATTTCATATTGTTTCTTGCAGAATCAAGGCAATCAATTTTCCACTGCGTACCTTCGTTTGCGCTGGCTTTCTTCCTTGCTACATGTCAAAATTAAAGGCTCATTTTAAGATACCTCTGATTCGATTAAAGCCTCTTTTCCATCGAAGTGTACTAGCGCTCGCCACCGTATGATATCGACGAGAGCTGGTTTTCTTTGACATTATTGAAATTTTACTCTGCAAGAAAATGCTTTGGTAGTATGGTTATGGTAGTGCGGATTTTGACGTTATGATAATCGCCATGTTAGGTTTGGCAGCCTACACCTTTATAAATAGGGCTGTTATATTATATTACTAGAATAAGAAGTAATACCTTTCCCAGTGTGTTCGTGATGCCTTTTTATCAAGCAGAAGTAATGTTTCTTAATTCAACTTAACATGTAATTTACTTTTCTTCTGTGCTATAATATTAGTATACTTCTTTAGTACTCTTTAAAATAGGTTCTCTTCTGTAAGCATCAGTAATACATCTGCATGTGTCCTGCCTACGCCTTTGCTCCGTCTTGTCCTGTCGCACGTTTCTTTTTATTGATTGCTTATGCTGTTTTCATTCTTTACGCACAAATTCGGACGTATCTTTCTTACTGGCATTACACATCATTTTTCTAATTTCTGCACTTTTAGGTACATCCCGAAATACATCCAAATCATTTTTGCAGCGGGCAGTGCACAATAAACGTGTGGGCGGCAATCAGCAAGGAAGGGCTCGGCCCGATAGTCCGCATCGAAGTGCCATTTACATGTGAAGAGTACTACAACATTATCACTCATCACATGTTGCCATACGTTCTCGATGGCCCTTTCCTTGATGGTGACTTTTACTTTCAGCGTGACAGAAGTCCTGTCCACACAGCCCGCAACGTCACAGCACTTCTCGACCACCACGTAGTGTGCCAGCTGAACTGGCCCCCTAAATAAGCCGACCTAAACTCTGTAGAAAATGTATTGGGCCTAATAAAACAACAGCTCGGCGCACGCGGGGTGTTGCCACTATGGCCGACTCCTTATGGAATGCAGTGCAAGAGGAATGGAAGGTGTTACGTGTACGACCAGATGTTATTACCAGTCTCTACAACTCGATGCCACGGCGGATAGCACAAGTGATTGCTCTTCAGGGAAACTTCACAAGTCACTAGCTTTGTTTCTGCCTTGCGTACTTTTTTCCAGTCTTGCCTATATCTGAAGACAACTTAAGGAGCGTATTCTGCTGAAACCTCGGTGTCGTCCGTCATCCAGCTTCAGTAAGGAAAATGGCTGGCATTTCAAACGAGGCCGAGAGAAAAAATAGCTGCTATCGGCGACCGAGCCAGCTTCTCTGCGTTCTAAGCAGGCACGCAGCGCATAAGCTGCGAAAGACATTTTGTTGAAAGAACGTTCTATCCGGTTAATGGCTGTATAACGTGTGCTGTAGGTGTGTACTAAAGTTATAGCAGTTAACTGGAAATAAAATGTGTGAAAGTAAAAGGTGGTGTACAGAAAAGAAGTTCCATGGATGTGGGTGATTATGTACTAGCATAGTATGCCAATCTGAAGCCTAGATAGTGCTTGGTAATTGGTACCCTTTGATAAAAAGGAGAAAGAAAAACGTAAATATAAATGGAGCTAAGGGCGCTACTAGTTAGCGTTCTAAATTTTTCCCACTCCACATCATTGTATATTTTTATTTTCCGCCCTATATATAAGTTCGTCTAATGGCTCAAGTTTTAAGCGCTCTATCTGACCATTAAAATGCAGACAAGCACCATTGCACCACTGGCGTTCTCGAAATGCGCTATCAGCGTGTTTGAGATAGGTTCTTTCTTGCTTTATTATCGATGGAAACGTGGGGAAGACAGGCGACAACCGTTATCGGAATCGCGTGAAGCGTGAGGCCGCGTGCGCAAGCGAAAGACACGTGCCTGTCAGCGCCGGTGAGTCAGCAGGTGTCCCCGCAGCAATGGCACCAGGCGACGCGTCACCGCGACCGATGAGGAGCGGCTAGCAGCGAGGAAAACAGCATGCTCGAACATAAGGAAGGTCGCGCATGCGCGCAAGCGGGTCTCGTCACCAGGCGAGTCACCGCGAGAGCGCGCGGAATGCGCTCTCGGCTTCTCCGGCCAGCATGCAGGATGGTCCAGTGACTTTTGTACCTAATAGTACATGCTATATATAGGTCGTCGACGTAGGCTGAATACATAGCCTTCGGGATTATATTTGCTATAGAGTTCATTTTTACCAGGAAAGTAGTGCTTAATATGCACCTTTGAGGCACACCATTTTCCTGAGTGAAGTTTTTGGACTGGGTGGAAGCAAGGCGTGCTTGAAATTACCGGTCAGATAGAAAGTAAGTAACACATTTTAACATCCTGCCGCGAATTCTGAGCTCCCCAAAGTCGCGCAAAGATCCCAAGCCTCCATGTGGTGTCCTAGGCATTTTCGAGATCAAAAATGACTGCAAGACAGTGTTGCCTATGTATAAAGGCTTCTCAAACTATTTTCGAGGCGGACAGGGTGATCGATTGATCAATAGTGAAAATTTTTTTCCTGAAACCACTGGTAAATATGAAATAACTTTCGGCCCGGGATTAAAGGACAAACATCAGTCGTGTATTCAGAACACTTTCAAATGACTTTGCGAGACAGCTTGTCAAGACTATTGGTCTATAACTGGTTGGGGAATTTGATGATTTTTAGGCTTCAAGAGTGGCCCTAGAGTGGCTTTCTTCCACGCTTTTGGGATTATTCCCAATATCCATACTTGATGAGTTTCATTGATGCTTCTGCTCACGATTCAGGTAAATGGGCCAACATTTCATAGTTTATTTCTTTAGGTCTGGAGCAATGTGTTTGCTAATCAACAATACTTTCTTAATTTCTTCAAATGCAATCAAACAGTTAAAAAGTTCATTCTCGCTACACATCATTTGAAGTTTGTTTTTCAGCTGTTGATTTGTATGCTGAAAAGGAATGTGTATGGTGTGCAGAACGTTAAACTGCGGCAAAATGCTCTTCAAATATGTCTGCTTGTTGTTCTATTGTTATTACAGCTGCAGAACATTCCTCAGCTGTCTCGTTATCACTGATTACAACCTCTCTAGGTGCCCAGCAGAATTTAACTTCATGTCCTCGTGTATCGGCTACTGTGACACAATGTATATTTCCTACAAAGGGCTATGTTGCATCTTTGGAGTTATTGCTATGATTACACTGAGAGAGCATACTCTTCTCGGAGCTGCTCTTCACTATCTTCTCTACAGCTAAGGAGATGGCATGGCATTGAGGAGTAAAAATTGATGCAGTCTGAGACAATCCAGCTGTTTTGGATTTGTCTTTCACTACACCGCTACCTGCATATGAAGGTAAGAACCACCTGTTAAAATGCACTGATTTTTATATTTATCTCCTAAGGCCAGGAACTCTTGCAGTATTTGTACCTGTGTGGTATTTGCCTTTTCTGAAACTATCATTCTAAGGTCACATACAGAGAGTAAACTGTACCAAGATAGCAATGGGCCGGGACTCAGTGCAATATCAGAAAGTGCATTCAGCAAGTCCAAATAGTAAATTTACACCTCCCTTCAAAAGCGAGGAATGGTACGACTGTTTAGGATTTACTGTTGAGAATTGTTCTGGATGACCGCGGCGTAATTGTTGGATAACAGCTATAACATGTGTTTTGGCAGTGAACGGAATTATAGCACGTATGAGCATGTAAAGGCCCTCCTCTAAAGTAAAGGCTCGTTTGGTTCAACATACAGACGGTTCATGGGAGAAGTTCCATAGACAACAAAAGACGCATGCTTAGGTTATGCACTGTACCTAGTCGTTTCAACTGGTCTTACAGACCCGTACACTACACAACCATCGTCCAAGATCGTATAACAGAGCGGTAAATGCGTAGCAGACATGTTTTTTCAAACTTTAATTTTTCTTCAAAGCCCTTTGTATATTCAAGAATTTCGAAGCCTTTTCGAGGTTGCTTATTTGGGGCAAGAATGTGTGTTTTTTTTCTCAAATGTTATACGAAACAATTCGTGTTCGTATTTTACGGGCAGTGCGACTTAATTCAGATATAAAATGGAAGCGGTGCACAACCCTGTCTAAGTGAGGACAAAACAACGAGCTTTTTTTCTTTGAAAAACATCAATCTTTTCCTGCCCGCATCAGTAGTTTATCAGACAGTCTAACACATTCATACCCTGGATGATGTGTAGGCTGTCTATAGATCATCGACATAGACTGAATACTTCACAGATTTTAGTACTATGTGGCACGTAAAGAAAAAAGCAGCAGTACGCGGAATATTTAACAAAAATAACGACAACAAAAATTGCAGTGGGCCATATTTCGAAAAGAGCATATTCATCGTCGAAAGAGGCTACAAAATTAGCGCGCAAAGATTGAGCTAATTCGTCGCGCGCGGTAAACTAAAGGTGACCATTCTGGACACGCCTTCATTGGCAGCAGCCAAGGGTTGCCACAAACCATTGCCCTCACCTAGAATGGAGGACAAGCGCATCTCGACTCTGAAAAAGACGCCGCATATCAGCTCTCGTTGATTCGAAGTGAATTGGCGGTATGAAAGTAGCGATGGACATAACCGCGCCGCCTCGGGAAGGAGACGAAAACAGCTTCTCTAGTTCTGCTGCCGCAGATAGGACCTTCTGTGCCTGAGCCATATTGGCTTTTCTTTCTCTACTGCCTTCCTTTCTCTCTCTCCTGACCACTCTCTACTAGCTCCACTCGTTTATCTCATTTCTCGTCTTCGTTATCTTATATCATCAATGCGCTGTTGTGCTTACAGTCCCTGTCTAGCGCTATATTTTAACCTGCTAGCTCTCCCTTGCAGTCTAACTCACGACGGAAAAAAGAGCAGCGAAAATCTACACACTGGTGAAAGCATGGAAACAAGAAGAGGTGGGAAAGAAGCGGAGTTTTCAAATAGCGACAATAGTGTATTTAAGAGGAAAGCAGCTTTGCATGCCACAAAAGAGCTGAAGTTACGTTCGCCTTTCTTGGCCAAGAAGCCCTTTTGCTGGCGTACAGAGCTGACTATTAAAAACAATACGGATGATCTCAGATGACTGCATTGATGAGGACTCAACGTAGAACTAGACAGACACAGGGAATATATCATCTCAAATAATTACCCGCAAAGCAATTATTTGGATGACGACGCTGGTTTAAGTAAAGGTGAACTCGTGGATATGTAGATCAAACTTTCAGAAAAGAAGGAAGAAAAAGAAATTATCAGAGCAGAAGGTAAGCCTACAGTCTGCATAGATGCATGTTAACGAGTGGTCTGATGGGAGGAAAGCATTTGCTTAAACTAAAGCAATGCTTAGTGCCAGAATTACGGGGTCATGGCTGGAAGCCAGGTACGCGCGAGGTATGGTACCACGTACAACATATGAGTTTAAGAATAATTAAACTGGTACTGTAAGCAAGCACACGAGAGACTAAGTCGGCAAGTGCCGATGATGTCGTGGAAAGCTAAACATTTAAAAAAATGCATGCGAGGAAGAATTAAGATTCTTTCTCGCAATAACTGTTCGGGCATTTATTTTGTTGTAACGAAGATCATCCAAGATTGCAGAGCGAACTGTGTTTTCAGGTGTGGATGAAAAGTACCTTAAAGCTTCGAAATCAGTTGCAAGCTCTCTAAAAAAAAATATCGTTGCATGGTAGAACAAACCTGCCTTCGAGCAAGGTTCTCTGGTTAGGACCAACATAAGAAATGGCTGCATACGAACTTGAGAAACTATTGTAAATACAAATTCATTCCGCGAGAAACGAATGTTGCGTGGAAAGCAGTTAAAAAACTTCAAATGAGGAGCCCTGACCTCCTTGCGCACAGAGCGCAGCATCGTGTCCCGAAGGTGGTACACTTATGTTGACTAACCTGCATCATGTCTGAGAGCAAACAAAAAAAGGTGAAACCCAACTGAGGATAAAGGAGGCAAAATTTACTGCCTCACAGTAATGGTACGCAACTTCGTTGACGAGACTTAAGTATATGTCATGTATGGGTATGTCTTTGTAAGGATATTCCATGTATGGGTACATCATGTATGAAAATGTCATGTATGGGTATGTCCATGAAAATCTCGTTTAAAACCGCCGGAAACGAATATTTGAACATGCGTTTTGCGCAGCTTGTTCGGCATTTTGGCGATTAATAGCATCGGTGACTGGTAGCAACACAAGTAATTGAGACAAGGACAATCGTGGGATATAAAAGGTTAAATTTATCTTTGGATGAAGGCTGAGCTGTCCAAGGGTTCTGTTGGCCACGCTGCATACTGGCTGCACTGTCGGAAGCAAACGCGGCGTTTGTCGCTCGCACTTCGACTAAGCTACATCATCCACCTCTTTGCAGCTATACTCGGTGGCGAGGAAGCCGCCTGAGTTACAGCAGCCTTGTCAGTCTTCTCGTTTCGATAAGTCACACTCCCGCTTATCGGAAACGCAGAAAACTTGACGCTGCGACGCAGCGCAGTCGAAGCTTCCAACAGTACAGTGTACACGAAAGCCAAAGTGAAACATCTGTAAGGAGAAA
Source organism: Amblyomma maculatum (assembly GCF_055883805.1). Taxonomy (NCBI): domain Eukaryota; kingdom Metazoa; phylum Arthropoda; class Arachnida; order Ixodida; family Ixodidae; genus Amblyomma; species Amblyomma maculatum. The sequence continues at coordinate 42,078,743 of NC_139345.1, read as the reverse complement.
AAAAAAGGATGACGTATACAACCTGCTACAGACGCGCAAGCGTATCGCAGTCGTGTATACTCACCGTGGCAGGGAACACGAGCGCTGCGTGGTTCGCCTCAGAAGGAGACGGAACAGGCCTGAAGCAGCGAAGCTGAAAAGTAGAAAAGGTTGACTACCCACCATGGCTGCAGCGGAAACGCGATGTGCCACAGACCGCAGGCAGTGTCCGTTCTTCCGAGTTGCTGGCTGGCAGGGTTGGCGAGATTTTCCGAGCACCGTGTGCTACCACAAACCATATGTCGGTCAAAGCGCAGCCGTAAGTACGGTGACACGACATAGTGGCTTGGCAGCAACGGCATTCGGAACGGATTTTCGCTCCGGGACGCAAACGGCAGCGAGCTCGCATATCTAAACCCCCTTGAGGCAGCGAGCAAAACTGGGTAGGCCCTGCGGTGCTTTTTGCCAATCATACATGACGCTACACCTCGGATGCCGCGCCGAGCATCGCTGCCCAAAGCCAGGGATATTTCTAAACAAGGAAAAGTGGCCGCCCCGAGGCAGAGAAATGGAAGAGATGGGTGCGCACTGCCAAAAGAGTCCGTATGAATGCGACCACGAGAGAATAAGCTCGGTAAACTCAGTTTTAACCAAGCCTCATCCGTCTGTATTAATCCTGGAAACGCCACACATTTGCGACGAGGATGGGATATCGAAAGTGACCCCAGAACGACGCAGCAGAGCGCCAACGTCGCTCCTAAAGAAGGAAGACGACTCTGCGTTGGGCCACACCGAAGAGGGAACCAAAAAGACCTCGCTAAATTACTGCCACGGCGTTGGACGTATAAGGGCATGCGAGATTCGAGAATTGCCTGGTTTCTACCAGTATCACCGATGACAACAAAAGGAGAACGAACTTGTTGCACATTGTGGGAGAGGTTGCCGACTGCACTTTCGCTACCAGGACACGGGTGTGCCGTACGAAACCGTGGTTGAAATATTAAAGAATCATTTTTCAGCAAAGCAGAACGATGCTTCGAGCGTCTCGTGTTTCGTCAAACGAAGCAGCAGAAAACCGAAACAGTTTCGGGTATGTCTACGACAGCTGGCAGGTACGTGCGAATTCGGCGACATTAACAAGAAACCACTATAGAAAATTATAAAAGGACCCGCATCGTCGAGAATAAGAAGCGCCTTTCGAGAAAAGGAGATCTCGTTGGACCGTTTTCATGCAACGGATGTAGCTCAAAGAATGGAATGCCGAACGAAAAGCTAGTTAAATATAGACACACGCCAGTGGCGGTAGGCAAGGTAGTCCCAAACTAGAAGCGGCAGAATCGCCAGCAATAACACAAAAAATACACAAAGAAACCAGCGCATGGCGTGGAGGACAATGCTGGAGAAAAATAGAAATGCGCAGCACGGGGATCCACCTTCCCCAAGTAAAGCAAGAAAAATGAATTTGCTCAGCTGTGAGGATCACAGGGAGCGACTTGAGTGTGAACACTTCAAAAACTGGAACAAACAACAGACCGCCTTAAGAAGAGCTCTACTTCATAAAAGGCAAGGAGTACAAGATTCCAACTATAGTTTTAGAACTCAATGGTCTCGAGAGAGAATTCTGCCTAGACTCAGAAAAAAAGACTTCGGAGCGAAGTACTGCGAGCACCTTTGCAAGAAACGAACATACACCTCATGCCGTATGGAGCGAGTACAGTACTTCTGATGTTAGGACTCTTCAGGTAAAAGATGAAAGCCAGAAAGCAGAATGCGGAAACAAACGTTTGTGACATCAAAGGAAAGCCCGCATCTCTACTGATCTACAAAGCTCCATGGGACCAGTCTCATGCAAGCCCTATCAACAGCCCTCGTGGATGTCGTGAGACAGAATTTCCACTCTTCAACGAATAGAGACACCTGAACCAAATCAATAGCTCCAAATAAAAGAAGAGACCAGTAGCCTGCCCACACAAAAACATTCATTTCAAATTGCGAAAGGAGAGCAGGAAGAGCTCTAGATGCTAGAACTCGACGCAATCAAGGCAGCAACACGACCGAATACGTGGGTTTCCCCAATGTGGTCATCCCAAAACAAAGTGATACAAGTGACGTTAGAATGAGCGTTGGCATGCGTGAGCCAAACGAAGGCATAAAATGACAAATACGCTTCATGCCGGCGGCGGAAAACATCAGTATCCACAACGTTGCCAACTGTTTTTTTGAAGTCGCACCTGAGGGCTACCACCAGCTGGAGCATATCGAGACATCGTGACAAAAAACCGCGTTCGCCACGCACCATGCACTGAGAAGGCACAAAAGACCTCTTTGGAGTAAACTCAGGAGAAGAAATTTTAGAAGACGCCATTCGACAGATTCTACATAAGAGGTACTCAAGAGGGCTATGGAAAGAAAAATGGTAGGGGTAACATTAAGAGATAGGAAGCGTGCAGATTGGGTCAGAGAAATAACTCAAGTTACCGACATTCTAGTGGAAATTAAGAAGAAGAAATGGACATGGGCAGGACATGTAGTGCGAAGAGAGGATAACCGATGGTCTCTGAGGGTAACAAACTGGATTCCAAGGGAAGGAAAGCGTAGCAGGGGGCGGCAGAAAGTTAGGTGGGCGGATGAGATTAAGAAGTTCGCAGGGGTCAAGTGGATGCAGCTAGCACAGAACAGGGTTAAGTGGAGAAATATGGGAGAGGCCTTCGCCCTGCAGTGGGTATAATCAGGCTGATGATGATGATGATGATGACTCAACGTAAACGATACTTCAGGATCCGGAAGTTCTCTCAAAGAGCCCAGTCATGGCTACGTTTTGTGCTGAAAGAATTGCAAGAGACCGGACTGACCCCGAACGTCAACAAGTGGTGATTGGAACAACTAGTGCAAAGTACTTCGAAAGCATATTTTTTTAGTCAGGCATCACAGCAAAATTTGACAAGGTGGAGGCGGACCAGCGCATGTCTAGCTCAAAAAATCCCTCGGAAGTGCGAAGTTTATTCGGGATGGTAAACTACTGCGGCTAGAGGAGCCCTTGCAAACTGAGACGGACCATGAACTGCTCGCTTCCATGCTCCAGAATCTGAGTGCAGAACTATCAGTCAGGTTAGAGCACTTAAACCTACGACTCCAACAGAACTACTAAGTGTTGCATACATCATGAAAAGACAGCCCTATAGCCTATTTGTCAAGATACCAAAGATACGCCAACGATACCAGCCCAGAAACCGTAGAAGGCCAAAGCACTCCAGAGTATGTGGTCTTTGTCAGCACGCCAGCAGTGCCCATGAGTATGACAATATCTGAAGTGAAAAAGGCCTACGAAGATGACGACCTGGTACAGCAGCTAAAGAGGGAAATCCAGGAAGATGATAAAAAAATATGACAAACGCCTACTTGAAGCCCTTTGCTTAGATTTCTGAGGAGCTGACAGTAACTGACAAATATGTCGTCTTAAGAGCAACTCGATTATTCCTACCAGAGAGCGAAAGAGATGGGAAGGGGTGGTATGTGAGAGCGTTCCGAAGCGTTCGTATAGTACGGAACATGGAAGCTCTCCAGTTTTTGGACAGTGTTACCTGGTTAAAATCAACTTGGCCAACCCATTTTTGGTTAAATGGAATACATCGAAGAGTGGAACAGCTGGATACTAATATCTCAGGGGCAGCCTAGTTTTTGGACCTATATCGAGTTGGAAAGATCCGGAGCGACCACGCCGTTGCTAAGTGGCGGGACCAAAAGGCGGCCTCAGCGGCCCTAAACACGGAAGCCCCGTCGGCCAGGCCAAGACATAAGCTCAGAAAATGCTCGCTAGTCCTAACGGGAGTGGAGACACTGCCCAAGCGAGATCAAGAAAACACCAACGGCAGAGGAGCAAAGGCTCGGCCTGAGCGAAAAGGACGAAAACCGAGGTAGTCGATGCGTGGTCTCCAGGATACCCGTTATGAAGGCACAAGCAAATAAAGAAAAACTCTCGAAAAAGCCCCCATGGGCAAGCAAGCAACCGCAGCAGCCGAAGGCAACTTGGAACAGGCCACACTGGGGCTAGAGACCTAAAAGTTAACTTGAAGACAGAGGAAATGAAGAAACTGTTTTAAAACAACAGTTATCTGCCTCTTCTCGAAGAGCGACATCAAACTCCACATGAGACTCCAGCAGGGTTCGAAATAATACCGATAATTGACGGTGGTAAGAGCGAAATACATTCAAGGAAGAGGAGGGCATCACTGAAAATGCCGAGGCACGAACCTCGTAAATAGAATCCGACGGGGCTACAACACAATAGCAAGTGCACCGTCACCAGACACAATAGCGGTCTTGAAGCAAATCCGGCAACCATCAAAGGAGCCAGTTACGAAGTCAACACATATGCGCCGGCACACGAGGACGTCATCCCGGAAGTCTGCACGGACTCGTGCACAAGAAAGAATAAACTAGTTCAGTTTCAACATAGTGCCGTATTTTTGGCTTAATTCCGTAGACACCACAGGTCCCATTTCGCTTGCTGCCTCAATACCTACACCTTCCTGCCTACAGTGCGAGCTAAGCCTACAGCGCCATTTATCCTTGCTCACAGCGCTTGCGTCACGGAGCAAAAACCCGATGGCGATGGTCCAGGAAACCTCTATATACATGTTGTTACTTGTTGCCTTGGGTGCAATGCTCGCGCAAAGAGCTCATGAAACTTAAATTTTCACTAATAGTCAACAGGAGGTTTCCACGGACACAAGTCGCCCTCGCCTCGCACTCACCTTCGATGCCGACGGCCTGGCTCGTAGAGAAGTATCCTTGGTAGACGCAGATCCGTCCATCGGTCATGAGCGGCGTGGCGACTTAGGCTCGGCAACACACTGGCAGCGACCACAAAGTCAGGCACAGAATTCACAGTCACCGATCGGAAACTTTCATTAGAGCCATTGTCCACTCAATACAGACGTCAGAGCTAAGTCCTCTCACGGCGGCCGAACGAAAAGCCAACTGCAGCACCCTGTTGTTTTCAGGACAGTAGTACCGAACAGAGAAAAACTTCAGTCTAGAGACATCAGAGTCAAGTCCTCTCATGGCAGCCGAACGATAAGCCAACTGGGGCACCCTAAAGCTTTCAGGGCAACGGTACCGAACCGAAAAATACTTCAGTTTAGAGAAGGGAGCAACGTTGTTCTCCCGTGTTTCCGACAACTCGACAAACTCCACAAGGACCGGTACTGCGCGCATCTACTACAGGAAATAGAGATTCCTGAACCTCACTTCTCCAGTCTACAAGTGCGCTGAAGCATTTGAAGCAGAAACGGGGTAGCCCATTCCTAGCGCAGCCTAACATGGCGCGTCGCTGGGCACCGCAACGAACTGCGCAGTTTCTGTCTGGGAATAGCGTGATCGCGTCTTTTCATCGCCTAGCTCATCCGCTCGCGCATGCGTGCTCATGTCACAGACAGATTTTTTTTTTTTTTTTTTTTTAGGATGACTGCCTAGTCTGAGTTATCAGCGACTGAGTGGCACGTGGCTAGATAAGCCGCGAACAGTGACGGTGCACACCGCCACGCCGCTGCTACCGTGTGCTACAGACGGCCACTGTCTCATTTCCTTGGGCCAGACTTTTTTTTTTTTGTCGTCTCCTGCGTGGCGCGAATAAGCAATATCAAGGCCTTGCTTCTGATACGCGCTATCCTTCTCCGGGCTTGCTTCATGCAGGTGCGCGCATTTATTGTTCTTCTTCCATCCAATAGCGCCAAACTAAAAGGGGTTTGGGAATAACGTTCGTGAACGCAGTACTCAAGTGCACGAGGTTTCGTGCCCTGAATTTATCGCTTTCATGGCGCAAGGATGCATGGCGCCGCTCGGAATTGACCCCGACATTTATTGATGTCGAAGTGCGAAGAACAACCAAGGAGACATATGGCGTGACCTGACCGCTCTCTGATGTCTGCAAAGGTAAGAAGTTACGAAGTATGGAACACGCTGTTTGCTCAGAAAAGCAGATCGAAGGAAGCTCGAGGCACGTGATTCCATATCTTGAACAAGCACCGGTGTCTTACAACTAATTGATTTACAGCAGCATGCAGTAGTGTGCGAAGAGCTCCCGTCGCCGCTTCAGTGATTGAGATGAATTCTGGTTGATAACCCATCATTACATTTCTTGCCACAAGACCAATACGTCAACGGATATTACACGTTACCGTGGCAATCAGTGGCAGCACCTGCTATTAAGAGAATTTTGAACAGAAAAAAAAATCTTCCTTCGGATCTATTACAATCCCGTAAAGGCTAATTGAGGCACGCGACATAGCAATTAGCGTAATACATAAACTCCCTTTAAAACTGCCTACCCGCTCAAACCCATGAAATGTAGTATAGTTAATGGGTGTTACGTTTTCAGCTGCACCAAACTGCAATGAAAAGATGGTTCGCATTATGTATTTGAAATTCGCACTTAGGTTTAAATCCTTAAAGAGGTAAGAAAAAACACCTTAAACACGCGTGAACGCTTACTTGGACGACTAATTAACCAATATAGTTTCATTATCTTTTACATATTTCACTTTAAAGTGAGTGTTTCAATCCAGCTAAATTGGGGAGGAGGGGAGCGGGTGGATGCACGGGCTGCCCTGTAAAGTGAAAGGAAAATTTTGATTGCTTCTTCTGCACGAGAGATTATTCCACCCTCACACCTGTCTTCAAACCGAAACTCGTCGGCAAAAGAGTGGCAGCGACGTCTGTGTCTCCGCCTTCAACAGTGACGCAGCACGGCATCACTTGTGAGGCAGCTATCGTCAGCGAGGCTATCCATTGTGGCCTTCTCTCTTTCTTCCTTCTTATGGTGATAGCCTTCGTTCTTAGAGTGTGCGGTCAGGGCAAAATTTTGCTCATCTTCTGTGGCAGAGGCAAAGCGCCCCTTAAGTCTGGCAATAAACGCAGTAATAATCCATTGCCCTTGTCCCTATTCCAATACGCAGAATCCCACCAATTTATTTGTAGAGTTCAAAAGTAGGGCAGTGCACGAAGCAAAGCGGTTCTAGTCTCTGTGAGGCAAGGCTCTTGGTGTAAAAATAAAAAAAATATATAGATCCGCCGATGACGTGGTATGATGACTGGGGCGCACAGTTCGAGCTGGCTGCGTCACGTTCACATTTCGGCTTTGCGGCTTGGTGAAGGCAAAACGACAGCCATTACCAACAGCGTGGTTGTTCTATTTTGAGATTGATGTCACTGCAACACGCGATCAGCAGACATGTCTCAAGGCCCATCTCGTGGTTACTTGAGATCAAATGCGTGCAGAAACCTATTCACAGCGGTATCAATCTCTTGGACGGAGATCTGCCAAGTGAGTTGTAAATGTTGGAACTACTAAGTAAAAAACAAACGAAATAATCCAGCCTTCAAAATATATTATTTATTTAATTACTTAAATGGACGCGGTATAATTTTTCTAGTAATTACATTGTAACTAGTTATTTAGCGGCCTCTTTTTCTCTTGTAAACCCGGTGGAAACTTCTACAGCACGATCGGCTTGCACGGGCTTGCATGTAACGAAGCTTATTGCGTTTTGCTCGCGATAACTCCGGGAAGGCGGCGGTTCAGCGCTGTCTTGCCTTCGTATTGCCTTTTTCAAGCGTCTTCGCACAACGTGGATGTAAATTATAGTGTGTCAGACGCTTTGACGCATTGTTGAGTAGGTTGCGATAATCTTTTATTGCGCGCGAATTCTCGGACCGTGCTGCGTCAGTGCTTTTCCGAGAGGCGACCCGTCGTGGAAAGTGGCTGCGTGCGCTGCTCGAATATCGTATGAATGCGTAGATTGCTTTGGAGTTTGACGCTTAGGGGAGCGGAAGAGCTTTTATTGCTTTTGTGTTGCAGTCAAGGTCTATGCATAAAGTCGAGTTGAACAACAATACGCGTGAAGAAACCTATTACTAGCGACATCGACTCAACGATGATTATGATGGACCCCTGCGAGTGGCGATACCACGAATTAAAGTACTAAAATAAGATGACACCAAAGAGCTGGAAAGTAAATATATAACTGCCTCGTATAAATTAATGTAGTTCATGTGTTTTTTAATCTTTGTATAATATTTTACCTTACTTTTAGCGACCTGTTTCGGTCATTTAGTATCCTCTGCGTAGGCGACAAAATGTTGCATTCACTTGTAGAACAGCGCGATTTAGAAAAAGACTGAAGGAAGACCACACGTCCGTGTGTCTTAATTCTGTCATTGTCTAAATCGCGCTTTTCTTCTTGAAATTGCGTGCGAACTCACCTGAGCATGAGTTTTAACATGTTTCAGTCACCTTGGTCGTGCTCTTTATATTACTTTTTTTTTTTGCATTGATTGCATTGATTACTTCTTCGCAATTGGCGTGACCCTTCTGTAGTCTTACCAGTCTCACCGCGTTTCGTTTGCAGGTGCAACGCTCAGGCCATTTTGCTTTCGCCAAGGTTTACATTTCAAGACCCCACGGCGGCCGAATGAAGGCTGGTCATCTTTCTACAGTTAAAGATTTCATTTCAATTTGTTATGCAGCTGCGCATTAAAGCATGTTTTTCAGGGGAGCACAACTTTGGTTGGCAACACTTATTTTACTTTCACAAACATGTATCGTTCCCTTATAAGGCCACAATTATTTGAGAACGAGCCTTCAGAAACAAGCCGCGGCATACCTTAACGCGTAAAGAAAGGCGAGACTAACGACGACGGAGGCAGAACGGTACGTACTTGGACAAGGCGGCTAAGGATTGACCCAGTTCAACACCACGAGTTTTCTAAATTTGGTCACCAAAACTAAATAGCCTTAACTGTTACGGGGTAATTTCTTTTTGCCGACTTGGCCGAGCAGCGTTCGGCCTTCGTCGTCGTTGACCTTGCGTCGTCTACAAAAATAATCAAAATGCATGCCATTCTGCGTCACAATGATGTCATACTTTTGTTTTTGTTATTTGCACTAATATTTTGAATGGCCCTCATGGTGATGTGGCAACGCCAAGAAACTCGTGCCTCGCTCGATCGCTTCGCTGGGGCCGTATACCAGTCTCTCTGCCAGTTGACTCACCTTGCAAGTCCTTTCCACAGAGCTGCCTGCACGCACTGCCGTCAGTTTGCTTTTTAGGCAGAAAAATATCACCGTCTTAAGAGCCTCATACGTCTCATACAAACCTGAACACGTCGCCGAAAGCAGTGGTATCAAAAGACACATGACGAGACGTTACTTCATACGTAAAAAAGTAAGTGCAGTAATAGGTAGGAAGAGGATGAGAGTACAGTTCTTCGTAAAGAGTGCTAATATAGATCGGATACCCCGTCGGGCCTGGATATGGTAACTGTCCCGCCAGCCTTTGTCAAGCGACCGAAGCGGCGACTGTGCCAACGGCATGTATGTACAACATATAGTCCTGCGTCTGGGCCCTTCCCCCCCTTTCTCGCTTCTGGGGCGCCATTTGATTGTAGGCATCACAAATGGACCTCCATGTAGCGCCAGATTTCTCCTCCCCCTTATCAAAATTGCGACAAAAACGTTCTTAGTGGAGCATTCCGGTTGGCGCCATACAAATTCGCTGCCTACTAGCATGCATAACGGACGAATACTCATTGACATTCACCTAAGCGCAGCCATACGGCTACAAAGGAAAGCTATATAGCTTTCTCAGAAACTTCGGAGTTGAAGAAAAACTTGTCCTGGTCCAGGGAGACCGGGGCGAATTTTTATTCAACTGCGAAGTTTCTGAGAAAGTTGTATAGCTTTATTTTGTAGCCGTGTGGCTGCACTTGGGTGGAGGTCAATGAGTAATTCCTCCCTTATTACAATTCTACTCCACCTAGGGGGATTCCCCTAAAATATTCGATTAACTGGCATGCATCTGCTAGTGTACTTGACGATCGGCATTTGAAACAATATATATGCCTCCACTTGTATGCCCTAACCATATAACTGCACCACGTGACCTAGCGCTGCGGGTGTTTGCAATGAGGGGAGTGGGCGGGCAGAAGAAAACGTACTATATGGTACGGTATGGTACATAATGGTATGGTATCCCTAGTAAGGTACGGTATAATATGATAAGGTATGGTATGGCACGGTATGGTATAGTGTAGTGTGGTACGGCATGGTGTGGAATGACACGGTATATGATATGGTGTAATGTGGTATGGTATGGTATGACATGGTGTGGTGTGGTGTAATTGGTATGATATTGGTATGGTATGGTGTAGTGCTATGTGGAATGGTATGGTATGGTGTAGTGCAGTATGGTACGGTGGACATTGCATGGTATGGTGTGGTTTGGTATGATACGGTAGGGTGTAGTGTGGCATGGTATAGTGTGGTATGACATGGTATGGTTGATGTAGTGCGGTGCGGCATGGTGTGGTATAGTGTGGTATGGCATGGTATGGTAGGGTATTTTGTAGTGTGGTACAGTGTGGTATGGCATGGCATGGTAGGGTATAGCATAGTGTGGTAAAGTATGGTATGCTATGGTGTAGTGCAATACGCTATGATATGGTATGGTAGGGTATGGTGTAGTGTGGTAGGTTATAGTATGGTGTGGCATTGTATGGACTATATGGTGTAGTGTGGCACAGTATGGATGGTATAGTATGGTGTACTGTGATATGATGTGTTGTAGGGACATACTGCATGGTATTTTATGACATGGTATGGTACGGTGTAATGTTTTACGGCATGCTATGTATGGTGTAATATGGTATAGTATGGTATGGTGTAGTATGGCGTGGTGTGTTGTGGTGTGGTATGGTAGGGCATGGATGTAATGGTTGGTAGGAGGTAGTGTGGTGTGGTGTAGCATTGTTTAGTGTGTGTGTGAGGGGGTGGGGGGGCGGGGTCGAGAGGCGTAGCATAGCATAGTGTGGTATGATGTGGTAAATGATGGGTTTAACATCCCAAGGCTGAACATATGGGCCATGATAGATGCCGTATAAAATGGTGAATGGTTATTTAGATCACTTGGGGCTGCTTAATGTACCGCGACGTCACACAGCTTGATCAGTCTCTAAACATACCATTCATCGTTCTTAAGGCGAAAGCCTTTAATGGCTAATACTGTCGGCGTTAGTTCGTTCGGTCACACTATAGCTGTCAATCAAATGACGTCAACACCCGGGCCGAGGCCGCGAAGAGACAAAATCGCTTTGTTAGCCTTTAGTCGCGGAGGCTCCAACCCCCGTCCTCTAGGCTGCGTGCCGGGGGTGGGGAATAGGGGGGCCTCCATTTCCGGTGGAAAGTAAAAGTTGTTATCCATCCACCCGGCCATTTTTCGTTAGGCTGAATAGCCAAACTATAAACTGGCAGCTTCCCACACCCCATCTTATACAGCAGGATCTTTCCGGAACAGATAGCCCCCATGTGTAAACACTGCTCAACTCCGGCCACTCTCATACAGTCTCTAAACATACAATTCATCGTTCTTAAGGCGAAAGCCTTTAATGGCTAATACTATCAGCATTAGTTCGTTCGGTCACACTATAGCTGTCAATCAAATGACGTCATCACTCAACCCGAAACTAACGTCATAAGAAAAATAAAAATCCTGTCTCCACCGAGAATCGAACCTCCATCCCTCGGATCCCCAGTCGAGCCCTTTAACCAACTGCGCTTCGCCTGCGATCGTGAAACGCACATCATAATTCTTCTTGTATGCAGTGAGGGTGATAGTATCGATGGCAACGACGCCGCATTTAGTGATAATGACAATGATGACATTAACAGTGATAATGACGGTGCATATAGTTGATAATTATAATTAGAGCAAACGTGATGCAAAGTGCGCACCAGCAAAGATCAGGCTTTCGCATTTCTGCAGCGTAGGTTCCACAGTGCTCTAGGAAGTTTTATTTCCACATCTTCCTGCGCTGTCGTCAATCTCATGTCGAGCCTTGTTATTAGCATCCTGGTCTCGACCCCGTAGGCGGATATTGCAAGGATGAATCGCAACAAATAGTCGCTTTCCCGGAAATATCATTAAGGCCGCAGTTCTAAATTTGAGAACATTCAATGATAGAGATATTCTCTATCCTGTTCTTTATGGTTTTGAATTAAAATGTATTGGGGAAGACATTTCAGCGATAGCGCGATAATATACATTGGTTGGTTTACATACAGATATATCTCAATACACATATTCTCATAAAGACTTGTCATTTAAACGTCGTGAAAGATGATTTGGTGTGACCTGCGAAGATGGATGATGCGGCGTGGCGGACACCACTTTCTTGATAAGTTTCAAATACAGCTGATAAAGAAGTTAACTTTTGACCATTCGCCTTATGGCGTGACATCGTGTCTTGAATAGAGTTCTTTTTTCCACAGCTCAAGAAATCTAACATTATTCCAGTTTTCAAGAAGGGCGACCTTCATTCTCTCTCAAATTACTGTTTCATTGCCATTTTAACGTTGTTTAATGAAGTAGTAGACAGATACACCGAGCAGTGCCTAATAGCATTTCAAGGTTCAACACTCTGACGCTTCATCAAATTCGTCTTCTTCTCGAAATATTCAACTAACCTTGCACTGGCCGCCTTGACTCATAAAATTAAATCCGCCATTGATAAGGCATAGTTTGCCAACGCAGTATTCGTTGACTTAACCTATTTTCGGCTATATGTTAATAAGTAAACTAAAAGCTGCAGGTGTGGCATGTAGCCTATCTCAAACATATAAAACGTAAGTTACTTATCAGACGGAAACAAGCTGTGTCAATTTCAAATATGCCCTCTAACTTAAATACAATAAATACAGGGGTGCCTTAAGCTTACATTATCGACTCATTCCTGTACTTCTGCAATGTTATTGATTTACCCAGCTGCCATGCTTGGTGACAACCCTTTCTTTTTGCCGGTGATACTATTATATTTGGCACTAATAAATCAATTCACTGATTAAAGTCGATACCGGATATATCGAACCCAGATATACCGAATTATTCCTATATCAATCTCTCAGGATATCCCCTTAAAAATCTCATGTGAAAGTATAGGTCGTGTTCGCTTTTATCGAACTCCCGTTCAGCGGAGCATCCGGTATGTATAACTGCGTGCCGTTTCCTTGGAAAGTGCGCTTCTCCTAATGACACACTACGATCACTTTCCGCGCGCGAAGACAAGTCGGTTGCGCAACGCTAGCACTGTAAATCTGTTTGATGAGGCGAACGGCAAGACCGCTTGCAAGTAGCCATCGGCCTGGAATGCTTACTTTCAACGCGACACCGCTGTGATGGGAGAAGCCAGCGTTCGGTACACCGGCGGTTATGCGGTGAAGCCAGCCATGCTGACCTATGGCAATTGCGGCGGTTCTCGCGTGGCCTGCTTCACTGCTAAACGAGGAGGAGAAATCAACTGTACCATATTATAACTGAGATATTATTGCATTCGTTGTGTACCAATAACAGAATTAGACTATCAAAGCACCGTCCGCAGCTTTTATGTGATCCCCACCTTATAGGCATTTGAGCCACGCGGCGCGAGACGCAAGATGTAAACAGGGCTATTTATTTATTTATTTATTTATTTATTTATTTATTTATTTATTTATTTATTTATTTATTTATTTATTTATTTATTTATTTATTTATTTATTTATTTATTTATTTATTTATTGAAACTTTTATTAATTCATGAAAACTCAAGGAGCCTTGGTTGGCCCGCCTAGTCCGGCCGCCCAGTGGCCAGCGCCGCAGCGTGGGCCCCTCGTTGCTGATCGGAATCATCGCTATGCAAATCCAATGCACCAATCTGTCCATACCAGATATCTGTAGCGCGCGTTCGCTTCCACGGAGCGGCACATGGAGGTGCACCCAATGCGCCCCTCGCTTTGACGTCTAGCGCGAAGTGACGGCCGGAGCGCATGCGCGTTCGCTTCGCGGGCGATCGCCAGGACATCTCCTGATCTCCAGGACAAGATCCTGAATTATGTTCAGAGGGTAGGGGAGGCCTGCACAGCATAGGACCGCCCTCCCACCCCCGCTACCCCCTTTCCTTTTAGGATAAAAGAAGTCCTCGCTCACTAACTGATAGTAAATGCTTACAATTTAACTCTTCTACGAGAAAATTCACGACATTTAGCTTCAGCAAGACTCCAGCACACATCCCATTATTATCTTTTAGTTCTCACTACACTGAAGTATCTGATAATTACAAATCTGAAGTATAAGATAAAAATGTGCTTTCGGTAAAAAAAAAAAAAAAGAAGTACTATATGTGCGTCGCTTTTTCAGTCCTGGTACTTAAACATCTCTTTATTGAGGGTTTATTAACAGTGATTTTAATTTCCGCATCGCTTCGTGGGGCATCACTTACTCATCGCATATAAGTCAGCAACAACATGTTCAGAATTAGTATTTTCGTGTAATAACTAAAAGATCATACTGAAGCGATGCGCTATCAGTTCTGCACGATCATAAGCTTATCATAACCCTTTAATAATCGCTTCATTGAATACCTGTTGTCTTGCAGCCCGACTCTATAAAGCTGTGCATAACACCATACCCTGAAATGTAATCAACAGGGAGGCCTTCTTCAATACTAACCAAAAAAGATTTTCTAACGATAATGATTTCCTTAGAACCATTCGTTTTAACCAACTATGTTAAGCACGCTGCCTTCTCGCATCTTTGCAAATTTGGACTAACCTGTTTCCTCATATCAAGCAATTCTTATTACTGTTCTGATTCAAATACCAACATTTTTTCGTAATATCGCAATAGCGTAATATTGCTGCCAAACAAGTTTTTCATTTTGTATACCGGTTTGTTCATATTTCACACATGCGTTATCTTATATGTTTGGGGGCAAGCATAACATTCTACAATAATTTCATGCACTTTATTTTAACAGCATCAGAAGCGTGTAAAATTTACAAGTTGCTCCTTTCTTCTTTTTTTTCTGGACCCGTCAGGCAGGCGGAGCTGTCCCTCTTCCCGGCAGGAAGTCGCCCAGGTATGGCAGGAGAGAACCTGGAATGAGAGAGGCGAGGGAGTGTTCATGTTGAGTTGTGTTGTTTTTGTTTTTATGGCGCATAAGCAACTAAGGCGATGCGGCCAGGGCAAGGTTAATATATGTTTCGGTTGCGAAAGAGGAAATTAAAAATCTATAATTTGTTTAGAAACTTTCCTTCTTGCAGGAACCTAAGAATAGATGCTAGGTCTACAAGTGCTCTTTTTCCTAAAAGTGAGGTGTGGTAGAATGGCGTGATATTATTGTAAAATACAGTAAAATGTCTGTTTGTTTTTTCGTAGTGCCTCAAATTTTGAGCATGTATGCTCGTGTATTGAATGGGCCCCTCGGTAACACATTCGGCATAGTTTCTCGAGCTCTACCTGAACCAAATGCATTTTCTTAGCGAAAATATCGACCGGTCGCATGAAGGAAGCGCTGTATTCTATTTATTCTTGACGCGACAGCGTTAAAGCCCCCTTCACCGAAAATCAGGAGTCGGCTGCCGTCCGCCGACGCCCGATTTTCGGTGAATGGAGACTTGGTGGCGTTGCAAGTGAAATATTCCGAGCATGGCGCTGGCAGGCGATAGCTGGCAGCTGACATGGCCTCGCCCTGATTGGACGCAGGGTTGCCTGACATTACGTTGAGCTGCCTACTCGCGCCTCTCCTTCCATACGGGAGGATGATATCAGATCCAGCCTGTAAGGACCCTTACATTTACGTTACCCCTAGGCAACGCAAGTAAATACCGGCTGTGCCAAAAGTAACTAGGCTGCGTTTTCCGCTTCTCAGTCGGGTAGTAGAGAATGCGGACCACTTCTTCAGATGTAGATCTGTGCAAATTAAAAGCTATCTCATATCGTCAATTCTTAACAAGTTGTGATCCTATGGGAATCCATGTCAGCTTTAGCTAGTATACAAGCGAGGAGCAAAACATGCAGCCTGGTTACTTTTGGCAAGGACGGTAAGTTCATACGGCTTGGCTAAAGTGGCGCTATATACACTAGGGCCATTTGTTTAACCTACACCAGCTACACCAGTGTAGGAAATCTTCTATACTTATAATGGATTTTTGCTGCACTGGTGTAGCTGGTGTAGCTTTAAAAAATGGCTCTACTGTTCTGCAACTTAATCAGTACCGTTTTGAAAAGTTATCCCGCCTCAAACGGAGGCTAATTTGTGGTGAAACCGCGCACAATGCTTGCACGTTGTTGACTGTTTTGTTAGGTATTAAATTTAAGTATAGTTCTTACCAGGTTTTCCCGCACATGACGAAAAACCAGAACCGTCTGCGACGAAATTGAGGAGCAAGAAAAAAAAATAACTCCAACGCCGCATTTCTGGCAGAAGACGGTTGTGGCGCCATCTGGCACCGCTGGAAGAAAGCGCCACGGTTCTGAAGCGTCCAGGCAAGCGTGTGGCACGTTTCCTTAATGATGCCAGAAAATTGGCCTTCGCGTTTTTTGTTTCTTCAATCTCGTCACAGACGATTCTAATTACTCATCATGCGGGGCCAAACCAGGTAATCATCAGTGTAAGACTTACTATGCAACAAAAGGGTAAACAAAACGCCGGCTTTCTGTGCGGTTTCACCGCGAACGTGCATCCGGTTGAGGCCGGATAACTTTTCAAAACGGTTCCGATAAAGTTGCAGAACACTTTATGTCGGATGATAGCCTATGATATCGCGCCATACTGTGAAAGGCGGAGCTTAAGTGTCCGCCATAATATTTTTTGTACTTCGTTCTCTACGGTTCATATTCATAGAATTAGGCAGGTTACACAGGCATCTGTTCTTAACTATGTTTACGTATAATAACATAGATATAAAGCCCCGCTTTATGCGATGTTTTTTTATCATAAGTAACTGTACTACAAGCCGTGAACGGCCCAGGTGGCGACATCAAATGCCAGGGTATTGAAATACTCGCAACATTTCATTTCGTATTTATTTCTGTAATTACTGCCCACCTACAGTGAGTGTGTGTTACCTTTAGGTTGCTTTCATAGACACTCCGTCGCCGCAATCACAGTTTAACATACTGACATGCAAGCAGTGAGAAGGAAGTTGCGGGATCCTACCATTGAGAGTTCGGCATTCATCATCATCATGATCATCAGCCTGACTATACCCATTGCAGGGCGAAGGCCTCTTCCATGTTTCTCTAATTAACCCGGTTCTGTGCTAGCTGCCTCCACTTCGGCATTACGCACCGGCAACACCGACGCAGGATTTTCTGCAGGGCGAGGCCTTCAATGCTAGCGTGTTAATATAGGAGCCCCCCCTGAGATTTCATCCATTCATAGCGATAATAAAACTTCTAAGTTGACTGTGTTAAAATTTCATGCCATTTTTTTTTTTTTTTACGCATAGCCAACCAGAGCATTTCACTTCGCAACATGCCATTTATTCGCAGAGGTCAATCGCCGCAAAGAACGCGTAGTGTGTTGCGCGTAGTAAAATTTTCACCCCGGCATTAGCAGATATTATGACAATTAGCGCTGACAGGGCAGATTTTCCTCGTGTGGCCATTACGCCAAATTGATGCCTCCGCTAGAATGACGCATTTTTCTCGGTGATGAGCAGACATTACCGACGATCGATGTTTATTGAGAGCCGACGTGTCCACACCCTGTCGACCTCTCTATCTGCCGTTTTGGAACTCCAAGAAAGGACAAGGAAGGTCTACTTTCTCCCAGCGCATCGCGAAGGCAGCGGCTAAACTCTACCAGATTTATGTCTTCTAAACACCGTAGCCCCGCAGAACGTCGCCGGGCTCCACCTTCTGCGTCCGTTTACGACCACGAAGGGGAAGAAGAGGTAAAAGAGAGGGGCGCGAGATTGGGGTAATGTCCATTGTGTCCAGACGACGGGACATAAAACACGTCGAAAACGGGGTTTCATCAGCGCGAAACAGTTGAGCGCGGATAAAAGGAAGCCGACACACAAGGTAAAACGAGAAGAGACGCCCGATGGAGGGCGACAGCAGGGGAGACGATGCCGGAGGTTCGGCGACTGTGGAACAGCTCTATCCTCACAAAGGTGGCGGCGCGTGTACACTACTACGCCGTTCGGTCACGCAGTTTCCCTCGGCCATAAGCAAGGCGAAGCCTGCCGGGTGCGTTATAGGGATACGGGAAAAACTTGAGCGTGTCCCCAGACGGCGACCTCCCGCCCATGAAAACGTCCTTTCTTTATTGGATATCCCGTTCTTCCCAGTCCGGCGGGTCCATAAAGACCAGCCGGCCAAACAATACCGGCTTTACGACTGGCCCCTTTCCCCCGGCCCCCTTCTTCGTCTCCCGGCTAAGCAGCAACTTCTGTCTTGGTGCTGAGTTACTCCTTGTTTGCCCGCTTTGAGCTCTTGGTTGCGAGCGTCTCCTTTTTTTTTTTTATTTTCTCCTCCCTATTTTTATCTCTTTTGTCTCGCCGCATCGGTAAAGGAGTGATACGCCGCCCTGGTCGGAGGGGTGCGCACGCTGACGTTTTATGGGTCTACCAGCCGGCACTTTGTTGGTGAACCTTGCGCGGCGTAAAACCGTGGGTCGGGGCACGAGGGGGAGATACGCTCCTGGGACTGTGTCCCCTTCCTGGGAGGTGATCGGAAGCGCTTTAAAGCCGGCACTCTCTAGAGCCTGTACCGAAAGAAAAAAAGGCATTACTATAAGAAAGTCGCCTCCAAATGCTGCCATGACGGTTTGGAGCGGACAAGCTTTTCTCCCGAACAAATGGTAGGCACATGGACAACGCCGACTTAGCTGCTCTCCTTTTGCACACCCTGAACACTAAACGTGTGTAATGGTACAGAACCAAAAGGGGCAACGTTGCAACCAAAAGAGGATCAATCATGGTGCATGGTCACCTATGGCGTTGTGGTCGATATAGAACGGTTTCCTAGAACACACCTTAGCAATAAACTACATCTGTCACAATAAGCTTTTGTTATTCTCGTACAGATAACAGTGCTGTCGAGGTGAAGCGTGCGGTACATTCGCGATGACGCCCCAAGCTTCGCTCACGCTTTGAGGTAAGTCATCCACGCATAGTTGATCGCGAGTCCAGCAGCAGCTCCTTCAGGATAGCTACAGATGTCTTCATGACGTTTCCAGTCCTTCCAAAAATGGGAAACTGTCGTCAAGATTTGTGCGCTCCAATTAGTAGCTGAAAGTGCATGTTGCATGCCTCCGTGTCGTCAGTGCTCATGAGCCTATACAGGACACTTGAAGAGTCAACGAGGAGAACTGCGTTCAATTACCACTCTGTTTAAAAACTTATTATTCTTATTCATACCCAGTCGAAAAAAAACTACAGAACTGTGTCAAAAATACGACAAAATATTTTGCAGTCCTGTCGTAATCATCAGATTTTTCTGTAGTTCTGTAGTACTTTTCTGTAGTATATTTCTGTTTTCTGTAGTTTTGTAGCACTTTTCTGTTGTAACTACAGAAATTTCTGATGTTACAACAGAATGTTCTGTTGTCACAAGTTTCCCGTGAAAAACCGCACAGAAATCCTGTCGTAACATCAAAACATTTTCTGTAGTTTTTTCCGACTGGGTATTATTATTCTTATTATTATTATTCTGGTTATGTTGACGGCTATTCAACAGCAAAAAACTCAGTTATCCCCCGAAGAATCGTGTTCAAAAATCTTCCCGCCAACCGAATGAAACTTGGCAGATCCTCGCCCAAAAGTATGGGTTTCCAACGTTTTTATATGAGTATAGGGGTCTAGCGTAGCCTCTTGAACACGCGCAAAAAAAAAAAAAAAAAAAAAAAAAAAAAAAGGAACGATGTCAACACCCGCATCGCACTTGCGAAAATGGTTGATGATATCGACACCTGTATTTCGCTTCAATGATAAAAACAATTATCAGCGAGAGGGGTCTCTCTGTGACTCAACGTGATACCCTATCAATAAAGGTCACCTTTGTCTTTAGTGTGCATAGAGCATGAATGTCTCTTCCGCCTCGCCGGAAAAAGACTTAACGGGAGCTCACGACGCACCGTAGATTATCGCAATGGGAATCTTGTGATGGACCAGCAGTATCTCTATATTTAGGAAGCGAGTACAAGAAAACGTTAAGAATAAAGGAGTTCTCACATGCTGGGCCAATATTCTTCTAACGAGGAGCAAGCCAAAGATTTTCATAGCATCCCCAATCATATACTCATCATAGGACTGGCATACCTGTCCAAACAATTGACCACTATCGACAACCTAAGCCGCACCTTCTACGCGGACGTGTTCCCCTGTTGGTGCACAACAGCGGCACACGGGAAGGCTGAACGAACCCTACAAGACGGCATAAACGCAGTGGAAACCTACTTTTCCACGCTTGGTCTAACACTAGAGCCGTATAAATCCGAAATTCTACTTCAGATATGCAAGAAATGTCAACCAAAAAACAACCAGTCATATCAACTACCTCGTGGCACGAAACGACATACCTCCAGCGCCCTCATGCCGGGTACTAGGAGCTGACTTACACAATAAATCAGACAAACACAATATATCTACCAGGAGTCCTAAGTGTCAAACGCTAACCCACAAAACGGCATACAGGAACCCTCCCAGTCAAAACATGGATGGAGGAAAAGGGCCTTTTTGTACCTTGGGGCTCAAACTGTCTACTATGTAGGAAACCTGAAACAGTTGAGCACGTGTTTCTGGTATGTTGGTATGCGGTGTTTTACTGGGATGTGTTACAAAGGACACTTAAAAAAGACCTGCCATTGACGCCACGTGGAATTCGGTACTTGACAACTGTTAATGATGATTTTCAGTATGACCTCATCATGCTATTGGGCCTTCACAGTATTTGGAGGAGTAGGATGGCTTATAGACACTGTGATGTCGATGCACGATCTGTATGTGATTATTTTGTTGAACAAGTATATAAACTATAAGAAATTTTGAAGCAGCAAGACGCTGCGGAGGAGGTCTTGAGTCTGATTGGCGAACTTGTGGTAATGAAAGTCCATTAGACACGGTTGTCAGCCAAGGGGCATGGCAACCACGATCTTTTACTGATGTATTTGTACCAATTCATGCAATAAAGAAAAAAAGAAAGCCGGGGTGGCGCAGTGGTTACGGCGCTTGACTACTGTTCCCAAGGATGCGGGATCGAATCCCGGCCTCGGCGGCTGCATTTTGATGGAGGCGAAAAGAAAGGCGCCCGTGTGCTGTGCGATGTCAGTGCACGTTAAAGAACCCCAAGTGGTCGAAATTTCCGGAGTCCTCCGCTACGGCGTCTCTCATAGCCTGAGTTGCTTTGGGACGTTAAACCCTACAATCCAACCAACCTAACCCACATGATCAGGCTAATTGTAGAGTATGCTTGACAGCATGAGGGCCAGTCGCGAAAGTGAATCTATGCGCTTACATTAAGAAAAATTTTATATAACCTTCCATACAATTAAACAAATCTCAACGGGAGGTAGGGAAGGGGGAAATCAACAAATCTCAACTCGAAGCTGCACACTCAACACCTTCTATTATGACATCCTCAACCTCCGAAACAACAGCAGGCATGTGCGATATCGAAGCAATCGAAACAGATCATGCGCCACCCGGACGATGCGCTCCGGTGAAAGGAAAGCACCTTAACACGTTGAAAGAAAGAGAAAAAGCAACGGAGATATGGGGAGGGGAAGGCTGTATGCGTAGTAGGCTGGTAAAAGGAAATTTGAATTCGGCGCGTCCACGGAAGGGGGCTATTTATCTACAGTCTTGGTCAAAAGCCTTGAAGCCAAAGAATTTCCGTCTCAGCCGAAAAATGAAGCCATTACGGCACCAGTAATGAGTAGAAGGCAGTGAAATGCTATGAGGCATCATTTTCTAGCATCATTTTAAATACCTTTTGGCCTTTAACGACGGCGTGATGACTCCATTTTGCGGCTGAGACGAACATCATTTGGCTTCAGGACTTTTGCCTAAGGCTGTACATGTATACATGAATCAATTGTAGTCAATGAAACCGAATAACAACTGTGTTGTGTAGGCTCAAGCATTTTGGTTTTAAATATTTTAGCAGCATCAATAATACTCTTTTCTAACGAAAATCATGGCCATGGTTCCATAATTTTTAGGAGAAATGTGTCCCAATGTCGCTGTGCCAACCTCGAAGGTCGAAAGCCGTTCTTTCAGATTCCAAGTGTTGTTACAGTGAAGGTAGCGTGCAACCCTTTCCTCGTGCCATAAGTGTTAAACCGCTGAAGTGCCAGCCAACCCAATTACGCAAACGTAAGCACTGGTGTTGTTCAAGAACGCACTAGGGTTTCTGATATCGTATACTGGAAAAACAATGTTCTTCACTCTTATTAAATGTTCTTATTCGTCACTGTTCAGCAGCGCATTTGATCCAAGCATCGGTGACACGCACTCTTACTTATGGCTCCGGTTCAGACGTCACAGGCGGTAGCAGTCAAGAGTGATAGGGGAAAAAAAAAATAATTTGAAGAAAGAGCAGATAATACTAACGTCCTGAATCCAATAATCAAGTCACTGCCAGCAAGTAAAGACGTTCCTCCGCTGAGCCCCAGCCTACTGGCTGTGGGAAAAACGTACACATGCAGACATAAGTAAACAGAGAACGCTTTTCCGTTCAAATTAAAATCGCGCTTTCTGCACTGGAGATAATAAAACAATATTTGTCCACGTGAAAGGTCATTGGCATCTACTACCGGTTCTCACATACTACGACTGCCAGTTTCAATTATGCAATGCCTGAAAAATGCTAGAAGAAAAAAGCATGCTCCGTTTACTTTTGTCCGCACAGTACATACATTGCAAGCAAGAGGAGGGCTTGCGCAAAACCATGGAAATTTTCAGCAATCGTGTCAAAGATTTTCACTGGAAAACTCGAGCATCGAATGTACTAGAAGAAGAAATGAGTTGTATACGTTCGCTTTCCTTAAACATGTGCGTGGCAGTGGCTCTCTACTCATGAGAAATGGTACAAAGTTTATTTGAATTCGCTTCAGTTATCTTCTCTTGCATTGCAATAATTTTCCTTAGATTCTATTTCATTGGTTAAACTTATTGGTCTCCGCTAATTTTTATGCAGTGTCTCATTCAGGTGCTCATGGATAAACAGTGTCTCATAAATTCTTACTTCGTTGAGGAAGCTACAGCTGGTCAACTATTGTCAAACCTCTGACACATAAAAATATTACGTTAATGGCATTGCTGATCACAATAGCCCCGCTTGCAACAGGTAATGCGGCACAAAATCTCAAACTTCTTAACGTACAATTTTTAGAACTCTGCCGCTGGTCAAATCACGCCAGGCGCACCTTTCACAAAGTTACCACCTTTTGGCGTGACAGACTCTGGAGAAGTGGGGCTAAAAGCGCATTTTGGCTCAGATCAAGGAACAGGGATGAAACGCAAGGTATCAGTCACAGAAACAAAAGGTTGTTGCATCATTCTACAACAACAAACAAGCAATATTTTCCTCAATCATCACATTATCATGCCGCCATCAAGGGATTATTTTCGCCCCACGCTGAGCCCTTTTATGCTTTCGTAATTTCTGGATAAGCGTTTGCCCTCAAGAGAGAATATATCACATTGTGTACGTCTCCAGTTTGTTTGGAGCCACCTGGAAAGTGAATCGAAATAAACTTCTCACCGGAAGACTAAGCAACCCTTCTGGTCTGCGAGTAAATTCTCCTTACATCTTCGAGGCACAAGGGCTACCAGAGCTCGCGCTGTTCTCCGTCGCTACTGCGCACTGGCCCGAGCTATCGGCATCATCTCAAAGCCTGCCGCATGCAATCGAGCGTGTTTGTTTTTCTAGTAGCACACCGGAAGCAGCGACCTGCCCTAGTCGGCTCTCTCTTCAGGTCGAGACACGTGACACTTTAGGTGACGTCACGCATGGCCTTGCCTATACGGATAGAAACAAAAGCCTCCGAAAATAGCCCATAAGGAAGAGGGCCTCCGCGGTGCGCCTTTGTGACGTTTCCGAAATATAAACTCTCTGTACGAAAAATCCAGAGCACGAAAAGAGCAAGAAAAAAAAATAGGCCAGAAAAATGGGAAAAAAATTTGAAATACGGCTGTGAATACCAGGGAGGTGGTGAGTGGTGCTATCCAAAGATGCCCCTGGAAGAGGGAATGTTCGCCGCTTGAAGCATAACCTAGCTCGCTTTCTTAACCGCTTCTCATTTTCGCGACGATCATTAATCACGCTCTTTTCATTCTGAGGACTACAGCGCAGCAGCAACACGGACAGAACAAGAGAGACGTACGCAAACACGGGCGCTAAGAACATCGTTTTCATTGTCTTCAACTAGCCTATATAGACTGTGGTTACATGCCAACACAAGGGGAAATAAAAAGGAAAATGAAGCAAACTAATGAAACCGTGACATGATTATCTCGTCGCTTCTTTACCTCCAGTCATTATCGTGCTCCCGGGAACTCAGAAACAGCAACTCTTTCTTGCTTATGTATACAGACGGTGCGCTAACACATTTATCGGAGAAGTTTGATATGACCTTGCCTCCGCATCCATCCTTGTGGTGGTGTCCTGATACTTGCGCAGAAAAGCAGGTGTTTTTCAAAGTAAGATACACCGCCCTCACACTGACTGCAGCGTTTATTTTCTTTTCTTTTTTTTATTACACAAGCTTGCCATACGGCATATTATAAAAACCCATGTAAGTTATTTTCCGTAAGCAACCGGAGAATGCTCCTGGTCTTATCGTTGTCGGTGAGCCATTTGGAGAAGTCCTCTTCCCTTGTTGCGGTTAGTCCCACTTCCTGCAGAATCTGTGTCCTTGATGTCCTTGTCCCTGCACAGTCCACAGCAGGTGGCGAACATCCACTTCTGCAGTTAATGTAGAACACTTCGGGCATGTGGTGGGCCCGATGTCTTCTTGAGGTTCCCATCGGCATGTTACCGACGGGCTAAGGGCCGCCCCAGCTCTTATCCTTCTAAGGGAAACCTCCCCCAATCTCATTAAGTTATGAGGGAGGGGGAAAGTATACGGGTGAATGAGGGCACGTGTACTTTTCCTTAAAGAGGAAGCTAAGATGGAAACAGCGGAACGGGCATCAAAAGGGAGCCTGTTGAGGGGTGCATTAGTGTTTGAAACTTCGTGTGTGAGGCTGTCAACTTTTCTCTGCTCAGCGTTCTCAGCATCGTCTTGTGTCCAGTGTATCTGGATACGTATCTTTGTTTTTTTATTGAGTGCGTAGGTTTCTGTGGTTACACATAGTGTCTTTGTCACTTTCTTCAGTTGTTTTATGGCAGCTAAGGAGTCTATAAATGTGGGCTTCTGTTATGGAATCTATTTTATTTGTGGCCTCCATAGCATCGCGGATTGCATAGAGTTCCATCACAAGCGGGTCCGGGTATTCTGAAACATATTCATTATGTATCCTTTAGTACACTGTGTGGTGGGCTAGTAGCTTTTGTTCTATCGCCATTTTCTATAATTGATGCGTCCGTATATGCAATACAGGTACCTGGAAGTACATCAACCAGAGGTCGAGATGCCAGCTTTTCTTTACGACGAAGCAGAGCAGTCTTGTATAGCTCCCCCGTGGTTACACCTTTCAAGCCTCTTTTGTGTTTCTGCAGCCTCGTGTTCAGGCACCGTGCTTTTCTGACCGATTTAATATTGTCCGTGTTGCTATACTGCGCTGTAGTCTTCAGAATGATGATCCAACAAGCCAGCCACTACGTATTAAGCTCTTTGCATTTCGTCAAGGCGTACCCGTCGGGACCTCCTGTGTATCCTCCCGAACTTTATGAATTGCTGCAAGCAGGCGTGCGTCAGGAGGTGCAAATTTCGGGTCACAAGTATATGTGTTCTCACCTTCCATTGACCACGCCGCAGAGTATCCTAAGGCTTGCAAACCGCGCTGTGGCTCGTGACAAATGGATATTGGAAGCCACTGTCAGGAACCCCCTACGGGATACCGCTGGGATACTATTGCGTGTTCATGGCTTGGATGACTGCGGAAACAACCATAAATGCAGGAACAGAGACAGCACAAAGAGAGAACACAACACTGACGCACATCACTATCAACTGTTAATAAAAACAAGGCACAAACTTCCTCTTCCACATCCACACACATGACCTACATCAATCTCGCACACCTCCTCTATCTCCCGCGAATGAGGCTCACCAACAAAAAATTATCTTTTCAAAAAAAAATAGAATACATCAAGTCCAAAGCACTGTAACACCAACAAACCAAGTAACGGGCATTAGGTTTTATTTTTCCCGGTTCATGCACACAATGTGCTCAGATTTTTTGCCGCAAAGAACACTACTGCTGCATCATATGTGTCTGCCACCTTGCCTACGTGGCGCATTGCACCTGGTAATGCGCCGCTCAGTGTACTTGGGGTTAGCCGAAAGACTGGTTAGCTAACGTTTTGAGTTTAAATTTTAAACTATAGTTGTTGAGGAAAGGTGTTATGACATTCTTGTTGAAAAGGGCGTTTAAGAGGCTTTCGATTACGGCCAGCTTCCAGGCTCAAAGCTTGTTCTTCTGATCCTTCAACATCTGGTACCATTCTGTGTCTCCCACTCTCCACCGCAAGATCGTCCTCCTCACATCTACGTCCTCGTCTTTGTTGCTGGGCCGTTGTGATGGAAGCGCCGCAGTGTTGCTATGCATTGTGTTGCTATGTGCAGCGTTGCTGTGCGCGACTTTGCATTGAGTAGCTTTCGCTCTAAAAATCCCCTGTAGGTGGAGGTGGATACAAGAAATTATCGCCTTTACTTTGGTTGATTGCTTCTGGGCATGTGCGTGTGTGTACTGCCCTTTCCACTAAATTTTCATTGAGCGCTTATGGTGTTTTCTTCCTCGGTCGTCGTCTTGTAATCAGTTCCGATAATTGCACCACGTGAAGGAATCCGGATTTATGCTCACGGCTTTGTGCCTGCATTTTATGGTGATTCTGCAGCTCAGGACAAATCTCCCGCGTGGCAAGAACATCTGGTGTAGGCCAAGTGATGCTCGGCAGTGCTAAATGAGCTTTGAGTTTTGTGATTTTGACCGCCCCTCAGATGCGAGTAATGGTTGATTTTAACCTAGAACTTGCATTCTTTGTTAATGGCTCATATTATATGTAAGAACATTATTAAAGTTTATTCCAAGGACCTGTTCTGTCATCTCGCCAATACAAAAGCGATGTCATATTGACGTTGACGGAAGGAGTGTAAAAATCATCGCACAATGGACATGACCCTGCCGCTATTCGTGCGCAAAGCGTTTTTTGTACAGCTGAGCAACTGGTAATGTATTGACGGCTGATTGATGCAGCCGTTTGCATCGGAAACATTTCGCGTCTTCGGAGTCTGTTAAACGGCTGCCTCCGAAGACATATTTGACCTCGAAACAAGCAAAACTCTCGTTTATGTGGATTGCAAGGGTCCGCACTGCGCAGTCGCAGAAGCACCTTCCGTGGACGGCGGGGGCATAGGCGCAGCGGGGGGCCTCACAGGCGACGGCCACAGCCACACTTCGCTCATCCGATCCGGCGGCAATGGGCGCCGCCACCGGGAGAGGGGACAGAGCTTAATAGCGACCGCCTGCGAAGGCGTCAGAGCGGCGGCGAACAAATTACAGGTCCCGATCGCCTTTGTATGGGTGTGGCCGGCTACGGCTGGAGTTCGGAGACGACCGTGCGACGAGAGAGCTCTCACGGCGGACCTGGCAACGGAGTGGCAGCGACGGGAATGGGGAGACTACGGTGATAGGCGCCACCACTTTCATGATACGATACGGGTTGTATCGTAAACGACATGACTCGCGGGCGACAATTTTTTATACGGGAGTAGTTGGCATGACTTTCAGACGACTATGGGGAAAACTGTGGCAACCGATGTGACTTGCAAGCTATGAATAACATTGAATAAGGCGGCAGACGACTTGAATTGCGGACTATGACCAATGATAACTTTGACACTGAATATGAGGTAAAACATCGCTAATTTAACATAAGGGACGAAGAAAAACAGTTAAGATGGGCGTCCGCCCTTTTCGTATTTGTATGTCCATTAAATTAGTTGTTCTAGCTTAATTTAGACAATTCTCCACCAACTAGGCTCAGCGAGATTCACAGTTAAGACACAGCAACGCTACACGGATAATAACAACAGATAATCAACGAAAATAGCAATTCTGCATCTTTTTGCCTATCATCATTTACACAGAGTCGATCACACTTGTCTAAAGCGGTCGAGCAGCGTGAGTGGAGAACGAATAAGTGAAATCTTAATGCAACTGCTTTGTCGTAGGAAGTGCGCTTGTGTCTGCGCGGCTCACATCACTTCGCTGTTGCTCTAGAGCGCAAGCATTATCACTAAGCATTAGCGCCTGCCTTTTAATATAAGTTCACTTCCTCTGCACAGCACCGCTCAAGCGCACAGGAGTGATCGAATCTGTACACAGTGGCATTGCGTCTGTCTATTCTGTCTGTAGCAGTGAGTCACACACTCGGCCAATAGCATGTTATTTAAAGGGTATACGGCAGGGACGCGAGAACAAAAACCCATATGCCCATATACATTTCATTCCCTCGTTACAATGTGCTTGGTGTGCTGCAAACAAGCCTTCGACAGGACTTGACGTCACCTATTGAGCGTCAACGTGCTCACGCCCCCCCCCCCCTCCCCCCTTCATTTTCTCAAGAGTATACAATGAAGATAACCGCGTACACCATATCCATACATGCAGATTTATGAATTCAAGTGGCAGGTGTAATAACAGCCCTACTGCCTCGCCATGTGGCCCTCAGCTACTCTGCTCCTCGGACGAACACAGAACAGCCAGATGTAAAACGTTTTTCTCGTTTGTGTTTCTATTTTTGTAGCGCATATGCAATTCATATCATCACGCCCTTACACGCAGCGAGGAAGTCATCATCCATTCGTTTTATTGCGGCCCCTGTGTTGCCCCAGAGCCAATCGCCATCTGCCTAGTGTTTCCGAGATCGAAAAGAAGCAAAGGTACGACGCCTGAGCGTGTCCTTTTGGCGGGACTTATTCCCATTGCGAGCTTTCCCTGTCGCCATGCGCGGGAGAATCTGGCGTAGCTGTATAGGAGAAATTGAGGGGACGCAAAGTACGTTCGCGGGGTTGCATTAGTGCACACAGTCACTTACTCCTATTCCGACAGTCACCCCCAACAAAATGAAATATCTATCGGCATCGTGACATAAAGCCATCAGCCACCACGGTTGTATGCTGCAATATGAAAAGTCACCTTCTGCTGCGTCCTTACGTCTTTCTGCACGAATAATGACAGTAGCAGAAAATATCGTCATTGACACTTAGTGCCTCATTATAAGGTACGTTCATAGAATGTTTAAGCAGTTTTCCTTTTTCGTTTGCAATACTGGTGTTGATAACTTCCACTAGAAGTGAAAACTAATAATTATTTTTGTTATTTTAAGAAAAGAAGGTGATCAATATCCCTATGCATTGCTTGTAGCATGTGTAAAGTGCTTTCTTTCCTGCCATTATGATTATATATTTCCCTTTTTTATTGCATACAGCGCTGTTTCTGAGACTGAGAGTGGTACAGGCACAGTCGTCATATTTGTGGGGCCTTTTCTCTGAGCTCTAGACACCTGTGCATCTATGAACTCGATTGACCAGCTGAACTTATCTGAAAGAAGCAAAGTTTAGACAACTCTTTCCGTTCGTGCAACTGCCTGAAGTGAACTAATTATGTGTAACTTAAGTTAGACAAGTATCGTGTTTTGCTGGTATATACCAGCGCGACATTGTTACAGGTGAAACACATATATGGCATTTCGTTCTATTACAGCTTCAGCAAGGGTTGTTGTCGGGCTAATTGGCTTCAGTCTTGTTATGCCATAAAAGGTTATGCATCAAAAAGATGACACGAAGAAAGATAGACACGAAAGGACGAGTGCAAACTAGGAACTATACTTTATTCAGAACTTGTCACCTTTAAATTAAGCACATATAAGCGCTTGCGCGGCGGCTACACCCACAATATGCCTGGTAAACACGACACATCATCATACCCTACAAGACAGGCTTCAATAAGACAGATTCGCTTCTTTATAAAACGAGAGGCGTATCGCTGACGCAATTGTGTGCACCCTTTATCAGAAACGTTTCCATTATTTCACGCGCCACGGTGTTACTGCTTCGGCCAAGAATCTTGACTTCAGTTAGTCGCGGCCGGCATTTGCTTTTTTTTTTTTTTTTTCGCATAAACATGCGTGGTGTTACAGTTTTTTTCTCATTTTTTCTTAACCTAAAAGGCGTTTTCTTGAAGTAGGCTTCAAAAGGAAGTCCTTAGCCCGACCAGTGGTCGCTTTCTATACTATGCGCCTGTGTATTATGTAGCGATTCATTGCTGGTGTTTCTTCACTTTCTTAGCTTCTTTTTTTTTTTTTCTCTTCTCGGCGATTTTATGCATCGCATGTAGCAGTTAGCTACAAGAAGCAACATCCAAATGCAGGAAATGGAATGCGTTAATTGTTCGGCGAACTAGGACATACGGCCTTGATACCTCTGGGATGATTCGTGTGTCTTGGTGATTCATGTGTCTTGTACTGCATAAAATTATTGTGGAAAATAGATGAATTAGAGGACAGGCGTGAATGTTGATCATGCCATTACGTAAAAGTACGTAGTAAACAAAACAAAAGAAAAGTTTGGCAGCAAAGGTGCTGTACTCCCTGCTAAAACACGTTTCGGCAAGAGCGGCGATTGCGTGCAGCAATAACTATCGATAATGCAGACATTTAACGTGCCGTCACTCTGAACGAACAGTTTGTTTCATAAAACCTTGACCGCTGCTACTGGCATGCGAAAGTATACATTGCGCCATTTTTCTTGCCAGCAGCGGCGATTAAAGCGTGTACGGTTACCACTCAGAGCTGTCATCCAGGTCGTTAACTGGCTCGCACAAGGGTGCGCACCTCGCGCACCTACGTCCCGAGTGGAGCGACCCCTCGAAAATCGTTTTCTCGCCGTCTCTCGTACAGATCTATGCGAGGCAGTAAAAGCTTTTTTTTTTTTTTTTTTTTTTTGGCTGCCGGCCATTCGGAACAGCTATAAGACAGTCTATTGCTGAGCAAGTCGGCTCGTGAAATCGCGAGAAATTACGCTGTGTCTAAGCAGCCTCCCCGAAACTTGCTAAAAAGGAAAAGAAAAAGAAATGGGGGAAAGGAGAGAAAGGGGAAAAGTGGGGAGGAAAAACTGGATTTGACTAAGTTCAAAAAGTGGAACTGGGATGATATTGCTAAAAATGAACTTGCAACAGCTGGAACGCAAGACATTTAAAAGTATTTCAAAAATGTAATATTTTCTGAATAAGGAAACATATACGATACATGAATTTGTCGAGGGCCTGTCCTTCTATCCGGTCATGTTATTTAGCAATCAAACGTACCGGGCTGCATCGGCAGGTAAATGTTCCAGGATCCCCCGAAGTATCTCGAGGGCGCCGAAAAGTTGTCAGACCCCGATTTTCGAATCACTTCTGCTGAAAACTATACTCCGGCGTTTTAACTGAGCTCTCTCATTTATCATGTCCTCCTGATCAGCTTATATCTGTGTCACTAAACTAAGAGTAAGTAGTTCCAATAACGGTAGAAGTCAGGAAAAGCTGTCCAGATTCGAGGAGTGACCTCCTCCACTAATCGCCGTCATCGTTCAGTTCATTCAGTTGTCCTCAACTCCACAAACTCTTTAGGATGTGTCAAAGGTCGTCAGTGCGCTCAACCACCGAAC
The DNA here is from genome assembly GCF_055883805.1 of Amblyomma maculatum. NCBI lineage: Eukaryota > Metazoa > Arthropoda > Arachnida > Ixodida > Ixodidae > Amblyomma > Amblyomma maculatum. Next base: position 42,047,066 of record NC_139345.1, on the reverse strand, counting down.
CAAAACACCGGAAGTAGGCGGCCCGAATAAGGGACCTTTCCACCTGTGACCATCGTCGTTCCCGTATCGACGCCCACCCGGCCCGCAACGCTCCGGCGCCACCATATATCTCTCAATGGCGGAAGAGTGCGCGATGCTCCCACGTCCTGTGAAAAATGGGGCATATACAAACGCACACATCCGATGCATGTATACATATACATGGTCCCCGCGAAAATATATCGAGCGAGTATGCCTGTGTGTATAGATATAGATAGGCTTCCAGCGAGCAACATATAGTTTATAGAAAGTACCTATACGGCGCCGGGAGTGCTGGCATCCATTGAGTTCTCGACGTTATCTTAGCTGTAAGCTACGTGACCGTAATGGCGACGTGCGTACGTGGCTGATAGGAAGAATATGTTTCCGCGGTCCCATCGGCCCGGCGTTCCTAGCCAACGTCGTCCGAGGGCGTGACAACTGTTGGGTCCTGCTTTGTTAGCATTGGGATCTGTAAGTGATTCCTGTTGAAGAAGCACTTTAAACGCTAATGAGGGTGAAGTTTGCCTGGACATTAAGTAAAAGCAGTATAATGAATGTGATTGTGATGATAGAAGATTGTTTATTTTGAGGCTAAAAATGAAGGGAAATAAATAACAGAGCTCGAACGGAGGGGCGCATCCTAAAGCTAAACTAATATCTGATCCGTACATCGCAAGCAAAGAAAGCAAAGGTGACGAAGTACAGCGTACAAATATTAATCTAAAATTAATTAGATAAACGGAAACGTATAAAGTGGAAGGGCACAAACAGATGCAAAGAAAGCCATGTAGTTTGGCTAAATGCACTCGGAAAAAAAACTTAAGAGGACTCCTAAGCTTCGCCTTAAGAATAAATGCACGCAGTAGCGCTTTTCACACCACCTTTTCATCCCTCAATTTTTGGCATTGAGAGACTGGCACAGAGTTTGAAAAAGTGGTAAACATCATTAGTTGGATTGGTTTTCGGGGAAAGGAATGCGCAGTATCCGTCGGACCTCTCGGTGCAGAAATTAGCTCACAATTAAAGGCGTAGAGTTGGAGGTACATACTTAGTCGGTTCGAATCACTGAGTTGAGTTTAGTTGTATGCTACAGGTGGGATTATCCCTACCGTAGACTAATCTCCAACTTTACTAGCAGATGGATGCTAAATGAAAAGCATACCAACACCAAACCGAACGCTGCTCAGGGAACGGTTGCGCCACAATTTTTACACAAAATCACGCACGTATTTTTATTTTATTTTTTTTCAAGGTTTTCTTCCCAATTCTAGATTATGGCGACGGCAACAGCGACGTCAACGCCTGTTCGACTGAACGAGCTATGGGTGGTATCGTGCCGTAGAAAGATATGCAGTATTATACATCCAAGGTTCATTTTTTGCCTTATTGAAAAACAGTACTGCGCAAAAAAGGACGGGACTAGAGAAGAACACAGGACTCCGCTCGTCCTGTGTTCTTCTCTTGTCCCGTCCTTCTTTACGCAGTTCTGTTTCTAAATAATGCCTTACTAACTAGCCAACCATCGCACTCCACTCAATTTTTGCCCGTCGGCAGCCTCCGGATGTCCGATCAGCTTTTGTAGCATGCAGCATCGGTCAGGCATCCTATACCGACTGTATACGATCAGGTATTTCATCAAACTCGCGACTACCAGCACTCTTTTGCAATCCGAAATAGAAATTATTCAATTCGTAAAACTCGCAAAAAAAAAATGAAACGAACAAAACCGGTCACGTGCGCGTAGCCTGTCAGCAACGCACACAGCATCGCGTTCGTTACATTATGGCTCAAGGTATCGCCAGGCTACACGATAAAGACGGGACATCGCGCTGCCCCGCTCTCCCTGGTGGATTTACGGAGGGAGCGAGTTACGTACCAGCTTTAGGGCCGTCTCGAATTATGCGCGCTTCGCTAGCTTCGCTCTGGCCGCACGGTTATCGCGGGCCAACATCGAATCGGAGTAGCGCGGCCGGATGCCGTCTCGGGCGCGTCTTGCGTCTCCTACCCATGCACAGTGGACGTTCTTGCTTTTCGTGCGTGATGCCTTTTATTTTCACTCTTTCAGGGATTTGGATTCTCGAACCTCGATGCGGAGGGGCCAAGAAGCGATAGAGTGGTAAGGGGGCTTGATTTGTCGCGCTCGACGGCGGCATACCATGTTGTCCACCTCTGGAATCCAAGCCGGAAGAAATTTTGTGGCCTTCCACTCCAGAACGAGGCAGACTAATACATGACGATCTTTTAAGCTCGCGTGCACTGCGCACGAAAAACTGGTTACGCATTCTTAGTGGCTGTATCAGATGTCGGGGGCTAATGGTTTAGGTAGTAAAGTTAAGCTTCTCGTTCATTCTTAAGGGCTGATGGCGTGTTTACCGAAAGCTGGGTAGCTGTGTGTACTTTTGTGGCCTGCGCAGTGCTCGTAAAGATTACGCCTGAGAAAACCGGCTCGTGATGGGAGTTCATGAGCATTGGTCGCCCCTATTCCGGAGTATACGACAGTCGCTAACAATGTCCAACACCAATAGCATGAGATGTATACGAGCGTGAAGTCCATAAAAGAAAGACTCGCGAAAACTATTTTGCAATGAGCGAACGCTACGATTGCAGATGTGTACACCACTCCACGTACAAGAGTGAGGTGCTCATAACTTGGTCTGCTCACTAAGGACATCGTAGTGAATTTATCCTAATTTGAGCCTAACAATATACGTCTTATATTATAAATTAATTCTAATCAGAATCTGCCTTCATGAGTTTTAAGTAATAGATATCGGTTATTATCTGAAAATGTGGGTCCCGCCCAGGCTTTGAGCTCTCTATAACCACCGAAATCCTGTTCGTTACTCCGTGCAACGACCTCCGTCAGAAAGTATTCCATTTCTAATTTCTAACGTTTCATGTGTAGGCGTTTCTTCACGGCAAAGACCCACTTCACGGACAGTTGGGCATGCAGGACGTATTCAATGTTGTAATTAACTGAATGCGGTCATTTCTCTTCTTTTTTTCTAGGGGGGGGGGGGGGGGAAGGGGGGGGAGGGGTATATTTGCAGAATTGCAGAGTGTCATTCAGATAGTATAGCCGACAAAAATATTTATCATGAAATTTCTAGCTCAGCTCACATTACGATGCTTCGACAGTCTACCCTCATAAGCCCTGTAACCGGTGTTTGTCGTAGCCCGCAATGCAGCCCCAGTGCTAAAATAAGCATAAATCAAGTCCCCTTTTCATTCAAATTTTACGCCTAAAGAATACACCCGGCATATTAAAGCAATAGCAATAATGGTCTCATTCTCCAGAGCCGCGTTGTAAGCGAAAAATCATCTGCATGACTTTGGAAGGTGGTAGCTGGAAGGCGACAACATGGCCGGGCACCAGTTGGTGGGATAGTTGTGATGCCATGAGACGACATGACATAGCCGCGTTGGCAGGAGCTAAATCGGGCAACTCCCGTGAGATGGAAGCTGAAACGCAGAACCTTCGGATCAGACGCGGTATTCTTGGGCCTCGCAGGGTACGTGAGTTTATCTTGGTTAAAGCGAGGCTTAATACCTATGTCTGGCAGTCCTTCACATAACGTTGAAGGTCAAGACTGTTTGCTAATCAGAATGTGTAAGATAACAGACGTACTAATTTAGGATATTAAGCGAGTAGCAAAGTGGATGCAGCGGACAAGGATACTCAAGGGGAGCCGCAGATAAGAGATCTTAACGATCTCGCATCATACCCTTAAAGGCGTAGCTTAAGTGTTCCCACAATTCTTTATTTGCCTATTTATTTATTCCAACTAATTTCCCAAGACTGCATTTTCTGCGTGCGTGCGTGCGACAACAGCAACGAAAGCAGCAACGCCCGAGATATCAGTGCCAAAGACAGCAGGCAACGGACGGCCCATTACGCACCAAAATGAGCGACGATCGCCTTCGGCCGGTAATGCACTTGCGCCCACGTGCGCGTAGACGATATCGAGGCACGCTCGAGAGACACCAACTCCTCTCCCGCTCCTGCTTTTCAAGCACCTTTATCGAGACTGCTTTCCTCCCGTCTGCTGATCCTTCGGCCCGGTCGCTGTTACGTGGGACCCTCTCCACATCGTGTATATCGTCGAGTGCGACACTAACCGCAGCCCCTACACCGACACGGCCCGACCGCCGCGCCGAATTTCCCGCTGATGCAGTCAGTCGATGGCTGCTCGACAAGAAGGCTGCCCGCTCGGAGGGAAAGGGGAGCTGGTCGACAACTCCCCGGACCTTATCAGTGACAACTTTTGAGGACGTGAGCGTTTTTGGCAATAACAGGCTCTGGAACGCGCAGAGAGCGGAGGGGCAATGGAGACGGGCCCGAATAACGCGAGCGAAGAAATGTCCACACGCGCACACACGCCATACCAGGAGGCACAGGAACCGCGTAAAGAGTCTGGCTGGTGCGGAGACTTTCTGCCAAGAATGGAAAGGTGAAAAGAAAAACGGCTGCCGGAGATAAAAGCTTCGCCAGACATGCGAGCGACGACATTCGAACAGGGGGAGGAGGAGGAGGAGGACGACGAAGAGGTAGGCCCGGTGGAGCGAGAGGAGCAGGTAGAGTGAAGCCAGCGACGTCCACGGGACCACGGCCTATGGGAAGGCAGCGGATTTGAGAGGAGGCACGCTTCCTCCTCCCCTGCCCTTATAGGTGGGCACAGCGATGTCCACAGATGACGTCTCGCGATAGCCGCCCTGCGCGGTGAGTTGTGATGATGGGCCGAGACTAGATTCGAGACAGAGAAAAAGAAGCGAAGTGGGGGCAGCAGAGAAGACGTTGAAGACATACCAGGAGCACTGCGGAGGGTGTCACGTACCAGGGTTAATCGGGAGAACAAGCGGGTCCTACGCTGAAGTACACATGTCTACGTGGCGGCGGCGGGCGCGCGCGCATCGCCAAGGACGAAAGCTCTCGGCGCGACGCTGCTGACGACGGCAACAGCGACTGGATCTCCGCGTCTTCTTGCAGAACACACCACTGCTCGAGGAAAGGACGTCGCGGGGAGGGATCGCGCGATTTCTTCGCGAAAGGGGTCGCGCTGACGACGTAAGGTGTCATCGCGCACGGTGTCAACGTACTTGGCTCGGTGCCGGCTGGCCGGGGCTGTTAGCTCTTATCTGCGGGCAAATTGCGCACTTAAGTTGGAATTATAAGGAGACGTCTGCCGGAGTGAAAGGGGGGCAGGGGAGGAAAGTGGTGGCCGTGTCCCCGTTTTCATTGGCTTTCGTGCCCATGTAGTAGCGACCAATGGAAAGCGCCAAGCTACAATATCAGCACGTAAGCGCCGCCGCTTCTGGTGGAGGTTTCGCATAATGTTTGTGTCACTTATTTCCGCGCCTGTAGTTTGCTGCTGTGCCGTAATATTTCGGAGCATGTACAGAAATGGTCAAATTCGAACAAATAAAAGCAGTAAATTTTATTTGGCGAAACTGAGCAAGTTAAGTACATCTTGCTATGGTGCGTGGAGGCGAACCCCTTGATGTCGCAAATGGTGACTATCCCCGTGAACATTTTCTTTTTTTGTGTGTGTTGGTGTTGGTGCACCTCATTTATGAGTAGTTCTTTCAGAGCGAGTGGCTTGGTTTAGCCAGCTAACCTACATTTCGGTTGTTTATTGCAACATAAGGCGACATTAAGGTCAGACCGTAAATTCGGGAGCAGAGATTTTTCTTTCTGAAAGGAAAAACTTTATGCACGCGCCCTTAAATCATTCCTTTTTTTATGTCAGTTCAGTTCAGTCGTTCAGTCGTGTCCGATTCTTCGTGACCCTATGGACCATATCACGCCACGCTTTCCGGTCTCTCACTATCTTCCTAACATCACATAACTTCATCTGCAGTGCCTCGAGGATTCCATCTAACCATCGCGTTCGCTGCCTACCCCTTCTCCGGCGACCCTCAACCTTTCCCAACATCAAATCTTTCTCCAGCGACTCCTCTCTTCTCATCAGATGACCAAAGTAGCTGAGCTTTAACTTTAGAATTTGACCCTCCAATGAGCAGTCAGGGTTTATGGTCGACAATATCGACTGATTTGATCTTCTGGCCGTCCAAGGAACTCTCAAGAGTCTCCGCACCACAATTCAAACACGTCAATTCTTTGGCGGTCAGCCTTCTTCACAGGGGTAATGTAAACAGCGGTAAAAATTAAGTCACACGGGGAGGAAGTTATGTAAGAAAAAAAGTAACCATCATTACAAAGTCGATTCTAAGCAGTTTACATGCGTTGAAACTGCTCAACCATAGCTTCTAAGTGACTTGACGTTGGCCGATCGGGCGTGCGGGGAAACGCAGCAGGTGTGGCTGATCATGACAGCAACGTCGGTCACCTCGGGGACAGTGAGAACGAAGCAAAAAGACGATCACGTCTGGAGCACAGGGAAAGGGCTGTACGTACGCCGGTTGCTCATGGGCGTGTCGACACCTTGCACGTTTCGTCGCGCGCCGAGTTTCTGCATCGCATGGATTTAATCTTCAGAGCGCAAAGGAAGGCAGCGGCCCAGCGGCCACGAGATTGTTGCCTTCGATCCTACAGATTCGAGATTAAGTGGTTGGTTGGTTTGTGAAGTTTAACGTCCCAAAGCGACTCAGGCTATGAGAGACGCCGTAGTGGAGGACTCCGGAAATTTCGACCACCCGGGGTTCTTTAACGTGCACTGACATCGCACAGCACACGGGCGCCTTGCTCTTCGCCTCCTTCGAAAAGCTGCCGCCGAGGACGGGATTCGATCCCGCATCCTTGGGCACAGTAGTCGAGCGCCCTTAGCCACTGCGCCACCCCGGCAGGGCTCGAGATTAAGTGCAGGCGAGTTCAGTTATCTGCTGATCGACGGATCATTCCTTTTTTTGAATGTGTGAGTGAGTGAAAAGAGTACTCATTTTTCAGGTTTAACTATCGATACGACACATGAGCTATGAGGATGCCTTAGTGAGTGAGTTGAAAACTCGGCGGTGATGCAGGCATTGCGAAATCAGGGGGTAGACGAGCCGTACGTGAAAGTGCTGGAAGATATATACAGTGGCTGCACAGCAACCATAGTTCTGCATAAAGAAAGCAATAAAATTCCCATAAAGAAAGGTGTTAGGCAAGGAGACCCAATCTCCCCAGTACTATTCACAGCTTGCTTAGAGGAAGTATTCAGAGACTTGGAATGGGAGCAGTTAGGAATAAGGGTAGATGGAGAATACCTCAGTAATCTGCGATTTGCTGATGACATTGCCTTGCTAAGCAACTCGGGGGATCAACTGCAAATAATGATTGATGACCTAGACAGGAAAAGTAGAAAGGCAGGCTTGAAAATCAATATGCAGAAGACTAAGGCAATGTTCAACAGCCTCGGGAAGAAACAGCAGTTTACATTAGGTAGCGAAATACTGGAAGTAGTAGGCGAATATGTCTACTTAGGACAGGTAGTAACCGCAGATCCGGACCATGAAAAGGAAATAACAAGAAGAATAAGATTGGGATGGAGCGCATTTGGCAAGCACTCGCAGATTATGACTAGCAGCTTACCGGTATCGCTCAAGAGGAAAGTATACAACAGTTGCATCTTGCCTGTACTCACCTATGGGGCTGAAACGTGGAGGCTAACCAAGCGAGTTCTACTTAAGTTGAGGACAACCCAGAGGGCTATGGAACGAAAAATGGTAGGGGTAACATTAAGAGATAGAAAGCGTGCAGAGTGGGTCAGAGAAATAACTCAAGTTACCGACATTCTAGTGGAAATTAAGAAGAAATGGACATGGGCAGGACATGTGCGAAGAGAGGATAACCGATGGTCGCTGAGGGTAACAAACTGGATTCCAAGGGAAGGAAAGCGTAGCAAGGGGCGGCAGAAAGTTAGGTGGGCGGATGAGATTAAGAAGTTCGCAGGGGTCAAATGGATGCAGCTAGCACAGAACCGGGTTAAGTGGAGAAATATGGGAGAGGCCTTCGCCCTGCAGTGGGTATAATCAGGCTAATGATGATGATGATGATGATGATGATGATGATGATGATGATGATGATGATGATAGTGAGTGAGTGAGTGAGTGAGTGAGTGAGTGAGTGAGTGAGTGAGTGAGTGAGTGAGTGAGTGAGTGAGTGAGTGAGTGAGTGAGTGAGTGAGTGAGTGAGTGAGTGAGCGAACGAGCGAGCAAGCAAGCAAGCAAGCAAGCAAGCAAGCAAGGGAGGGAGGGAGTGAGCGAGCTGAGACTTTATCTTTTGAAATTTTTCATTTGCTCGACTTCTGCAGGGAGGACTGTAGATAAAACTGTTTATCTTTATTAGTGGCTACATTTATTCATTAGTTCACATAGAAAATTCTTCAAAGCAAAAAAATAATAAAGGCTAACTTAGCAAAAATGCTCTAATAAACCCTTTTTGCGTTTTTTGCAGTCTTCAGGGTATATTTACATATGATGAAATTATTTTTACGTGCAAAGTTGAATAAGCACATTTAATAAATCTGTTTTACTCTTCGAAACGTCGAATCCGGGAAGCATGTTTTTTTGAAGCTATAATTTTTATTGTTGCCTGGTGTTGCTTACATAAAATATCAGAAAACCATCAGGCGCTTAGGTTACTCGGTTTCATAATTCTAACGCATCTACAAGACTTCTGGCATATAAAACACTTTTTCGTAGCAAACACGAATATGGTTCATAAATCTAGAATCCCGACCAGACATATTTAATCAATAAGTTAGAATCATTTTGCAAGGGTTAACATCTAGTTTACAGTAATAAAAGAATCAGTTAGCTTAAGCTCTTTGAGCAAATGAAGTCGATTTACTCCTTTTTATGTTACCATCGGTATTATTACGTGCTGTCCTCATTCTCCGCGCCGCTCATATCAGGCTTGTTAATCGTATTTTCCTACCACTGGAACAAACGTTCGGGGAAATTTTAAGATCCACGATGAATTTTTTTTGCTAACTGAAGTGCTTTTTTGAGATGTGAAACATCTACAGAATTGCTTGTTTTTATTATGAGTGTTTATCATCGTTTTTATTCGTAGCTTATATCAGAGCTATCGAGCTCGTACCCTTTGCATCGAGCCGCTGCAATGAGAAAATTTCGCCCGTCGCGGACCAGGAGACGGAAAATAACAAAAACCAATAGAAGCTATAAATACATAGTCTAAGGAGTCTAAACAATAAGTTACCATAAAATAAATCTAACTAAACCAAAATTTCCCATTCTTCGCAGAATAGCGGCATGTGCTGCCATCAGCGTAAACGCCGAAAGATTCCTTCTTGGGAATGGCTCGGAGAGAGGTACTGAAAGGGAACAGCGGTTAACGTCACGGTTACTAATCCATGAAAGTAAACGAAATGCGTACTTGGAGATGAAATGGAAGGCGGGTTGTCCAGCGCCTTGCTATTCAAGGTAGCTGACGTCCAACCGAACTGCTTTCGCAGATTAAAAAGCCAGTGCCTGGTTTAATTTCCACAAGTAACGTTTCGCCCTCTAGGGACGAGAAATTCGAGTTATTTTAGTTGGAAGGCTAGTCTGCTAGTAAAGCATACTCGTGAAGCTATTACGGCTATCGGCCATTATGTCGATCCCATGCACACTCTGATTCTTCCTTTTTTTTTTTTTTTTACATGTCAGACAGACAGGCATCTTTGTAAAAAGAAAAATAAACAGCGTCAACTCTACGCCCAGGCACGAACGTGTCAAAATTACATGGCAAGGTTTCAGTCCTCGGCGTTACAGAGAAGCACACTTTCGTTTGATTTGCTTTTGCTTTGGCGTGGAGTTTGGCACTTCAAAGCGAATCAGGCTATGAGGGACGCTGTATATATATATATATATATATATATATATATATATATATATATATATATATATATATATATATATATATATATATATATATATATATATAGAGAGAGAGAGAGAGAGAGAGAGGGGGAGGGAGGGAGGGAGGGAGGGAGGGAGGGAGGGAGGGAGGGAGGGATGGAGGGAGGGAGGGAGCTTTGGATAATTGCTACCATTCAGGGTGCTTTAATGTTCACTAGCATCAAAGGACACACGGGCGCCGCCCGTTTCACATCATTCGAAACACCGCCGCTGCAGTGGCGATCGAACCCGGTTATACCCCGGCTCAGTAGAGCCCTAAACAAAGAAGTACGTTTAAATAATTTGGGGATTTGATTTGTGGGGTTTAACGTCCCAAAGCGACTCAGGCTGTGAGAGACGCCGTAGTGGAGGACTCCGGAAATTTCGACCACCTGGGGTTCTTTAACATGCACTAACATCGCACAGCACATGGACGCCACTCCGTTTCGCCTCCATCGAAACACAGCCGCCGAGGCCGGGATTCGATCCCGCTTCCTTGGGCTCAGTAGTCGAGCGCTGTAACCACTGCGCCACCCCGGTGGGGCGCGTTTAAATGTTTTGAACAAACGTGTGGTGCGATTAGTGTTTGCCCTATCAAAAGAAAAAACTAAGGAAGCAGGCCAGGAATTAATTCTTGGTCTTCAAAGTTGCTTTCGGTATACGCACAGATGCAGTAAAAAAAAAAAAAAAAGAAAAAAAGAAAAGAAAAGGAAAGAAAAAAAGGAAGTATATGTTTTTGCAGCTGACTGGGCAAACGTCATTCCTTAAGCTTTAGGTGCACATTTCGCACTGAAATATTATTTCCACTGCGTTTCCCTTGAGTACGCGTGGGTCTTTCGAAGTCGCTAAGATTTTGCCTAATATTGTCGCTCAAATCTAGCCAGATTCCTGCAGAATGTTTCAGGGAAGTTTAAGGTAACTGAAGCGAGGCTGGTAAGGAAGGATTCACGAACGATATACACTTAGTCCAGGCAATCAGAAGGAAGAAACAGTGCTGCGAAACGTTGCGGACACTGCAGGAACTTTACAGGATGCGCAGTAGTCAATTTGGTATTATGCATTGTCTGCGCTGATGTCAGTGTTTACTTCAGTGTTTACTCCTGTTTACTTCAGAAGAGCTTACTTCATGAAAAGTGATGAACAGTGAAATAACTAGATAGTTAGAAAAATTATGTTCGACCAGTGTGACTAACATAAACAAGATGTCATTTGTTTTGTCAAAATAAAGAATCTCATTAAAAAGTGTATGACAGTGAACTGCCTCAGCAAAAATGGTAATTTTGACATTTTGGGGGGCTTTAGTGACCAGAGAGAACACAATTCTAAAAGCAGTCGAAGAAATTAAAATACTGACTATCTTATATTTACGTGATTTGTGTGTTGAGTTAGTTTGCGGCGCTTATATTCGCAGTGATAAGTTTATGGAACTTAACGGCACTGAAAAGATTTATTTTATTCGCTATTATTTTAGGCAGCGAAGTTCCAATTACAAATTCAAATTCCAAGTACACTGCCTAGTTCCGATTCTATAACACACCAGCAAGGTATTTAAATGGTGCGTTCGGAACGCTCTAGTCAGCGCACAATTACATAGTACTCAGCTGGCCTGCCCTTCACTATATACTACCAATAGTCAGCTCACGTTGACAAGGGTAGTTATAAAAACCCCTCGAGCAGCTTTACATTCTTGTCTCTCGTGCTCTTAATGGTGTGATTTACTCCTAGCTATCTGTTGACAATGTGAACTAAATTCATTAAGTATGCTCGCTAAATGATTTGGTGTACATATGAGTTAACGTCCCAAGGCGAGCCAGGCTTTTAAGGACACCGTAGGGGAGGGCTACCAAATTTTCCAACGCATAGGGTTCTTTAATGTGCACTGATATTGCACAGTACACGGACCGACACTTGTAAGAAGTTTCCATAACACATTTTGACAAACCAACTGCTTCTTATGTATATGATGCTTTCTCTATTATTAGGATATTGCTACAGTGATCTCAGATGCCTGATGCAGAGTTTGTGCTTCTCTTACTGAGCTTCCAACGGTGCGCGGATTAGAGTCGGGGCTTGATCAGATTCTTTTATGAAAATGGCCTTCACGACTACATACAATCGTTAAGCTCTCCTGTGTGCAGGTCTTTGTACAAACCGCTAGAGGTATTCAGTAAGCATATACGTCATTCCTTTCTTGAGGCGTCTTTCCGCGTCAGTACGTTTGAGGACACATTCTCCTCTTCAGTGGCAGACAGAACTAGACGATGATATCATTTTGGGGTAATATCAGTACCCTTCCAAAGCGTTCAGATGGGACCTCTTGCATCTTAACTGTTTGACCAGGGCGACAGGGGAATCTCCTGAATGATTTTTTTTTTTTTTTTTCACGATGAAATCGTGGTCTCGCATTTCAGAGAAAGCGTAAACGTCGTTAAATAAGTGTTAATATTCTGTTATACTGCGTATAAAAAATGTATTTAGTAACGCAACGAAACCAGTAAAATAAAGAGGATACTTGGAGGGCTGAGCAGGTCCCGAGTTCTTTCGCTTTCAGCTTGAAGACAAGCATGCATCTGGTTGCTGAAACTCCTCTCATCGGACAATTTGTATGCAAACATAAGAACAACTTAGAAACACAGCTACCTGCTGCTTTTGTTGCATTAACAAAAACGTTTTTAGCCGCCTCACTTCAGTGAGCGTTGCTTAACACACTCTCGATCTTTTTTCTTAGGCTGGTGCGCGGTTTAATGTCAGAATACACTCTCGGGCTGGCGGCAAGTATTGTAACCTGCGAGTTAAAGAAAAATAAAAACGAATTGGTCAATATTCTCTCAGCTGACACACTTGATCACGATTGTTCAACTGATGTGTCCCTGTTATATAGCCGCAGGCCAATCACAAGGCGACTTTACGCCCCACAAACTCCGGCAACCTGGCCTATGAGTCGCTGAAAAATCGATGTTCAGTTTAAAGGGCGTTCTTATCGATTGCAATGAAACCTAAGGCATGTGTGCGTATCGTACCGAAGGTGCGCCAGCAGATCTCCTAGTGTAAACAAAACACGAACCTCGCGTGGGTCCAGTCGCCAAAAGAAATGTAGCGGAGTCATAAGCCTCGCATACTTTGTAAGTCAGCCACTCCGCGCTAATTGATGCGGCTCACGCGAGACGCTACGCCGCTTAGTCGAGTTGCGTAAGTGCGGATTCTGCGTTATACAACCAGAGAAAGTTCTTGAGCGCCGTACCGTCTCCCGGGACGTCTTCTCTCCCACCCAGCGTGCAGGAAAACACTTTTGCCGTCTCTGAAGTAATGTTTAAAAACTACGGCCAGCGCGGGACAAGAGCCGGCCCTCAGGGACTCGCACTCTCACCCATAAACGCTAAGCCCTGTCCAAACAAAACCAAAATGCAGTCGTGGAGTTGCGTGCGTTGGGATGAGGGGGGAAGGAAGGGGGTACAAATCGGCTGCCTCGTGTCGGGATTGGTGAAAGAGGGGACGTGCAGCGCCCTCTCACCCGCGCCTCCATTGGTGGGCGGGCTGAAGCAGACGAACCGCGCGCGTTTGCTACGGCGGTTCTCAGACGACGCGCTTTGCGGGGTGCGCCAGCGACGTGCGGTCCGGGCACCGTCCCCCCGAGTTTCGGCCATGGATGTCTTCGGTGAATTAGGGGCTCGCGTCGCGAATCCAGCAGCTGCGGAGACTTGACGCAAACGCGGGGACGACGCCGGTGTGAGGTGCAGTGACTCAAGACGGACACAACGGCATGGGAGTGAGACCGGGGCCCCTGCTCGCGGTCTGGTTTGCGCTCGTCTGCCTCTCGTACCGGCCCGCACACTGCAGTTGGTGGTAAGTGGCCAGCTGCCTTCCCATACTGGATCCGCCGTGCAGGTTGAATGCAACGATGGTGACAAGCGTTCTCGCAGTTTTGGAGTTTACCTAGGTACGCACTCCCAAGCAATGAAATGAAACTTGCAACATACATGTTACAGCTTTTAAAATGCTCTCTGGTGGTAACAATCATGTCGGACATCGTTGCTTTGTTTTATGAGATAGTGACCTGGTAACGCATTTGTGAGTTCGTTCACCTAGCGCTATGAAATGAATCAGACTGACTGAAACGGAAATGGAATTGAACTGATAGGCAAACTTCTACAGGTACTCGCCAACTATTCAAGAAGGAGGTTTTCAGATTAAGTGTTGGTTACATTTGCAGAGGTATTATGTATCTAGATATGAGGTGCGCTGTGCATAAGCACAAAATATTTCCCGCCTATTCTTTTCTATAGGCAAGTAAAATAATGCTTATAGCGCTGGCATATATAACAGCTTTACTGCATGCTCGCATTTTTACTATACCGCTATAAACGCTGATAATACCTGGGCACTGGTAGTCAATATCTCTCGCTCGGTCATCTCCATGAAATCTTCATCTGTGATTGCACGTATTGTGAACTTGCGGTTTGCGAATGGCTGGTGTTTACTCTTGTCATCTTCCAGTTTGAATAGGCTCCAATCTGCACACTGTAGCTGTTTATTGATTCACACGTGTAAATAAATAGGCAGCGAACTTCTCGTTACAGCATTTATATCATTGTTATACTAAAACAATTGTTTCTTGGGCAACAATTTCCTCATACTGAGTCCGTTAAGAACATTCCGATATTGATATAATATATTGACATTGCCCTGTAGTGGGTATAGTTCGGCAGATGATTATGATGAAAGAGGAGATTAACATTCAAGCTTTTGTGGCGCGCATAGAATATTCTTTTAAATGTGAAAAAAATTTGCTCCTGTCCTTTAATGCTTAGTGGTTAATCTAACCATTGGCTAAAGTTGAAGTGAATTCTCGGTATACATTCCCACACATTTAGGTTGCCTTCATAATATGCTCTTGTGCCTTCTCAGGCACATTAAATTCTAGTGGCAGAGCCGCGAGGCACCGCCGAAATATATAAAAGAAAATAGTGAATATGCTCTGATGGTGCCAAGGACAGCCATTTGCCATTCCAAATTAATGTGACCATTAATGAACAAGCACATCGAATTTTATTTATTTATTTGCTGTACTTTTCCAAAATCGCATTCGTGTAAGCGGTTTGAATGCATTGAAATGCATAACCCCTAAATTGACTAAACATCTGGATTATTTTTTTCTTCATGCTGTAAAGTTAAATCCCTGTGTAACGTTCTTCACCTCAGCAACTTTTGTTTCACAGTGACTGTTTTTGGGCACCTTTTGAAACAGATATTTGCACCCCGATTATGGGTCTGAGAAAGGAACCATTTATACGTGTTCGGTGAAAGCACGTCCCACAAGTTTTTTACGGTGGCTGTAGACTCGTGGATTCTTGTCCTGTCGTTCCGGCTACGTGACAATTCTCCCTATCCTCCCGCGTACGTAGTCTGCTAATCGAATATGCGAGCATGCGTAAGGAAGTACTATCGGGGACAAAAAGTCTGTGGACCACACAAACCGCCACCAAAGCACATAACTTTCGTATCGGACAGTTTAGTCCACAGGACCAATATAGAGATGGACTTTAGTTATTTCATGTGTGCCAGGGTAATAAGCTAACAATTCGTTTACATCGTGCTTCACGTCCGAAATCTCCAAACGTGCGGTCCAGAGACTTTTGTTCCGTTCCTGGCAGTACACTTTTGAAGGATTTCAAAGACTGCGCCAATAATTTCACCTGATTTACGTCTCACGAGAGATACATAACAATTGGAAGCGCGTCAACTAAGCAAGAAGGAGAGCGTGTAGCAATAAAACGAATGAACAGAGACTGAACATAACGGACACGCCGAAAGAGCGCAGCTAAACACGAATCAGCAAGCGAAAGAGCATAAGTGGGCAGTACACGTGCCGGAAGGATTGATTTCTACGCGGCCGGCGCTGAGTTCGTGCTAGCGACGACGGGGAAGCCAGTGCATTGCTCACCTGCGGGTAGGGCCCCTCCGTAACGACGCCGGTGAATCACCTGAACAGTGACGGCCTTTCGAGTAAGGCTTGCACTCGGTCATTTCTAATGGGGAAGAAACGCGTAGCGCGCTATTCCGCAAGTCTATATACTCCTGCTGGATGCGAGGGGTTTCCTTTTGTACGTTAAAAGAAGAAATAAGAGGTGCGAGCGTGATCCGACGAAGAACTCGCTACTACGAAATGGACTCTGACAGAGGGCAATAGGCTAATTTTTGCGCATTGAGACTCTGCACGCGAACGATTTGCCATTTCACTTTCTTGTGAGTGAGAGCCCCGAGGACGGGTATCGAGCACTGCTGCATTGCGTTAAGCAATAGGTCGCCGTGATGTAGAAGACAAAACGAAAACAACCACATCGATTATATTGAATTTGATTCTTCAATGAGTTGCATAATAGAAGCGCTTTACGGTTTGATTTCCATTATTTATCTGGCATGAAAAAGCTTGCACTGTCATTATGTAAATGTTGAAAGAGAAATTATAAAGGTTTACAATTCGACCGTGGCCACTCGTACCACTATATATGAATTCTGTTATTCCTATGTTGCACTTCCATATCGTGCTCGTGCGTCTTAAAGAACGCCTGTTAGTCTGTAAATTGATGCAGATCCCTCCACTATGGCGTCTCTCATTGTTCGTATGTAGCTTCTGGACTTCTAACATCGCATATATTATTATTATTATTATTATTATTATTATTATTATTATTATTATTATTATTATTATTATTATTATTATTATTATTATTATTATTATTATTATTATTATTATTATTATTATTATTATTATTATTATTATTATTATTATTATTAGTTAGCGTTTGTGCCGTCGGACATCGCAAATCGACGTTGCAAATATTTCCCTTCCGATATCTTAGCTTAATATTCAAGTCCAGCTTTCGTGGGAATCGCTTTTAATTGCGAGTCAACTGTATAATATTGTCAGATGCTTTTAGCACATATTGATAGGTACGTGTATTACTCCGACGCGTTGCTATAACATGATTTGAAAGTTTGTTCTGCGCTCAAAGCCAGAAATACGACTTTCACAAAACGCCAATGGTACAAGTCTTTGTCAGTAATAGCTAGGCAACTGTGAATTCTTCCTAAATAGTGTTAGCGGGATATTCCTCAGATGGGTAAAAAAAAAATTGTACTATTAAGATTTCCGAAGAAAATCGATGAGGAGCGCTCTTATAGAAACGCGGTTCTTATTCCTGATATTACCTGTAAAAGTGTATGCACAGACTTCTCCAGATTTCAGCAGTCCTACAATACCTTTATGGTAATAAATAGCGGAATACTTCAAGCGTCCCGTGGGAGGATTTGTGGAAATTTTTATTGGGGTGTAATTATGGTAGAATCTTACTACATGAAGAACAAAAGTGATTTTATAAACACCTTTTCATTCACAAAACGCGCTAGTTTGTCCCGAATGTCAAAGTATGGCAGCAATAAAAGTTGCTTTTCTGTGAGTAAAAATTTTATCATTTTCCGCACAGCACTTATCGGTATGCGTGCTCCAAATTCATACCGACGTATAGCTTCGCTGTCGGCAAGGTACGAGTCGATGGTCGCCATATGGCTTATATGCAAGCACTATGAAAAACAAACAGATTCTGTCTTGCAAGTGACGGTCCGTTTACTGAACTGCCTTTTTGGCGTAGCTTTCTCGTCACGCTATAGATCAATCGCGTCATGTGCGCGGCACCATATCACACACATGCCATGACGACTGACCTCAAATCGAAGCTATATGGATCCCGCACGTGGGGTTCCTTCTAGAAGTGTTCTCGAGCAGTGCGCGAGAAAAAACGCTGCAAACAGAAAGCTGCTTATTTTTTTGTTCGATTTTGTTTTATGTTTGTTTTTTTGTGAACTGGATGATTTTGTCAACAGAGCGCGCGATATTACTTGAATCACCCATGAAGCTTGAAGATACCAGCCTTCATGGTGGTCGCACGTACCGCCTGAACTTCTGCTGCTGCTGTTGTTGTTGTTGTTTTTAGTAGTAATATTCCCGAAATCATTAACATTCAATGTTGACATGAAGTTGCGATGCACATAGAAGGACGTAAGGGAAGTGTCACCAGAGCCCATGCCTAAAAACGTCCTGGAACAAGGGCACACCTATAACGGAGCTCAGGTGCAAATGAAAGTCAATGAAGGGAAGCCTTTGCAGTGCAGAAGGAATAGCGCAGCTGACGATAATATTTGGCGAGTCCGATCCTTACTAGCACTGTTCACAAATCTACAGAGATAAAAAAAGTCCTTTTCTGTTTGATATGAAGAAAATAAGATAACTTCCTTATCCGGTTTGTATTCTACAACTGCCATGCATGTAAGTTTAAACTGCGCCTTAATTAAAACTCACCTAAAGCTCTACTCGCGAGACAGTTAATAACACGCAAAGCTTACTACTTCGGAGAGATATAATACCATTTATAATCTTCTATTCTTATTTTGTTTTCGACCTCTATACATCCTTGCTTCCCGAACCTTGGCTGACTATGCGTCGGGCACACCCAAGAACAACAGAAACGACTTCCGCTACTAAAGCACTGCGGTGCCTGCTTCGAGAGCACCAGGAAGCTAGGCCTACAGGTGCACCCCTCCTGGCGGGGCAGCCGCTCCCTGTCCTTCGCCGCATTCGGTAGCATGGCCCTGTACGCGTGAGTCGCCGACCGGTATGCGGACGGAGCGCGCATTCCCAGCCTGCGCGGATTAGGGGCTTATATCGGCGACTCTCATCGCTCAGTGTGGCCCAACTTATCCATTCACGTTTCTTTCTTTGCTTTCAACGGGCACGCAACGTGAATACTGGAAGCTCGTGCCCCACCATGTGCTTTTGTCACGACTCTGCTGTCATGTGCTCGCCCGCCTATCAGGCACGGAAACCTTGAAATTGTCCTTGTGTGCTCGCTTAGTTATGACCCCTTTTATACTCTCGCGCTGTTGTGTGTGTTTTCGGCCTATCTTGGTATTTAGCGTAATCCGCATCAAGCTTGGGATCAAGGTCCCCCACTACAGATCGCGGCCTATCGGTCCGATCGATTGTGAGAGATTATAGACGGCTAGACCATATGTCGCCGGTCGTTGGAGCTTTTATCTCCTTATCTTGCCTCTACGTGGTTTTTTTGTCCTCCAACTCCTCCGGCGTCATTTTCATATCATTTTATTAGACTTCTAGGATATCACTACTCTGCTCTGCATTCGAATACTCAAATCAACCGTTAGTGTAGACACTGAGTGAGCGAAGTTTCTTTTTTTTTTTTTTTTTCGTTTTACTTAACACGATGGCACAACTACATACTTTGAGAGCCTTCTGCATACACACATATACGCGGGTTTTTTGGAACGAAGTGAAGTAACCAAAACATTTTTTGAAGTCGTAAATTTAACGAGCTTCACGACGATGCCCGACAGCAGTTTTGCGTATTTTTCAACGCGAAGCTAGCATGCTTATAGAGTACGGCTTCGCATTTCGACACGTACTCTGACGGTTGCAAGATCGGTAAGTCATATTTTTGTCCTCGAGCTAGTTATATACTTTTCACTTTTCTCTTCATCCATTCCAACGCTGTTTGCACAAACGTGTGCATTTCTATTTTTAGTCATGCATGACCAACCATCACTTGTTGTGTCCTCATCTTCCTGCTTATAAGTGTTGTGCAAGCTGAAATGAACCAAGTTTTTTTTTTTTTTTTTTTTTTACTTTGAAAAATACTAAGCGTCCTTCCAATAGGAATCGATGTGACGCGCCGGAAAATTGACGCACCCAAAAAATTACAGGACTGCGCTTATGTCTGCTTCTGAGCGGAAATGGTGAAAAACACTTTACAGGACTGTTTTCATTAATTGCATCGCCGTTGTTGTCCTCACTACTATAATCATCACTATCGCTACTATCATCATTATCAATTAAATGTACCGTCATTATCACCGCTGCTATGATCATTATCATTGTCACTAACTACAGCGTCGTTACCATTGCTACTATCATCATTTTCATTATCACTAACCGTATCGTCACTGTCATCGCTATCATCCCCACGCTAGACAAGGAGAATTATACGATCGGTTCTCACGAGCCCGGTGTGGAGTACATCCTGTCCCGGGTCTCTACGAAGAATTGATGTTGCTTGAAAATTTTTAGAGCCATCTTGGCCAAACTGCAGCTTCCATGTCTTATTTTTTGTAACCTATTGATTTGAACGTCGAAAAAAAAAAAAAAAAAAAAGCCCGGCGTGGAGTAGTGGTTTGAGCGCTCCACTGAGGACAAGAGGGATAGTGGTTCGATTTACGGGGGAGACATCTTTTTCTTTAACTTTGCGCGGATGTTTCTGCAGCCTATGGGCGAAGAAAAGCTTTCGCCTTAAAAGCTAGCCATCAGCTGTCAGCGCCTGCCGACGCTTACCTGTATCCATTCGAGCGGCAGCAAAGCGACGATCTGACGCAAGCAGATCAGAAGAGAATTTGGCAGGGCTTTTGCCAAGGCGCGCATGAGAACGCTATAATCCCGGTGCATATGGGTGCACGGAGATCGCTGTCAAATGGCGGTCTTTTTAAACTTTGCTCGCTTTAATTATCGACGAAAAAAGAGCGCTACCCCGAAGTTGCCTCGTTGGAAGCGCCTGAGTCATACCATTATTATGGAGCTCGAGAACTTTCCCGCTTATAATGTATATATAGCGTTTAAATTTGTATTTTTAAAGCTATTTATTGACGGCGGATTAATCAAGCAATCCAGGAACGAAAACAACACATCTACTACTTCAGATATACATTTAGGGCATTCGCGTGATTTTAGTTTAGAATAACGCTTAGGTTCGTTTTCCAACCTTGGTTCATCGTAGCAGCCACAACCTGCATATACACCATGTGTTTCAGAGAAGCCCTCCTCCCCTACTTTTTATTGTTTTTGTTTATTTGTTTCCTCTATTGCAAAGGCGGTTTCTGCTACGCAGCAACAGGAGTGCTGCCGAACTTAGGAATGTTCATAAGTAAATGGCTTGTAAGTATTTTCTGGCAATTACCTTCCTAATTATTTATTTAGGCACCTGATTGCGATGAATAATCTGTAGCGGGCCGTTAGAAATACAAATATTCATTTTTAGAGTTAGGAAAACTTAATTACGCTCGCGCCAAGTCTGATTAAATTATAACCATTTCACACTAAAGGACACGGCTACGATAAGCATGCATGGATAGCAGCGCCCTCCCCTCGTCTACGTCACTTCATGGCGCATGTGTCATGTGACCTCTCTGCCATGTGCTCTGATATAGCAGCTGCGTTATTACAGTGCTGCGTGCGTCAGACCGCCCGCAGAGACAGAACATGTCCTGTCGCACTTACGCCATGGATTGACCTGCGCAGGGCGCTGCTTTGCTTGCCAGGTTTTCGAAAGCGTGCGTTAATAGTGGACCCTTGAGGGATGCGTGCATGTGTGTGTGTGTGTGTGTGTGTGTGTGTGTGTGTGTGTGTGTGTGTGTGTGTGTGTGTGTGTGTGTGTGTGTGTGTGTGTGTGTGTGTGTGTGTGTGTGTGTGTGTGTGTGTGTGTGTGTGTGTGTGTGTGTGTGTGTGTGTGTGTGTGTGTGTGTGTGTGTGTGTGTGTGTGTGTGTGTGTGTGTGTGTGTGTGTGTGTGTGTGTGTGTGTGTGTGTGTGTGTGTGTGTGTGTGTGATTTATCTGACTGCTGGATTTCTGCGTATACTTATGTATATACTGCTGATTGTTGATGACTGGGGGGATCCTTGACCTTTTTCTCTAATATTCGCCGGAATATCTTTTTCGCGGCGTTTCAATTTTGCCGAATGCAATTAGCTACCCTAAGGCCTCCTCGTCGAACCCGGACCATTCATCTAAGGCATCTTTACCTGAGGCACTAAAATGGTATGACTACTTCTGTGCACGATACATTCCGCCGACTCACTTTCCCGCGCAAGATCATCATCATCATCAGCAGCAGCAGCAGCAGCCTGATTATACCCACTGCAGGGCGAAGGCCTCTCCCATATTTCTCCACTTAACCCGGTTCTGTGCTAGCTGCATCCACTTGACCCCTGCGAACTTCGTAATCTCATCCGCCCACCTAACTTTCTGCCGCCCCCTGCTACGCTTTGCTTCCCTTGGAATCCAGTTTGTTACCCTCAGCGACCATCGGTTATCCTCTCTTCGCACTACATGTCCTGCCCATGTCCATTTCTTCTTCTTAATTTCCACTAGAATGTCGGTAACTTGAGTTATTTCTCTGACCCACTCTGCACGCTTTCTATCTCTTAATGTTACCCCTACCATTTTTCGTTCCATAGCCCTCTGGGTTGTCCTCAACTTAAGTAGAACTCTCTTGGTTAGCCTCCACGTTTCAGCCCCATAGGTGAGTACAGGCAAGATGCAACTTTTGTATACTTTCCTCTTGAGCGATACCGGTAAGCTGCTAGTCATAATCTGAGAGTGCTTGCCAAATGCGCTCCATCCCAATCTTATTCTTCTTGTTATTTCCTTTTCATGGTCCGGATCTGCGGTTACTACCTGCCCTAAGTAGACATATTCGCCTACTACTTCCAGTAATTCGCTACGTAATGTAAACTGCTGTTCCTTCCCGAGGCTGTTGAACATTACCTTAGTCTTCTGCATATTGATTTTCAAGCCTACCTTTCTACTTTTTCTGTCTAGATCATCAATCATTATTTGCAGTTCATCCCTCGAGTTGCTTAGCAAGGCAATGTCATCAGCAAATCGCAGATTACTGAGGTATTCTCCATCTACCCTTATCCCTAACTGCTCCCATTCCAAGTCTCTGAATACTTCCTCTAAACAAGCTGTGAATAGTACTGGGGAGATTGTGTCTCCTTGCCTAACACCTTTCTTTATGGGAATTTTGTTGCTTTCTTTATACAGAACTATGGTTGCTGTGCAGCCACTATATATATCTTCCAGCACTTTCACGTACGGCTCGTCTACCTCCTGATTTCGCAATGCAAGATCACTTTACGCCTAAAACGTTCAATATATGAGTAGGAGGCTATGGCAATCTAATGTCCGCTGCTGAACAGTATGACTCCCTTGTCGTGACTTAACCCCCCTCCCCCCCTCAAAGCCTATAGGACTAATCAATTATATATCACAATTACGGTTTCTTCATACATTTCGAAAGGTTCATATACCTAAAGCCCATAATCAATCATTTCTATCGAGAATCAGCGTTGATATATGATTCACAGTATGAAAAAATAAACGCGCATGTATGTCATTAAGTCTGAAAAAATTATCAACGTGAACTTAAAATTACAATAATCTGCTTAGAAGAATACAGTATGTTTTGTCGGGATAAGGCACATCTACACATAAATACAGATTAGTTTCTTTTTTGCGTTAGAGCACGATAAAACCGCATAATAATAGCTAAAGAAAGCTTCCGAACTATTTTTCAAGGTTGTTTTCCATTGTGGTAACAAAAATTCAACCACGTGCACACAATGCCAAGCCGAATTATTTACCGCTACTCTCTTTGAGGGACGATATTCAAAATTAATGAAGGAAGGTAATTACAGTCAACGAAACCAAGGCGAGCACATAGCAATATCTTTTATTTAGTGAGTAATGAAAAATTATATAGTGTAATCATTGAATGGGTGAAAGAGAGATGATTAAAAAGTACAAAATATTTCCATAGAACCATGCGGCATATACGCGAGAGCGTCACTTTTCCACAGCATGTTTACGATTATGCTATCGCCTATCTAAACGAGGAGACCGCTCTGCACATGTCCGGTGTATTCAGTCAGAGAAAAAAAAATGAGCGATTGACCACCGATGCACCTCCGACCAATTAGTGCCCCGACCATGTCATCCGGCAACCTTCCAGAGTATAGCCAGGTCGAAGGTGCGACCCTGTCCCAGTGACCACAGACAGGAAAGCGCACTCCCTCATCGGAAAAACATTTACCACCCTGGTGTAATAACTAGCCACCACCACCTATATGAATACATTAATTCTAAAAATTAATATGCAGAGGAAAGAAAGCAATGTTCAAGGTCCTCGGAAGTTAACAGCGGGTTACGGTAAGTTGGGAGGCGCTGGAATATCTGAACCAGAAGAACGAAATAACTGAAATAATACGAGTGAGGTCGAGCGCATTTGGCAGGCAATCTCAGATCATGAATGGAAGTTTACAGCTATCCCTCAAAAGGAAAGTATCTTACAAAAACATTTTCTTACCGATACCCACCTAGGATTCAATAACGTGTAGTCTAATGAAAAGAGCTCAACTCATAATGAAGACACCGCAGAGTTCCAGAAGGAAAAATGATAGGCGTAACGTAAGACAGGAACCACGTAGGGTGGGCCGGGAGCAAACGCCAATTACTGTCTTGTAGCCAGAGCTACATTGGCCACATTCTCACCATTTTGCCGTGCCTGTCCGGTGCCTGTCCGAAAAGCGAAGAAAGAAGAACTCGTGGGAGGCGGTAGCTGGCACCTGATATGGCCGAGCACTAACTGGACGTAGGGCTTCCTGACATTACATATGGCAGGCACTGCCAACTCGGTCTCTCCTTTCATATGGGAGGGTGATATCAGAATCAGCCTGTCAAAACCCTTGCATTCACGTTATCCCTGGGCCACGCAGGCACGTTCATACGGCTCGGTTAAAGCGGGCCTTTATATGTTGGCTGGTATCTTACGCTATCGCGTCATTGCGAAGGTGGGAGTAAAAACAGAGAGAAGGAGGTGCCGTAGTGCAGGGCTTCGGACCACCGCTCGGTAGAGGCTTTCGCCTTATCGCACTTTAGTGGTCGAAAGTGTCCCCCATGGCATAAATAAAGCTGAAACCAAACAGTAAACTACTATGTGCAAAAGCCATGTCTTTACTTCCAAGCCGAACCTAAGCGTAGCCATATAGTTCTCGCGTAACTCTAGATTTAACCGCAGCCTAAACCACAGCTATTTTTTTTTTCAGGTCGAAATCAAGGGAAATAATTGGGCATGTAATGAGAAGATGGCTAATTGATGGCCCCCATGGGTAATCAATTGACACAGACACACACACACACACACACACACGCACATATATATATATATATATATATATATATATAGAGAGAGAGAGAGGGACAGAAAAATACACAGAAAAATCCTGCCTGCCACCTTTCAGTGTCCGATCTTTGAGGCTTGTCCAGAGCAAATGGGCCGAAAGGTCACCTATAAATATATATATATATATATATATATATATATATATATATATATATATATATATATATATATATATATATATATATATATATATATATATATATATATATATGTGTGTGTGTGTGTGTCACAATGTCGGAGCTTTCAAAACAAGTTACATATAAAAAAATCAGACCGTGTATGTTTTAATATTTGATGCATGTTTTTTTTTTTTTTTTTTCAGTGTATGACTTGTCTTTCATGACCTAAATCGTGTTGCTTTATTCACTGCAACGAGCTATCGTGTAAACGGAACGCGGTCCAAGATATACGCTATGAAACTAAACTGATTGAATTTACGGCTTTCGTAGCTCCCAAATCGAACACGGCGTCCGTAATCAAACTGGCCAGTCTAAAATCTTTATTGCAACGCCCTACTAATATATTTACCATTCCGTAAGCTGTCGATCCCTCTGCTATCTTTTGGAGAATTTTATGGTCTTCTGATGTCTGCACTCGAGATTGTCTTGCTTTTCCCGGCAACTGCAGTCTGCAGTAGACTCAGTGAGCCCTAGCGTTGACCCTTAACGTCCTCTAATAGCATTCCAGTAGATAAAGGCCGAATTTAACGCCGGAGGAGATCGAATCGCATTGAATACACGCGTCGTGCTATAAGCACACACCATCTGCGCTTGGATTCAAAAAAAGAAGTGAGAGCGTTCACAGAGTGCTCGCAAACCAAACCCCGTCACATGCCGCGCAAATATAAAACCAACCAGTTAGATGAGTTTAGGAGTAGAGAGGAAATGCGATACGCCTCTGGCGTCGCCTACGGCGCGCTCAATCGAGTAGTCTGATAATGCACGCGCTCGACTCCAACGCGTGCGGCATAAGGGGACGTGCCGTGTGGTTGGTGCTCGTTCGTGGTGTACACATGTTGCCCGCGTATCGGACAAGCAGATCACTGTTGCCTCTGCTTTCTGCTTGTGATGCTGCTCGTACTGGAACACTATGGGATTTACAAGAACTAGTCTGGGCAGGAGAGAAGGAAAACGGGACGTATTTATAGACATTTGCTGCCGATGCTGCCGGGCTCGGCGGCGTGCTTAATGCGCTCCTCTCTACACTCTCCTTCCTTTCTTCGTCTTTCCTGTTGCATAGCTGCGGCGCGCGGCCTCATGTCTTAGCAATCAGTTCTGTTCCTTTTCTTCTTTGTCGGCGTAGCATATCATTTTTCTCCCGTCGTTTAATTCATTTCAAACAGTGTAGCGTGGTTCTTTTGTGTCTGCTTCTATTCCTGAATTGAACGTTTCCTTTTTATTTCGTTTTCTGATTTGCTAATAATATTTTGATTCCGGATACTTCGGCTTGTTAGTAAGTTAGTAAGAGCATGATCAAGGAGACAGCGCCTGAGCTCCGGCATCTGGAAAAAAAAATGTACACAGAAGCAAGGTGTCTGTGTTCGTTTACGCGCGCGTGTGTGTGTGTGTGTGTGTGTGTGTGTGTGTGTGTGTGTGTGTGTGTGTGTGTGTGTGTGTGTGTGTGTGTGTGTGTGTGTGTGTGTGTGTGTGTGTGTGTGTGTGTGTGTGTGTGTGTGTGTGTGTGTGTGTGTGTGTGTGTGTGTGTGTGTGTGTGTGTGTGTGTGTGTGTGTGTGTGTGTGTGTGTGTGTGTGTGTGTGTGTGTGTGTGTGTGTGTGTGTGTGTGTGTGTGTGTGTGTGTGTGTGTGTGTGTGTGTGTGTGTGTGTGTGTGTGTGTGTGTGTGTGTGTGTGTGTGTTTAAGGGAGAGAGAGAGAACACAGAAGGGATAACAATATATTTATTTTAATTAGTGAAGCGTTTACTGGTGGCTCGCGAGAAATGCATGTGTACCTACTTCGTAATGGGGGAGTAATTACTCGCGAGATTCTACCCTATAGCGCAACCTGCCAACTGCAAGGAAGGCAATACAATTTTCTCGAAAATATCGTAATTGAAGAAACATTTGTCCAGAGTTCGAACCCTGGACCACCACCTGTCCGAAGCAATCATTCTACCTCCTAACCTAACTAAGACGGCCAGCAACCAGATGGCAGGGCGAAGCGAATTGGTCAACTTCAAGTTGTGATTCAGGAGAATCCCCCAAGATGGACTATTTATTTCAGGATTCAAAACTTAGACCAAGCATAGCCGCATGGCTATGCCTGGGCGGACGTTGATGAGAATTACTATCTGATCCACCATGTTGGATTCCCCAAACACATTGAGCCGATACCTTCATCATAACAGCTCATTATTTGCAAGGCGTATACAGATGAAGGATAAGTGACCCCTACAGCTTTCGATGTTTTGCAGCATTAGAACTTTGAATACATGGACGTGAGGAAGAATACGACAGCGCGGTTCCCAGGCAGCATACGTCAATGGCATAATACTGGAAATGTGTTGGCATATTATCCGCCACTAGAAATCCTCTGAGTTGTCACTGCATTTGTGATGGTGGTTGTGCCAGTCCAAGGGGCATCCAGCGATGGGCCAGGAACAACTCAAGTGTGCGCTGTGAAAGTTACCGCTGATCCAGGAAGTGATTAATGCGATCTGGCCTCAACCCAAGGCAAATAAGCCATGTAATTATATAATTACACTATGCGTTGAGATCCCTTTTATGAAAAAAGAGAAGCGAACTCTTTTTTTTTTTTTCGCGAATGCTTATTTATCGGCAATGAACATGTCATCGACTTCATTGTGATAGTCGTCTTCTCTTCACCACCAACGCTCGTGGGAAATTGAATATGTTCTCACAGCTATTTTTCAAAACGCTTCTTGCCCTTTCCGCAGGACCGATCTGGTAACCGTCATAATTTGTGGGACATACCCATAAGTCCAAACCGTCGTCGAACAGTCGTTGCCCTTATCACAGTGAAACCGCCCAAACCTGTAAGCACACACGTATTGGCACTAGCGACCTCAGCTTCTTAGATAGCTCAACTGCACATAACAATGCCAGCCTTAAATAACGTAACAATCCTAAGTTCAGTTCCGGTTCCAATGCATAAGTCAAACGACAGGAGATCTCCGCCGTTATAAAGTGTTCGTGGCACCCAGAAAAGGTTTGAAAGGGAAACGCCTCCCTCTGGTGAGGGACTTTAAATGTTATCTTTCTCTCCTTAACAAAAGCTACATTAACCTGATAGCCTTCAAAGTGGTGTTTAGTTAACTAAAGAGTTTTTCTTGCTCTTTCTCTTCAATGGCAACAATGCCCTCGTCCTAATATATGCCAACTGTACCTAAAGATCCTTCTGTAATCGCCTTCGTCATTATCCTGTGTTTTTTTTTTTCTTTTTCGGTTCCTCTCACCTAGCACTTATAATTAATTTTAGTTTATACCAACTCAAAATAAGCCCAGTTTACAATCAATTCAAAAGCAGCGCCCTAAAATAATGGTTTGATGGACGTATTTGGCCTTTTTTCATGCCCCTGAGGTAGTTGTAATTGATATCGATGGTTTGGGGTATTGTCGCAAAGCTTTGCAATACTCATTTCTTGATGAACATTACAACTGCGACGAAGTTTCCTAAATGACCTGCTGCAACTCCCATCATTTCTTCAGGTTGTCGATGTTGCTTTTGTTGCCTTATCTCAAATGTTGTTCGCCAGCTTCTAATCGAGCTCAGTCGAGAGCAGATATGATTCTTTTCTTAAACGACCGCTAAGCACGTCTGTTGTTATCGCCGCCTCCGAATTATTCAATTCTTTGTGGGCTCAAGTCGGTAGTGGAGTGCTTCGGATTATTTCGTTAACGACCATTGACGCAGCACAACCATCTATCGTCGAAGCGCATCTGCCTGCGTTCCTAACATCACTATAGCGCAAAACAAGGTTTATAACAAATGAAATTTTGTTGACATAGAAGCAACTGTCTACGCGTACCATCTTCTTCCTTGAATTAATTTTACGTGTACCTGCACCCAAGTGTCGATCCCGTAAGACGCGCCTCCAGTTCGACCGGTGGCTCTTGCTCACTCGTCGGCGTCGAAGTGCGTGGAGGACGCTGTGTGCCTTTTTTCTTTCTTTTTTCCTTTTTTGGCGTGGTTGACGCTGTGTCACTTATCAGCTTTCCAATTTGTCATAAATTACGGTCTGCGCTGTGTCCTGCGCAGCACAGCCTCCACGCGTATATACAGTGAGGCGCGTGCAGTATAGATAGCGACTTTATGGATGCTCGCCAGTGTCTGTATAACGCGACAGCGCACGCATAGCGCATAAAAAGAAAACACAGGAGGACGCCCTGCCCACACGACCTCGTAAACTGCCCTATCTCATGGCAGCCATATCGCGCGGAGTCACTACAGTCGCGCGCATTGGATTCTACTTTTAGCCGCACCCATGGCAGCTCGGCTGGGCAGCACCGTGGCCGCGCTCCGTGCACACTATACGGTTGCGGAGGCGGCCGCGTAAGTCAATGCGCTGGTGGCTTATGCGAGCTGCTGCCCACTCTACGCTGGATTGAACGTTCCACGGAGACATCGGCGTGGAGAAAGAATCGATTTTGTGACGACCCGCTTAAGGGTTCGCAAAGAATAGCAAAGCTGCCCCAAACTCGATTCCCGGCTTCACAAACGGTGTTTGGTCGCGGATGGTTTCTGTTATAGGTGCGAGACATTCGTTAGCACTGCCGGATACTGGGCGAACTGGTTAGTGGCTCATAGCAGCCACTTAAACCATCAGCAGGAACACCCAATCACATTATGTGCTGGCAGTAAAGTAACATCAGAAGCCGTTGATGCTTTCATGTTATGGGTGGTGCCTTTCATTCGTGGTCGTATCCGGGACCCGCACAGATCTGTCCGCTCAAATCCAGACATCTTTTCGCGTCATCTAGCTCGTGGTTATTGATTCTTCAATATATCTACAGGTGATGGCATGGACGCAATATGCATACTTTGGAACGTATAAGTAGCAGTCACTTCACGCCTTTTAACGGTATATCCGGTATGGTGTCGTTGGTTCTCTTTGAGAGCGGGTGAATTTTATGAAAGGTGTTATGCTCCTGCATTCCATGCATTTTTTGTCACCTGGTTGATAGTATACACAAGATATATTGTAGAGTACCCTTTACGAAAGCCTGCCTGCCTGCTCCCGCCTCCCTCCGTTTTTTTTACTGAATTCTGAGGTTTCCTTGACTCTAGCAGCGATTACTTTAGTAAATACCTTGTTCGTAACGGATAAGCTGATCGATTTTTGTAGTTTTTCAAGTCCTTGACGTCCTTCTAATGTATTAAGATAAAAGTAGCATTAAGGTATAAGGTCGAGCTCATGGCGCATTGTGCATACAGGGTGGCCAGTTTTCTAGCACGTTATCCCCATCGGTCTTCAACAAGTCTGCAGTTACCAGATCCTCCCCAGCTGCTTTCATTTTCATGACATCTAAAAGCTTTATTTACCTCATTCTTTGTTATCGGTGCAACGTCTGATTGATCTTTGCTACTGCCAATCTCATTATCGTCCTCATTATTTCGGCTGCTTTATAGATCAGTGAAGAACTCCTCAGCTACGTTTACTATCTTATTCAACTGGCAATGCCATTGCCCACGTTGCCTCTCAGCGCATCTGTCTGGTTTCTTTCGACACCTATAGTTTCCTATTTACCTCTTTTAGGCTACGAAGTTCTTCAGTGTGTGCTCGATTCTCTCCATATTGTATATTTATTTATGTCGGGCACTTTACGCTTCTTGATTAGCTTTGATAGCTCTGCTCTGTTGGGTTGGAGGTTTTCATGCTTTGAAGTTTCTAAATAAGATATTTTGTCTGCTTAGATAACTTACCGGTATCCTGTATAACTATCTTGCCGCTTACTTCTCCTGTGCACTCAATAATCATATCACTGAAATTATCATCCATTACTTCTACTCGGTCGCTCTCCTTGACTGAACCTGAACAACTGTTTCGTAGCGAAATGCTTAATTCCTCTATTTTCCTATTTTCCCTCTCAACGCTAATTCGTTGATGGGTTTCTTTTCTTACTAGCTTGTTCCGTTCAGTCTTCAGATCTAGATTAGTTCGATACCTTCCCATTCAGCGGTCAGTGCGTCGTACCTTTCCTACTGCCTCTACACTCAGCACAATGCCAGGATTAGAGCACAATAGGAAATCGATGTCATATTTAGTAACCGACTTCGGGCTTTTCATGTCGACTTCAGGTCTTTCCATTTACTGTAAAAGGTGTCAATTAGTTGTAAATCATTTCGTCCTGCGAACTCAGCTAATTAATCCCGCCCCCGTCCCCCTACTATTTCTAGGGCTAATGCTGCAATACCCACTTCCTGGTCTCCAGCCTGCTTCTTCCTTATACCTTGCGCCTTTGAAATCACCCATCTGTGCAATATTGATGTGTTTTTGTTTTGCCTATTGCCGTTTTTACGTCTTAATCGAAGCATTCGACTATCTGGCCATCATGACTACATGTAGGCGCGTTTGGTCTGCAGAACGTTCAATCTATACTGCTTATTGAGCTTAATTATCATACCTGCCACCCTCTCATTATTGCTTAGAATTCTTCTACCTTATCAGCTTCATATGAGTGTTCACAACGAACTCTACACATAGTTGGCTGCTGTGCGATAAAACCTTGATAGCACAATACACTCCCGCCCTTTAGTACCGCATATGCTTCGTTTGTCCTCCTAATCTGACAAAACTCTATATCATTCCATTTAATGCCCGTTAGTGCCTTATTTACCAATTTCTGACGAAAGCCCAATATAATGGTGGAGACACTTGATAAGAAAGTAGAAGAAAAAACTACATGCCAGCGGTGAGATACGAACCCATGACTTCTATACTTTCTAGTTAACTATCTCCACGATGACATTACTCTTCTCATGAAAAAAAAAACAAACAAAAAAACATTCCCCTATGATTACTTGGTGTATGTGGCTGCTCAACGTTATTGGCTCCCTTCAGATCCCTTCATATGTATATAGTAATGGGCCTCTAATTTTACCTATATACATGTGTTCTTATACATGCACACATACACACACATACATGCATACGCGTGCGCGCGCGAGAGAGAGAAAGAGAGAGAGAGAGAGAGAGAGAGAGAGAGTGTGTGTGTGTGTGTGTGTGTGTGTGTGTGTGTGTGTGTGTGTGTGTGTGTGTGTGTGTGTGTGTGTGTGTGTGTGTGTGTGTGTGTGTGTGTGTGTGTGTGTGTGTGTGTGTGTGTGTGTGTGTGTGTGTGTGTGTGTGTGTGTGTGTGTGTGTGTGTGTGTGTGTGTGTGTGTGTGTGTGTGTGTGTGTGTGTGTGTGTGTGTGTGTGTGTGTGTGTGTGTGTGTGTGTGGACCGTCCTCCATCTATATAAAAATTAATATCTGTTAAGTCAAACGGAACAGAGTGTTCATAAAAGAAAAACGTTCATCTTCAAAACTGCGCGAATAAAACAGGACAACAGAAAGAGACACAAAGCGCAGT
Source organism: Amblyomma maculatum (assembly GCF_055883805.1). Taxonomy (NCBI): domain Eukaryota; kingdom Metazoa; phylum Arthropoda; class Arachnida; order Ixodida; family Ixodidae; genus Amblyomma; species Amblyomma maculatum. The sequence goes on along the minus strand of NC_139345.1, from coordinate 42,014,597 downwards.
GTGTGTGTCTCTGTTGTCCTGTCTCATTCGTGCAGTTTTGAAGATGAACGAATTTCACCAACTAGCCTGCCAGAAGACTCTGCTAAGAAAATAAAAACCTGTCAGCATACAATCATTGAGGAAATTAAATAATTTTATTAGGTGTACCTCTAGCTTGAATTCCAATTATTTACAGAGGTAGTCACCGAGGAGTTCTTGGATACGAGGTTCTACGTCGACAATAAAGCGACAAAGCAGCAACTGAAAGTTTTCTTGCGAGAGCTTCCGTTGTGAAAGGAAGCCTGATTTCATAAACTCGGCACACGGCCGCCTGCAAGAGCTCAGCGAAGCCCAGCCAAATTTCGGGGAAATAGCAAAAACACGTGTTAAAGCACAGAAAGTACAGGTAATGCATGCCATTTCTTTTACATGCTAACCTAAGCAACACCGACCTTTCTTTTTCCTTTCTTCCGCCGAGCTATCCCCCCGAAATAGTTCCACTTTACCGGGAACTGTTGCAACGCACAGCGCCCCGAAGCCGTTCGTCACTTCCCGCCGGTTCCTTGCCAGTGATGCACGCGCGAAGATGGACTGCAGAGAGGCGGAAGCGCAAGCACATGACCGGAGAATTTTTTTGCTGCCCGTCGCTTCTTGATGAACGTTTGTTGACTGAGCAGAGTAGTGTACCGTCTTAGCGAAATTTATGAACCCTCCCCCATCCCGTCCAGCCATTTATCTGTTTTCTTTTTGAAAGCACTGTATTCTTCTTTCGCACTTCTTTTGACGGAAACAGCAGCGTCATGAGCGCGCTATGCTTTAATAGAAAGCTCCCGTGATACATGGTTGATCCAGAACAATGTTATCTACTGGGTTTACCGGGAATTCACGATCTCGAACATGCGCCTTGTGTGCATCGGGGCGTGAATGAGGTGGCCTACGCGTCTCTTAAGTGAGCCTCAAAGTAGACACTATTACTTACTGCTCTTGTTTGTTTGCTTTTTCTTGTTTTGGTTTGGTTTGGTTTATGGGGTTTAACGTTCCAAAGCGACTCAGGCTATGAGAGACGCCGTAGTGGAGGGCTTCGGAAATTTCGACCCCCTGGGGTTCTTTTAACGTGCACTGATATAACAGAGCACATGATCGCCTCCATCAAAAAGCGGCCGCCGCGACCGGGATTCGATCCCGAATCCTTGGGCACATCAGTAGAGCCCCCTAACCACTGCACCACCACCGCGGGGCTTTTCTTATTTTCTTCTGTTAAGCCGCGTCCCTCGAAGGATTAGGAGCATCTGATATCAAAGGTTCCTTATATTCTCGGCGATTCGAATACATTCTCTTCTCGAGAAATAGCTGTTGCGAGGCCACTGTTATTCATTGTTATTTCTAATTGAACAGGCTCATCGAAAAGTTTGAAGTACTATATTCACGCGACGCCTGTGCTCTTCGCAACGTATGCCATTTACCACAACACTCAGGTATCCACGCCGGAAAACGGTGAGCTTAAAAGCGCTTTTTTAAAGGCCGCAGCGTTAAGCACAAAAGGACGATCACACATGGACTTCCTACGCTGCCAACTACAGACACGACCTTATTGACCAAACTCCACGCTCGACCTTTGTTCCCCAGTACGTCCCACAGGTGATCGGCAACACTTTTCACGAGATGCGCGCGTGCGAGTCACGATCGCTAAAACCTGGACGCTATAAAACCTGCGCGGTAGCTCGTGATTCTACTCGAAGGCGCTCCAGGTAGCTCAGCGACGAACCATGCAGGCACGGCCTATGGGCCTCTCTTCTCCCTGCAGTGAATATACGGACGGGAAAGAAGGCACGCGTCTCTCAGCAAGAGGAACGCGACGGCGCCGGGGCGGAGGACTGACTGCGAAGAGCATGCGCGCGGTGTTTTAGGTATAGTTCTCTGGAAATATACACCCCTCCCCCTCAGTCATCTACCGCAACACGGGGCAGACAAAACCGGGCCGAGGGGCAGCCGCTCGGCCCAACCTGTGTGCGGGCGGCCACGAGGTGTGAATTTTCCCGGCTCGTAATTACAGGTTCTGCGCGGCTCGCCTGGTCGGAGTGCAGGAAGTGATCATCGCTCAGTCACGGCGTCCGAGAACAACGCGAGACCCATCGCCGCCAAAGAACTCTCTCCACCCCTCGGAAAAAAAAAAAAAAAGAAAAAAAGCAGGCTCGCCTTTCATCTGTGTGTGCCCCACCCGCTCAAAGTCGTCTCTGTTCCTTTACTCTGTGATTTCGTATGCGGCGATTTATTTTGTTTCCTGATGTTGCTGTCCACATTAAGTGCCTAATGCGTATCTTGTGTCATAGAAGGACCCACCTCGACAATCACTAGTCAGAGCGACGCTCCTCAGTAAACATTTAAGGCCGCTAAATTGACGCCTGCCGGCAAGGCCACGCAGGCGGGGCGTGTAGGTATATGTGTTACTACTTCGAGGATGTACGCTCACCAGACCGCATCTTGCCTCTCTGTACGCGCATATATTCACTTTTTAGTACTCTACTCTTGGGCATGCGGCGTTGACCAAAATTATGGGAAAGATGCCAATTTCACTCGTCCATTAACTGTAAGGACAGAGCTAGAAGAACTGCCCGGTAACAGGGAGAATTGGAGCAACTGTAATGAAGGCGCTGCGCACTAGGACATATAGTGACATCGGCGATAACATTCAAAGCCGATATCGAGGTGTAGTCAGCATCTCTATATACTTGATTATATGAAATAATTTTTTTTATATATTAAATTTGATGCACACACTGTTGAGAGCTGAAATCTGCCTGATAGGTCAGAAAAGTTTTTGAGGTTAAATATTGCATCCAGACACCGTTGTATTCAAGTAGAACAAAAGAGATGCTAAAGGAAGATGAATCATGTCACACACCTGCTAAGGAGCCTATAAGGTACATGCGGATGTCTCCGGCGTAAATTCACGTGCGTCAATCAAACTGGGAACGTTACTTCATGGGCCCTATAGCGCACTGCTCGCTCCACATAAGTAGCGCGGGAAATCTCCTGGGACGACAGGTATGGCCCTCTCGGCATCAATCTCGGCATCAAGTGTTGTCGTTTTCTTACCTTGTCCAGAGCACAGGTAATACGCATCGCTACTCGCCACGCTTATGCACAGTCGTGAACAAAATTGGTATAGAGCACGAAGCCGGTGGCGAAGCTCGGGAAAACTAAAGTCACTAAAATTATAGTGACCTAAGGGGAAAGCAGCATTGCAACGCCATCCAGCAACAGCTGTCTGGGATCCACACAATGTTGGCGGTGCCCCATATCATCGACATGCTTGTGTCGCTGTTCTGTCACTGTCGACGTCGCCAGGTAGCGTTTTGATTCAGTTTTACTGATATCCGCCATTAGCTGCGTGTTGTATACTACTTTTGCTCGTGACTGTGCATTCTCGCCTCCATGCGGCCACCTCCGGAACCATGCACAGCATTCTTCTGTTATTTCTGGCGCACAGAGCTTTGGGCATATTAGCGCGTTTATCGATACATAAGGACACAACAGGTTAACATATCATCACTGTGCTTGAGTAAAGCACACAGCCTTGGAAAAAAGCACGAAATAAATCGCATTCTTGTCGTCGTGTTCGCACTGTGCGGTCAAACTGAATGGTGAACTTTCATACACTCCATCTAAATTCGAAGCTAAAGAGCGAGTAGGCGATCAAGGTAAAATAGTGGTGTGGACAAATAAGTTACTCGTCAATAAGAGCTAAAGTTGCGTAATAAAATAGGGATGAATAAATATACAAACGATAGCACTAGACATGCTTGAAGAGGCAAACTAGTCCTCTATACCTGTCCTGTTGTTTCATCGCCACATTTCTCC